>NC_134531.1:42389318-42692348 GCF_050624435.1 Tenrec ecaudatus | reverse complement strand
CAGAGAAGAAGGCAGGGGGAGACATCGGACAGTGTAATATATGACAAAATAATAATTTATGAATGATAAGGGTTCATGAGGTAAGGGGGAGCGGGGAGGGAGAGGGAAAATGAGCAGCAGATATTAAGGGATCAAGTAGAAGGCAAATGTTTTGAGAATGATGGCAACAAATGTACATATGTTCTTGACACAGTGGATGGATGTATGGATTGTGATAAGAATTGTATGAGCCCCCAATAAAATTTTTTTTAAAAAGATCTCCTCCCCTTACTATTAGTACGTGATATACCTCATTGGTCATGTTAGACTTGTGTATGTTCATTTGTACATTTAAGATCTCTTGATACATGCGAGTCAACATAGGTGATTGCTTAAGAGACACTGAGCAGAGTAATGGTTCTGAGAGTGGTATGGGAAGTAGGGGCGGAGGGAGTTGATAGCATTGATGATTGTGTAGCTCCACCCATTGGGATTGAACAGCAGAACTGTATGGGAAGGAAAAGGACATATCAGAATGAGTATGATAGGTCAATGAAATATTATTTTTTTAAAAGGAGTTACAGCCTCCGAAGCCTACAGATGTAGCTCTGCCCTGTGTTACAGGGTCGCTGCGGGTCGGCATTGACTCACTGGCAGTGTGTTTGGTTTTTGTGTATTGTCTCAGAAGCAGTTTTCCTTTTCTTAGTTATAATGCTCACCTTTGTGTACCAGTTGACGCCTCTATAAATTTGTGTGTTTTAGTCCTATGTTTATACATATGGATCTTTCTTTGGTTTATGTGTATTTACACTAGGGCCGCTCTTTTTATCGTTGCTGCAGTCTGCTTTCCACCACATCTCATAACACAAGCCCCTCTTTCCCCTTTGCTTCACCTTGGTTCATTTTGGTGCTTTCCTTTTACTCTGTGTTGAATCTTCTTGTTTATCCTATTTAATTATTTCTAGCATCTATTTTGTATGTAGAAATGAAGTTTGTTATTCAAATCATTTTGTTCAAAATCACATCCTTAATGTTTCAAGTACTTTTTTGTCATCATCCTAAATATGCTTATTTTTATCCTGTTTATCTCTTCTTACTAATCCTCTTATTTTTATCACACATGGGAAGTTCTTACATGAGTTTTGGGGTTTTCCACCCTATCGGGAAATAATCTTTAAGTGTCTTGAAAATTAAGTAGGAAATTACTTCAAATTTACAGAAAAGATAGAAAAATAAAAGAACATCCATCTAGTTTTCACCCAGATGTACTTTTTATCAACAATTTACTTCATTTGATTTATGATTTTTTTTTGCTCTCTTCACACACACACACGAGTAAATTATATTTATGAGGGGATTTCAAAAGTGAAATTAAAAGAATGAAAATAGTCCATGACATCCCCTTACAGAAGGGTCTTCGGGAGCAGACGAGACAGTCAGTGTGCGATGTAGCAACGATGAAAAATACAACTTTCCTCTAGTTCCTAAATGCTTCCTCCCGCCCCTCCCACTGTCATGATCCGAATCCTACCTTGCAAGCCTGACTAGACCAGAGGATGTACACTGATACAGATGGAAGCTGGAAACACAGGGAAGCCAGGGTGGATGATCCTCTCAGGAGCAGTGGTGTGAGTGGAGATACTGGGAGGGAGTAGGGAGGGTGGGTTGGAAAGGGAGCCTATTTCAAGAATCTGCATGTGATTTCCTCCCTGGGGGACATACAACAGAAAAATGGGGGAAGGGAGACGTGGGACAAAAGAACAATTTATGAATTACCAGGGGTTCATGAGGGGCGGGGGGGAGGGGAAAATGAGGACCTGATGCCAGGGCTTGGGTGGAGAGCAAATGTTTTGAGAATGATGAGGGCAACGAATGTACAAATGTGCTTTACACAATTGATGTATGTATGGATTGTGATAGGTGTATGAGCCCCTAATAAAATGATTTTTAAATAAAAGAAAAAATGATGGCAATATATACAAATGTACTTGATACAAATGATTAATGGATTGTTATAAGAGCTGTAAGAGCCCCATTAAAATGATTCATTTATAATAAAAATTATTAAAACAAAAAAACAATAACAAAAAAATAAAATAGTCCATGAAATTTTTGAAGCCCTCTTATATTATGGCCTTTTAATAAATGTGTTACTGTCTTAATTTGTTCTTCATGCATGAAACAGCCTTGTGTTTGGATCATGGAAACATCTATCAAAATAGATTTTATATTTGCTTCTACCAGGAGTCCCAGGAATATCACTAGCTTGGGACAACTTTTTATTTTTTGTCAAAGCGGACTTTGATGTAGATAGTAAAGCTTTGAGGTGCAGGCCCAGCAATACACATTTTCAGGAAAGCCACTTTCTATAGAGTGCATCCGTCCTGGTTCCAAACAAGCAAGATTTCTGCCATCTCCCTTTATTGATACTTGTGTTTTTGTTTTTAACTCCTGTTCTTCCTGATCCCCCCTTTTTGTCAGATAATAGCTCTTTGAGTATGCTGGGTTTGTGCTGGTTGAAATAGGATTAGGATCTGAATTCCAGACTGCTGTCTCGCTTGGGCCCAAGATTCAGTTTTCTGACCCCAAGGTATTTACATCCTTTGGTTTCGGAGCCCAGCACCAGTCTCTGAAGTCTGCTCTACAGCACTTTTGGTAGTTATATTTGAAAGTGAGTTAAAACATATTGCTAAAAAAATCATGGAAACCTTGTTACTAGACAAAAATATCAAAATGTGAATTGATTGTTTCCCAGCACATCTTCCATCGAGGTCTAAACACTTCTGAATACTGCATTTCCATCTCTGTAATGCTTCTCCAAAGATCTCGGCACTCTACAGTTTATACCACATCAAAATGGCCTTTGGGCATCCTTGTCGGGGGACTCAAATCATGTGTTCCTTGTAATTGCTGAATTAAAGGAACAAAAAGAATCCTGAGGGGGCAAAATCAAGACTAAGGTAGATGGGCTCAGGTTACTGATGAAATTTTCATAGGACACCCCTTGCCACCCTCGAAGAATGAGCGGATCTGTTGTCGTGATGGCAATTAGTTCCTTGGTGCCACTTCTGTAGCCATTTTCTCACCAATACAGGTTTTGGTGATTTCAAAATTTCTAAGTAATAAGCTGTTGTGGCCATTCTGTGTCCTGGGTGGGTGGGGTGGGGAAATCTATCAATTACTCTTTTGAAATTCCAACAGTCACCATAACCTTGGAGCTGACCTCCCTGACTTAAATTTAACTGGCCCAGCAGATGCCCTAGGAAGGCACTATTTGGATTTGGCCTTTTTTTTTTTAAGGCAGCTTAACAAGTCTAAGAGAAAATATATTACCAAGAGGACTTACTGACCAGCTGTGAGACAATATATTACCAAGAGGACTTACTGACCAGCTGTCCACTGGTTTCAGCATCTTTGTTAGGAGGAAACCTGTGCGTGCGTGCACAGGGACCTGAGTCCTAGTCGCACTGCTCTCTGACTTACACCTGCTCCCTGCTGATCAACTGTTTCTGATCTGACCTTATGAATTTACAACAACAGTAAAGAAAGTTCTGTCGTCTAACTCTCATGTGCTCAGGCGCTAAGCAAGAGTAATGTTGACTGCGATATTTAAAATTAAGCATCAGCGTGCCCAGGTCACGATTTTAAGTGGTTTGGCATTTAGTTACAAGATGGTGTAATGTGACGGTTAATACAATGATGTATAGTCATCTTCCATTTGTGATCTAATGTGGTCATCCTCCATTTTCACAAAATCACAATTGTGATAATAATGAATGGCCTGATCTTTGAAAATGAACAATAACAGTGAGGAGTGAGTGGGTAGAGATCACTCTTGTTTTCCTTTCTCTTTCTACCCTCAAGTCACTTGGCTTTATTTTTAGTGAACCCAACAGTTTGAAAGAAGGCTTTATCTAGTATCCTTAAATGTTGATGATAGGACAATTTAAATGGTAGTCCTCGTAGTCACAATCAGAGGTCAAAATGTCACCAGTCCTCTAAGTTGCAACAGCATAGTTTTAGAGAGATTGAGAAGCTTGGATAAACATGATTTTTACCTAGTGTAAAATATGTTTAGTTTCAAAACGTGCGGTGGCTGATGGTCATAAGAAAATACGTTTTTTAAGTTAACTAGTTTTAATAAAAGTTAATTATTCAGAGCTAAGAACTTCCTAACCTGTTCCACCAAACCGATTGTCCTCCTGTTGGATATGGCTTGCCACAGATCCGTATATAGCCAGGGAGCCACCAGCTTCCTTCCTAAGACACGCTAATCTTACAGGGTCCCAGTAAAGAGAATGCTTCTCTGCTAAGAAGCTTGGCCACTGGAGATCTAGATCATCACCTCTTTTCCCTTGGAAGAGGTTTGGGTCTGGCAAGACTGAGACATCTGTGAGCCTTTAAACTGTCTTTCAGAGCAGGAAAGAAGAAGAAAGCTGTGCTGAGAACCTTTGGTAGGCTAGCCCTTTCTGACAGAAACGTGGCCTACTAGTTGCTAGCCTGCTAACCAGATAATAGCTCCCACTTTAACTCCTTGGGGAGGAGTAATAGGGGATCTGTTAGCCAGAAGTGTATTCTGCAGAAGAATATCCAAAGGAGCTTTTTTAAAAAAAATGGAATTAAAAGTTAATAGAATTTTTCACAAGTGTTTTACTCATGTACACAATTGAAGATCATAAACATGCCCTGGACCACAATAGCATGCCAATGTAATTAAGAGTTTAATGAGAATGAGAATTTGGAGTAGGACATATGTGATTCTCTTATTATATTTTTTCTCAGTATTTATTTTCTTTATTACAGATTACCAAGAGAAATATCAAGAGCTACTTGAAAGAGAAGACTTTTTTCCAGATTATGAAGAAAATGGAACAGATTTATCGGGGGCTGGTGATCCGTAAGTTAACTTTAGTTAATACTTGTGATATTTCTCTGGCTTGTTTCCACAGGAGTTTAGATTAGAAAATAGTGGAGATAAGGGAACATGTATATTGATTTCTGTGGTGGCATACATGGCAGTACTTAACAAAATTTTTCAGAAAATCATACTAGGAAACTCAAGTCAGATTTTGAAAATGTGTATGTAGTTGAGGGTCAAAAAAATCCCACCCAAACCCCTATTAGTATGTGTACTGAAGCACAAAAGATTTAATAGTTCCTGTCATGCTTAAGTAGCTCTAAATTTGCTGCAAATCTTCTCTTTTTTTTTTTTTTTTAGTGAAATCAAAGTTTTGGATAGTTCATTCTCATAGACAAGATACAGGCCATCTCTGGAAAATGTGGCAACATCTTTAACTTAAATCGAGCAAGTTCCATGCCTGTGTCTCAGTTCATAAAATATATGACATTAACAGCTAAGTGTTATGAGTATGTATAAAATATACTTGGAACATCCCTCTGATCCCTAGTAAAATGCTCACATCCTAGCTATCAAGGATAAATTACTATTAAAGAGGACACAGGATATTAGTGGATGAAAATCTTTGGCCAGACAGGAAGATATATATAACAGTTATGTTCTCATATGTCAATTTTTTTACTTGACAATCTTTGTAATTAAAAATAAATGGTGTATTACTCACTTGCCATCAGACTGTATGATTTTGCTTATAGAAGGACCAATGCTTGTGAAGTTTAGTCCCTGTTGCATACAAATGCATGAATTTGGGTGAAAATTCTCTTCCTAAGGAAAAGAAGAATAAATACGTTATTTTTATTTTTCTTACTCCATTTCTTAATGTTTGTTAGAGGTTTCTTTTTTTAATTAGGTGAATCTATTCTGTTGAATCTAGTGGTATTTAATTATTGACTAGTTTGATATCTAGTTATATTGGTGTTCTTTTTAATATGATAGTTTAATAATGAAAACCAAACAAAATAAGGAAATAAGATCCAAGCAAAAGTTATCTTCCGAAGTTACGCTGGGTAAGGATCACACACTTTCACCCTGATGAACTCAACAGCGTCAACGTATTTCCCTGTACTGAAAAATGGAGGCCGAAGGAAAACCACCCGTCGCTAATGACAGGACTGCCAGAGAGTAGGTCGCACTTTGAGGTGGAAATGGATAGAGGCGAGGAGGTGTAGAACAGCATGACATTATGGGGGAAAGTGTAGAAAGGGGAAAACATTTGGAGTCAAAATCTGAACTTAACCCCAAATCAAGATAATGCATTATTCATTTAATCTCCCTGTGTTCCTCAGCCCAAACATAAAAATGGTAGTAGACCCTATCCTTTTACAGTGGTCATGAAAATTCAGTAAGAAATGTACAGTAAGCCCTTGATTGATGTTTTAAATACCTCCTCTATTATACATATACACATAACACCCTAGAAAGTATGTTTTTCTACTATCTTTTACTTTTTATTTTTTTAAATCATTTTATTGGGGGCTCATACAACTCCTGTCATACTCCATACATCCATTCATTTGTGTCGAGCACATTTATACATTTGTTGTCCTCATCGTTCTCAAAACATTTGCTTTCTACTTGAGCCCTTGGTATCACCTCTTCATTTTTCCCCTCCCTCCCCCCCACTCTTCCTCCCTCATGAACCCTTGATAATTTCTAAATTATTATGTCTTAACATTGACTGATGTCTCCCTTCACTCAGTTTTCTGTTGTTCGTCCCCCAGAGAGGGGGGTTATATGTAGATCCTTGTAAATGTTTCCCTCTTTCTCCTTTCCCCTTTCCCTTACCTTCCTGATACTGCTACTCTCATTATTGGTCCTTTTTTTTTTTTTTTTTTCATTATTGGTCCTAAGTGGTTTATCTGTCCTGGATTCCCTGTGTTTCCAGTTCTTATCTGTACCAGTGTACATTCTCTGGTCTAGCCGGATTTGTAAGGTAGAATTGGGATCATGATGGGGGTGGGAGGGAGAAGCATTAAAGAACTAGAGCAAAGTTGTATGTTTCATCTGTGCTACACTGCACCCTGACTGGCTCATCTCCTCCCCGAGACCCTTCTGTAAGGAGATGTCGAATTGCCTGCAGATGGGCTTTGGGTCTCCTCTATTAGTTTTTTACTATGTAATAATTGAAGGGAGGAAAAAAACATGATCTCAGAGGTTACTTCCTGTTATGAAAATCTAATTCCATTTAAATAGGGATGTGACTAAATTGTCATTGAAGGAATCAAAGTTAGTTGAGTTCTGATTGTTTGGAAGTACATGGCACACCTGAGATGAAGATGTAAAGTTTTGCAGAATCTCCAAAGTCAGAGTACACTTGGGAAACTAAACTTGTTAAATGAAGCATGCTGTTGTCTAAGGAATGACACTTAGGTAATCTTTAGACAGTTAATCCCTTGTGTCCTGGTAGAGACCATCCTATCTCCTCTGTTTTTACTTGACTTAGCATAGACGTTTGTTTTCTGAATTGAACACTATTAAACCTATACTTTATTTTTGCATCTTTTGCAGATACTTGGATGATATTGATGATGAGATGGACCCAGAAATAGAAGAAGCTTATGAAAAGTTTTGTTTAGAATCAGAGCGTAAGCGAAAGCAGTAAAGATAAGTTTCAGCATATCAGATTTATACAACAGTTTAGGTATGGTGATTTAGCAGAACACAGGAAAGCAAGAAAACACATCACACGTATACCAAATTAAGGATATTGAGTTATGTTACTAATGTATGCAACTTTTAATTTTCTTTAACACTCTCTGCCAAAATAAACTGTTCCCTATAACTTAAAATGTGTATATATATATAATAGTTTATTATGTACAGTTAATTCCACTGTTTTGGCTGCAATAAAATCGATTTTGAAATAAATGAAATGTTGAAAGTAAATTTTGCTAGATGGTTAGAAGCAACATATCATTTAAAATCTACTTTTCTTTAGGAGTCTTAGCCTGGAAATAGTATGACTGCAGAAATGTAGCGTTCTTTATGAATATTACAGCTTTCATTTTAGTCTGAATTTAAGTGTCTCATTGAAATTCCATATATGAATCACAGTCATGAAATCATGTGCACTAAAATCTTGGACAATGATATTAACAACTGATGATACATGTGCAGGTTCCTATTTGATACCAAGGGCTTTTATAATGTTACTAAAAGACTGACTTAGAGAACTCCAACAAAATAGCCAAGACTCTTCACCGAGGGTTTATTCCAGTTCTATAATTGTGCTTCCAGTTAACCTTTATGCTTAAAAAATTTTTTTTCACCTGGACTAACTTCATTTCCCTAAGGTCTAAAACATAGTCCTGCTTTATTTACAAGGCTTTTCTCTTTATTTTGTAGTATGAGTTACGTTGACTTTTTTACTAGAGAATTTTACTGGATCTTTGTCACTCGAGTTTTCATCTGCTTTATAATTGATACACCCTGAGAATCACTTTTCTAATACTTTACTATATAATATGGCACCGCCCTGCCCTATTTAAGTAGTATTTTTATCTAATGTCAAAATTCTTTTTCCAACTAACTAAAAATAAAACTTATATTAAAAAGGACTGCTTGTAAATATGCATGTAAATAGTTCTGTTAATAATCCACTGTTTTACATTTGGTACATCTGTGTCAGCCAATACAATTCGCTTTCTTACACTTCTGCTTGTTGGCCCAGTTTGAATTAAAATTAGACTTTGAAAATAAAATGTAAATAGTTATGTTTCCTCTAAGTGTTTGGAGTAGTACCCTGATACTTTAAATAATTTGCTGTTAAACAGTTTTACCTGGCACATAATAAAATTACTTGGAGGTCTGAAATGAGAAAACATATTAGAATAGAATTCTGTTCAGTGTCTATTAAATAAGAGTTCGGTTCAGTAAGCCTTTATGGAAAAAATAGTAAATATAAAAGATTAAAATATCCAGATTCCTTATTATAATAGAGAAATATATATGTCAGGAGTTTTGGGAAAGTGTTTTACAGAATTCTTTGTTTGAAAATGGCTCCTGTACCACGGTGGTTATAACCATAACCTGCCTTCGTCTAAACATAGTGATCCCTGTATCTTGGTGAGGAGGATGGAGGAAGTGGGCAGTACATTCAACCAGGGCTAAGGGATGCAGACTGCATACCTAAAACTTCTAGCAGTTTGAAATAGCCACCCAGTTTGCGTGCATTAGTTCATTATCTCCAACTAATACTGTGTTCATCATAGCCACTAACAGGAGCACTATTAGCAGTATATTTCTGTTACTAGTCCATCTTAAAATTAACAGCCATTGTAGTGTCCTGAATTCTATAGTTAAGCAATTTCTATCACAACAGGGAGGTATGTTAAGCCAGAAGGAGGCAGTGCTGACTGGAAACTGGGATTTGCCCAGAACTCTTGATGAGAACCACTAAGACATGCCCTCTCTATGTGACTTGGGCTTCGCACAGCTGGATTTTAAGAGGAGGGTGCGTTCTGAGAGATGCTGCATTCCGAAGTCCTGCAACACTGTATCCCCAGATTCTTGATTCTAAGGGAGTCACTAGGGTCCTATCTGATTCAAGGGGAAGGAACACACTCCATCGCCACCTCTGCCTGGGATGCCAGGGGACTAAGGTGTGTGCCGGTAATGGCGTTTTACAGGACTTGAGCTTTGGGTCATTTTGGAGGGTCCTAGTCTCTGGGTTGCTATGAGTTGGAATCTGCAGATGTAAACTCATCTACCAAACTAAAGGTTGGTGGTTCAGACTTACCCACAGTGTTATGAAAGAGAGCCTAGCCATCTGCTTTAGTACGTATTACAGCCAAGAAATCTGCAATTGTACTTTTAACATGGGATTGGCATGAGTCAGAATGCCAGGTTTGTTTTTCAATTTTGGGGAAGAAAGGGAAATGGCAGAAAGCTAGTACAGTTCTCTAGCTAGGTATGTAAAGAAATCTAGAGAGGGCAGAAGAATAAGAGTACAGCTGTTTGAGTTTTTTTTTAAGCAGACATTCACTGAGAGATTATTTGGTATTTTGCAGGTTACCCAGACTGTCTAAATTGGATGTTGCTTTTGTGATTATGTCCAAGTTCAGAGCAATTACCCAATGTCAAGGCATTGTTAACATGTCTGCCCTGAGCAGTTAGAGCCGCTGATCCATTGTTTGTGTCACTCAAATGAGAAAGTAAATACCTCTCAACCACTGAAAATCAGTTCGGGGGGTGGGGCGTTGAAGGGAATGGGATTGTGCCAGGCAGCAGCCTGTGGTTAATCAGGCTAGGAAAGACTAGACACAAATACAGCTACAACGTTAACAGGAAATATTTCTTCAAAGTCACGGAGCCAAATGTAAGGTGCTGTTTTTACCTATCCTTGTGCGACCACCTCTACCTTAGAGCTTCACAACTTCACCAAGAACCCAAACCTTCCCAAAGACTCTCCCCTCATTAGTAGTTCCTCTGGGATGTGCTCCCAGAATCATCAAATGATTTTGTTAGACCACAGGCTTAACTCTGGAGGTCTTTGGCTGACTGTGCACTAGAAGAAGTAAATAAGCTTGTGTATATACTGCTTTATTGTGTTAGGTTGTCCAAATCCCTTGTCAAGAGAAACCAGTCTCGAGAAGGACATCATGTGTCAAAGAGGGCCAGCATAAGAGGACGAAGGACCTTAATGAAATGGATTGACTCAGTGGCTCCAGCAATGGCCTTAAAGCGTAGTAACAATTGCGAGGCTGGCACAGGACCAGTCAGCGCCTCGTTCTGTTGTACATAGGATTGCTATGGGTTGAAACCAGTTCATTAGCACCTAACAACAAAGCAAAATACCAAGCTCGATGGGCCACCACTCTGTACCCATACAGCTGGAGATTGTCAGGTTTGTACCACCGAAGTCATGACCTTCTTCATTTGGGCTGCCTGCACTGCCATCAACCTCATTGTTGTCTCTCCAATCCCTTTTCCAAACTCTTTAAAACTCCAACTTCCTCCTTATCCCCCAATGATTTACTTCACAGAAAAAGCTACACAAATATACACAAATCTATTCATGTCATTCATCTTCTAGTGCAGGCCTATTCCCCTCCTATTACAGTCAAACTTGCCACATGTGTTTGAATGTCATGTCTCTCAGGAACAACTGCGAACTCTATCTGTAATCTGGAGCTCTCATTTGGCTGTCTGCACCAGCATTTCGACATGCCTTTCATGTGGTCAGAAGAAAGCTGGCCTTCACATGTCACTACAGCTACACCTCTCTCTGCTTCTTAGTCATACTTTTCAAGTAGTGGTTTATTGTCTCCTTTTCCTCACCTCTAATAGACTTCAAGTCCACTGTGGCTACTTTCCCTGTGTATATTTCCAGTGGTCCTCATGAGTCATCAATGATCCTTACCACTAATTCCAATAGAAACTTCATAATTTTGCTTTTTGGGAGATAACTGATACAGTCAAGTGACATTGAAATTAAAAATGTCTAAGCATCTAGGACACAGTACCTTGCTTCTTGCCTTGATGCTGTTTTCCTGGACACATGCTGGCTTATCTACCTAATCTGGAAGTACAGGTGGTCCCCATTTTATGACTTCAGTTACATTGAGCCACACCCCATCGAGTTGTTTTTTTTTTATATCTCATCGTGAGCAATGTGTACTGCATAGAGTGTTGCATTCCCTGAGGGGCTCCGATTTTACTCACAGATGTTCAGTGATCTGATTTATAAAGATACTGGTAGTATACACAATAACAAAAATTAAAATGCTGCTTTCTGTTATGATCTACTTACCCCTTAACAGAGTAGTTGAAACAGAAGCATCCTGTTATAAGTCAGGGGACAAACCTATAGTGGTGCTCCTCAAAGCTTGCTCCTACACTTTGTTTTTCACGCTCAGTAGTCTTAGACTAGCTCCTTCTCTGCCGCCTTTTCAATTAGCAGCCAGCAGCCATTGACCTTCAGATGTGGTTCTGGTTCCAGACCTTTGCTAAATTGTCCTTACCACCTGGTGGACTCCAAATACTTAAGTCATGTTATCCCTAAATTTGCCCCTCCTTTTCTATCCCTCCGTCATTGACATTACTGCCACCTGTCAACTTACCCAATCCAGAAACCCTGGAATTGTGTCTGACTCCAACTCTCAACCCCTCTGCTCAGTCATCACCAAAAGCACAAACTACTGACTTACCTCGAGTACTTCGTGGAATTAGCCTTCCATCCTAAATATGTAGTCCCCTGAGTTAGCTGTCATCATCTGTCCAATTGCTTTTGAAAATGCTTCCTATTGGTATCCCTTATTTCTACTTTTGCAACATATAATTCATTTGCCATGCAATAATTCAGGGAATCTGAAATATAAAATATCACAGCACCACCCCTACAGTAGGCAAAATCTCCATATTGTTAGGCCTTGGAGGATAAAGAGGTAGAGATGGAGAAGCTTCTGAGCACTGTTTAATGCTCTATAGACTGTTACAGATCAAGAAAGCATGGTTGTCAAGAAAGTAAAAGTTTGATTTATACATAGGACTGAGATCAATTTGCTTATCAGATATTTTTTCACTGGGATTGATTTAAGGAGTTAGATTTTTTCCCTCTTGTATCCTCTCACCAAGCTTGTTCATTCTGTATGCTGAGGAAATAATCAGAGAAGCTGGATTATATGAAGAAGAATGTTGCATCAAGATTGGAGAAAGGTTTATTAACCTGTGGTATGCAGATAACACAGCCTTATGCTGGAAGTGAGGAGGACTTGATCAAAGAAGTATGGATTACAAGTCAATGTAAAGAAGACCAAAATTCTCAAAACTGAGCCAACAGGGAACATTATGATAAATAGGAAAGAGGCTAAAGTCAAGGATTATGTCTTGCTTGGAACCACAATCAATGCTCCTGAATGCAGCAGCCAAGAGATCAAAAGACATGGCATTAGGTGAATCTGCTGCACAAGACCTCTTTAGATGTTACTTTAAGAACTAAGGTGGTCCTGAACCAACCTATGCTGTTTTTCAGTGGTCTCATATGCATGTTAAAGTTAGGACATTGAATAAGGAAGACCAGAGAAGAATGAATGCATTTGAATTGTGATTTTGGAGAAGAATATTGAAAGTGCCATAGACTGCTAAAAGGAGAAATGGATCTGTCTTGGAAGAAGTAGGGCCTGAGTGTTCCTTGGAGGCCAGAATGGCAAGGCTTTCTTTGTCTTACATACTTTGTCAGGAGAGATGAGTCCCTGGAAAAAGAGTTCATGCTTAGTAAAACAGAGGAGCAGCAGAAAAGAGGAAGTCCCTCCATGAGATGGAGAGACGCTGTGCTTGAAATACAGGCTCAGGCTTAGGAACATTTGTAGGCATATTCCAGGACTGGGAAGTATTTCCTTCTGTTGTGATAAGGTCGCTTTAAATTGGACCTGACTCAATAGCACCTTAACTACCACCACCACCTTTTCTTAAAGGTCTTGTAACAGTTTTTGTTTGCTGTTAAAGTCAGTAATTCACAAATCCATCATCACCTGTCTACATATTTAGCTCCATTTCAGACTCCTCTCCCTTCCATCATTATGCACATCTACTTTCTTTCAAACTTCTTAAGGGCCTTCGGACAGTTCCCTCTGCTTGAAATATTTTTCATTCATGATTTCACTTGGCTAGCACCTGCCAATTCCTTGGATTTTAGTGGAAATCTCATTTTCTTAACCTCAGGTTAGATCTGCCAACTACTGTGTCATAGCCCCTTGTTATTTCCTCTTCAGGGACATTGAGCACAGTCGTGATGAAATGATTTCCAGTTAGTGTGTAGCCCTCAAGGAACTGGGCCTGTCCTCTCCTTTATCCCCAGTGTGCCTAGCACATAGATCTTCACAAATACTTGCAAATGGAAATGAATATTCATATAAATCATAATAAATTAGCAGACGTGTCATTTGCTCTTTGGGGGGGTAAGAACTGAGAACCAGATATACATACTTGAAAACATTTTCTGATGCCTAATTGGGATAAGAGATGTCTACTTTGGCTGAGGTTGCTTGTTGTTTTAACAGGCTTATTGAGGTATAATTATGTCAACATTTTAAACAATCAAGCACCATTCCACACAACGTTTACAACACTGATTAGATCTTCGTCAGAAGGCTAGAGCATCAGGAAGCTGGTCTTCACAACCAGGTTGGGCCATTTCTGTGTGAGGTCTCAGGTGTAAGGACTGAAAGGAGCCGGGTAGACCCGACAAATGCACAACCTTCTCTGGGGTCGCTGCTTCCCAAACCACCCTTTCTCCTTTTCAGCCCCCTGGAGGGCTCCTGGTGGCATACATAGCAAGCTACCCAGAGGGCTGCTAATCACGAGGTCGGCAGTTGGAATCCACCAGGCACTGCTGAGAAAGGAGGTTTTCTGCTTTAGTAAAGTTAGTCACAGGAACCTCACCTTGTCCTCTAATCGGGCCTCTCTGAGTTAGATTTGAGGATTGAGTTGCGCCTGACCAGAGCCTGGTATTTTCAATTGCCTCAATATGCTTGTAAAAGTTGGACATTGGATAAGAAAGACCAGACAAAAATTGATGCATTTGAATTAGGGTGCTGACATAATACGGACTGCCAAAAGAACAAATCTGTCTTGGGAGAAGTGCAACCAGAATGCTCCTAAAAGTGAGGAAGGTGAGGATTCATCTCACGTACTTAAAAAAAAAAATCTTTTATTGGGGCTCATACAACTCTTATCACAATCCATACATACATCAATTGAGTAAAGCACCCTTATACATTCGTTGCACTCGTCATTCTTAAAATTTGCCTTCCACTTGGGTTCCTGGAATCAGCTTGTTTTTTTTCCCCTCCCTCCCCGCTCCCCCCTTCCCCCTGCACCCTTAATAGTTTATAAATAATTATTTTGTCTTATCTTACACTGCCCGGCGTCTCCCCTCACCCACCTTCCCATTGCCCATCTCCCAGAGAGGAGGTTACACATAGATCCCCAAGATCGGTTCTCCCTTTCTAGATCCCCTTCCCCCCTGTGCCCCCTGGTGTCGCCACTCCCACCGCTGGACCTGAGGGGTTCATCTGTCCTAGATTCCCTGTGTTTCCAGATCCCTACTGCACTGCTGTGCATCCTCTGGTCTAACCAAGTCCACAAGGTAGAATTCGGATCATGATAATTGGGAGGGGAGGAAGCGTTCAAGAACCAGAGGAAGGTTTTGAGTTTCATTGTTGCTACACTAAACCCTGAGTAACTCATCTCCTTCCCACTACCCCTCTGCAAGGGATGTCCAGCTGTCTACAGATAGGCATTGGGTCCCTATCACGCACTCCCCCTCATTCAAGGTGATGTGATCTCCCCCCACCCTGCCTGTGTTGTTTGAGACCTGGTCTCCTCTGCCCTTCATAATCATACATGTTGGTGTGCTGCTTCCGTGCGGGCTTTGTTGCTTCTGGGCTAGATGGCCGCTTGTTTACTTTCAAGCCTTTAAGTCCCCGGACGCTATATCTCTCAATAGCCGGGCACCATCAGCCTTCTTCACCACACTTGCTTATACACACATTCGTCTTCAGCATTTACGTGAGGAAGGTGATCACACAATGCTGGTTTTTGTTCCTTGGTGTCTGCTACCTGATCCGTACATTCAACACCTTGTATTCGCTTAGGCTGTGTGCTTCTTCTCTGTGGGCTTTGTTGCTTACGAGCTAGATGGCCACTTGCCTTCAAGCCTTTAAGAACCCAGACACTATATCTTTTTGACAGCCGAGCACCATCATCTTTCATCACCACGTTTGCTTATGCATGCGTCTATCTTCAGTGATCATGTCGGGATGGTAGGCATCATGGAATGACTGTTTATCTGAGCAAGGTGCTCTTGTATTGAGGGAGTGTGCGCGAGGAGGCCCAATGTCCACCTGCTACCCTACTACTGAATCTATAAATATATGCACATAGGTCTATTTCCCCCATAATCATAAATACACATATATGTACATGTCTGTATTTAGGCTTCTCTGTATGCCCTTTGCCTCCTAATCCTTTCCTCTATTTCCTTACACTTTCCTCCTGTCCCACTACCATGTTCATCCTTCATTCTGGTTTCAGTAATTCCTCTCAGTTACCTTGCCCTTGGTCACTCCCTACCAGTCCTCCCATCCCCTTCCTCCACTGGTTTTGAACCACTCGTTGTTACCTTGTCCCTGTGTTGGTCAATACCCCTTCCCTTCCCCTACCTCCCACGCTCTCATGTCCCTCTGTGACTGTTGGTGTTGTTATTTTCTTCTCTCATTGTTTGTCCAGCCTATCTTATCTAGGTGGACCTGCTGATATAGTAATATGTGCATGCAGATGGCTTTGACAGCACCCAAGTGGCACATAAGAACATGGCTTCGACAGCAGCAACACCGACACTGGTAGACAAAAAAGCCACTAACATACAAAATTTACAAGGTAAAAAGAAAGAAAAGCCAAAACAAAAAGATAGCAAAAAAAAAAAATGGTTAGTAGTTCAAGGTCTGTTTGTTGGCCTTTAGGAGTGTTTTCCGGATGAGTCTTGTGGGGTGCCACGTCCTGGCCCCAAAGTCCATCCTTTATACTCCCTTGGGATCTCTTTGCTTCCCCCGCTGCTCCATTGCACGCCCCCAGTGTTTGCCTCAGTGTGGTGGGGTTGTTTTGTTTTTTTAATCATTTTACTAGGAGCTCATACAACTCATTACAATCCATACATACATCAATTGTGTAAAAAGTACATTTGTACATTCATTGCCCTCATCATTCTCAAAACATTTGCTCTCCACTTAAGCCCCTCCCTGGCATCAGGTCCTCATGTTTCCCCCCTTTTTCCCCACTCCCCCATCCCTCATGACCCCTTGATAATTTATAAATTATTTTATCTATCTTGCCCTGTCTGATGTCTCCCTTTACCCACTTTTCTGTTGTCCGCTCCCCAGGGAGGAGGTCACATGTAGCTCTTTGTAATCGGTTCTCCCTTTCCAACCCACCCTCCCTCAACCCTCCCAGGATCACCACTCACACCACTGGTCCTGAAGGGATCATTTGCCCTGGATTCCCTGTGTTTCCATTTCCTATCTGTACGGGTGCCCATCCTCTGGTCTAGCCAGACTTGCAAGGGAGAATTCAGATCATGATAGTAGGGGCAGGGGAGAAGCATTTAGGAACTAGAAGAAATTAGTACTTTTCATCATTGCTACATCGCATCCTGACTGGCACGTCTCCTCCCCAAGACCCTTCTGTAAGGAGATGTCCAGTGGCCTACAAATGAGCTTTGGGTCTCCCACTCCGCACTCCCCACCTTATTTACTATGGTAAGATTTTTTATTATGATGATGCCTGATACCTGATCTCTTTTACACTTCGTGATCTCACAGGCTAGTGTGCTTCTTTCATGTGGGCTTTGTTGCTTCTGAGCTAGATGGCTGCTTGTTTACCTTCAAGCCTTTTAAGACCCCAGATGCTATATCTCTTGATAGCTGGGCACCATCAGCTTTCTTTGCCACATTTGCTTATACGCCCATTTGTCTTCAGCAATTGTATCATGGAGGTGAGCACACAATGATATGATTTTTTTCTTTAATGCCTGATAACTGATCCCCCCTTAGGCACCTCATTATCACACAGGCTGGTGTGCTTCTTCCATGACCATGTGGGCTTTGTTGCTTCTGAGCTAGATGGCCGCTTGTTTACCTTCAAGTCTTTAAGGCCCCAGACGCTACAGCTCATGTACTTTGGACAGGTTACCAGGAGAGACCAGTCCCTACAGAAGAACACATTTGGTAAAGAGAAGGCGAAACAGAGTAAGGCCCTTGACAAAATGGATTGACACTGGCTACAACAGTGGGCTCAAGCATGAGAACAATTTTTTTTTTTTTTTGTTAAGAAAGGGAACAATTTTAAGGATGGCACAGGGCCAGGCAGTTTCGTTCCGTGGCACAGAGGTACCCACCCGACTGCTCCTAACAAAGAAAATAAAGCTAGGTGGCACTAGAGGTCCCCACGCAGCTTCGTTGTGGAGGAGACACTGGTCTGTTCCCTTCTTTCCGGCCCCGCCCCTCGAGGGGCGGGACTTCCGGTCTGTATTCCGGCCGAAGGAAGTCGATTCTCCTGCGCGGAAGGGTTTGAATTACTTCCGCTCCTCAAGTCCTGTCTGTGCGCTTCGGCGCTGGCGCTGCCTGGGCTCTCCCGCTGTTCGGTCTTGGCGGACACCTGGCCTTCCCTGTGCACGGGCGCGACTCTTCTCCGCTTGGTGGCGGCCCGTCAGGAAACCGCGCTGGAGAAGCAGTGGTGGGCAGGCGCCGTGCAACACTGTGCCGGTGATTAACCTCATTCCCACAACCCTGCAGCCCAGAATTGCTGTGACTCAGAGCCGCTTGGTGGCGGTTTTCGTGAAGCTTTCTCTGCAACTAGGTAACGCATTTAGGAAAACGAGGTTCCCATGGCAACCAAGAGCCAGCGCGCGCGCGCGCGTGTGTGTGTGTGTGTGTGTGTGTGTGTGTGTGTGTGTGTGTGTGTGTGTGTGTTTCAATCGTTCCTTGTATAGACTCGGACGTAACTGGGTGATGAGGATGTAAACCGGAAGAAGATAGGAATGAAGTTGGAAACATGGGTTGGAACCCTGTTATGACTTCTTGTGATGTACCAGCAACTTGACACATCACGCTGTATGCAGCGGTGTAAAGCCGTTCAAATGATCTGGGTACGAGGAAGTTTGTTGCGACAGCAACAGCATTGGGCAGGGACACCAGAGAGAGGTTCTGGGCAGTTGCAAGGGGCAAGGCGGGAACTGCTGGACAGAAAGAAAAGAAGCACTAGCAACAGAAGCTAAGGGAGCCAGGTTTTGTTTTTTGACCAAATACTGTTTAAATACCAGAAATATAACTGACTAAAAGAACTAAGTTCCCTCCTTAGCCTGGATTTTTGTCCTCCTAGAAAAAGAGAATAAACAACAAGCAAATGAACAGGTTCTGGAATGGGATAAAAGTGATTGGGATAGGACTGATCATTTGAACTGAGTCAGGTTAGGCTTTTGAGGACATGACATTTGATTAATTTTAATGGTGACAAAGAGCCAGCCATGCGATGAGCCAGGGCAAGCACATGCTGGACAGAACAACTCAAAAGGCCTGAGATGTGTGCAGAAGAAGTTGTTTAAAACAACAACAAAAAAGCACACAGTAAAAAGGCCAATATGGCTGAATTGCCCTGGACGAAATGGAGAGAATTAGCTGACATTAGGGGAGAAAGTTAAGTCAAAGAGTGTGGATATTGTAGGTCATGGTTAGGAATTAGGGCATCTCCCCTTCCTTCTAAGTCCAAATGGAAACTAGTAGTGATTTCTAAGTTAGCAGGTGATGGTCTGATTTTTATTTTAAAAGATCCCTCTGGCTACTGAGTGGAGACCGGACATGAGGGAACCAAGAGTTAGAGAGTAATCTGTTTAGAAGATATTCCAGCAGTTCTCATGGTAAGAGTGATTGAGTTCCATTGTAATCATGTTACAAAATTTGATGTCTTTGTGGAACAGGCTCATGGAAAGTTGTTTTAATAGACAGCTGGGAGCTTTAGAAAAGAGCTCAGGTTGACTTGGGAGTTGTATAGACCAAATAGTAAATGTTATGTTTGGGTGCAGATAAACCATCTAGACCATATCATTTCTGATTTACTTATATTCTGCAAAAGAGTATAGGTTATCCCAATTCTGCCCTTGAGTCGGCTCCAATATTATGTACAATAGAAGAAATGGCTCCCCAGTCCTGCATCATCCCTACAACTGCCAGTGTGTGGTTGTGGCTAATGTGCCAATTCACTTCACTGAGGGTCTCTAAGACCTTCCTAGGTCCTCCACCAAACATGATGTCCTTTAACCATTGATCCCTCCTGCTAATGTGTTCAAAGGAGCCCTGGTGACATAGTGATTACACATTAGGCTGTGATCCCCATGGTTCAAAGTTCAAAACCACCAGCAGTATCACAGGAGAAAGATGGCTTTCTACTCCCATCAACAGCTACAGTCTTAGAAACCCACAGGGGATTGCTATGGGTTTGCATTGACTTGATGGCAGTGAGTTTGGTTTGGTTTGGGATCATGTGTTCAAGGCAAAGGAGTTGGACAGTATTTTGTTTTGATCCGTAAGGCTTTTTTAAAAAATCATTTTATTGGGGGTTCATACAATGTTTCTCACAATCCATACATACATCCATTGTGTCCAGCACATTTGCACACTTTTTGCCATTATAGTTCTCAAAACATTTCCTTTCTACTTGAGTCCTTGGTATCAGCTCCTCATTTTTCCCCCTCCGCTCGCCCCTCCCTCATGAACCCTTGATAATTTATAAATTATTATTTTTTATATCTTACACTGCCCGATGTATCCCTTCACCCACTTTTCTGTTGCCTGTCCCCCAGAGACGTAGATCCTTGTAATCGGTTCCCCCTTTCTACCCCACCTTCCCTCCACCCTCCTGATATTGCTACTCTTGCCACTGGTCCTGAGGGGTTTATCTGTCCTGGATTACCTGTGTTTCTAGTTCCTATCTGTACCAGTGTACATCCTCTGGTCTAGCTTGATTTAAGGTAGAATGGGGATAATGATAGTCAGGGGCCGGGGAGAGGGGGGAAGCATTTAAGAACTAGAGGAAAGTTCTATGTTTCATTGTTGTTACGCTGCACCCTGACTGGCTCATCTCCTACCCGCGACCCTTCTGTACGGGGTTGTCCATTTGCCCGCAACCCTTCTGTACGAGGATGGACTTTGGGTCCCTTATCTGCACTCCCCCTCATTCAGAATAATATTAATTTTTTTCCTTGATGCCTGATACCTGATCACTTCAATACTTCGTGATCACACAGGCTGGTGTGTGTCTTCCATGTGGGCTTTGTTGCTTCTCAGCTAGATGGGCGCTTGTTTACCTTGATCCATAAGAGGCTTTGATTGCTAATTTTCAGAAGTAGATCACAAGATCTTTCTCCAGAATCATTATTGGCCTGGAAGTTCCACTGAACCTTCTCCACCATAGCTGGTGTTTCAACTATTGATCATAGCAGTATCATAGCAGTATGCAAGTGAGCACAGTATGATAGGCTGACAGCAGTTGTGGCTCTCAAATGTACTCAGATGGCATACATTGAAAGGGATTAAGACAGGAAAAAGCCAACATGGGGTGTAAATGGTGCAAAAGCATATTTAATAAAAGAAGAGATGACATGAGAACTCAGATAGGTTTTGCAGAACCTTGGATTTAAGAGAATAATGAAGACAAGGAATGATTAAATATATAGGGAGAAGTGGGGAGAATAAAAAATGTGGGGAGCGGGACGGAAGTTTGAACAGGTGGAGGTTGACAACTCTGTTACAGATTGACCAGTTTTTTTGGGGGGGCAGTTTGAGGATAAAGACTTGGGAAAACTGGTGACTATTGTGAATCAATTTTAGTTTGGCTGGAAAGGAAGCCATTCTACAGTGATGAAGGATTAAAGGGCAAGAAACCAAACCCCCCTGTGGGTTTCTAAGACCGTAATAACTGTTTACAGGAGCAGAAAGCCCAGTCCTTCTCCTGTGGAACTACTGGTGATTTCAAACTGCCAACCATGCTGATCCCAGCCCAACGTGTAACCACTGCACCACCTGGGCTCCTAAGCAATGAGCAAGTGGTGCAAATTATTGGTAGGAAATAGGGGTACACTGGGGAAGGAGGTATCGATGGAGATTTGTTTTTTTCTGACAGTGAAGTTTAGTCACATTAGAAATGGAGCAGGAATAGGAATAATAGTCAAAGAGGGAGTGGGATTTGTTGTAGAAACATACATGTTTTCTTGAACTCATATGACTTTCATGATGTTGTTAGGTGCCACTGAGCTGGTTGAGAATTGTAGGATACCCTGTTTATAACAGAAGGACCTATTAAGAGAGACCCGTCCCGGGAGAAGGACATCATTCTTGGTGGAGAGGCAGTGAAAAAGAGGAAGACCCCCAGTAAGATGGATTGACACACTTGTTGCAGTAATGGGTTCCAGCACAAAAGCAGTTGTGAGGATGACGCAGGGCTAAGCGGTCTTTTGCTCTGTTGTACCTCGGCTCGCTGCGAGTCAGAACCGACTCAATGGCACATGGAAGCAAGTACTGCTTGTAAGAAGGAAACAAGAAATGTACCGTTTTACTTTCAGAGAGATAGGACCATTTCCGATAGAAAGCAGTTCATGGTGTTCACAGGGGTTACAGATGGATTTCTGCACCCTTATTGCAGAGATGGAATTTCCTTGTTATTTTAATTGTCGTACACCATATAATGTACAGAAAGCAAGAGACGTGTGCTGCAAACGTGATAAAGGCTGTTAACACTCAGTGCCCTGTTTAATCCTGTAGCTGATCTGCTCACATTTGTGTAAATCTGTAGGCATTCATTACTTATGTTAATTCCCTATCCTTTAAGTATAGTGAAGATACCACTTTGCTTCCCAGATGAGCCGTGATGCATTGGTCTGCTAACTGCAAATTCACGAATCATTTCCAACCCAGCAGCCACACTGCAGGAGAAAGATGGGCTGCCTGCTTCCGTAGGATTGACAGCCTTCGCAGCCCCGGGGGCAATTCTACTCTGTCCTACGGGTTGCTATGAGTTGGAACTGCCTTGGTGGCAGTGAATTTTTTATTTGTGTTTTGTTTTCTTTCAATAAATGTAAATACAGTGCCAAATGCTTTAGATACGTTCTTATTTTGGACCAACTTTCATACTGTAGCATGACTATTTGTGCTATTGTTTTCTCTAGCTCGGTCAGTTGGGGTCTCTTCTGATCAGAGTCAAAAGAATGGCAGCTGAAGTTCGAATGGTACTTTATGAAGACGATTCCGTGCAAGTCCAGTATGTTGATGGCTCCACATTGCAGCTTTCTCCCTGTGGCTCTGAGTTTCTATTTGAAAAGGCACCGCCTCTCTCGGCACATCCCTTAGAACAGCCGGAAAGAATTCGTCAAAGGACGCAGTTTGTTATCAGCACCTACCGAGTAAGTAAAGCCGGGACAGAAGTGAAGAAACTGTCAAGGTGCACCAGAATATGAAAAGTATTCTTATTTTGGATTATAATCACTCAAGATTGATTTTCAAAATATTGTACATTTTTAAGATTACATTGTGCACTTTTTTTTTTTTAGGAGCAACTACAACGAGCCTTAGATTTTAGAAATTCTTTTGCAACTTACCCTTTTTTATCTGAAAGCATCATACCTTCTGAAAGAAAAAAGGTAAGTTTCTTGGTGAGACTCATTTTCATGAGTAATAATTAGAAACAAGTACTTGGAGAATTGTTTGCGACCCTTGTGGATAACAACTTTAGAATGTAAGTTAGTTGTTATTGTTATAGTTCTGTTGAATTGGTTCTGACTCGTTGCAGCTGTATGTTCAACAGAATGAAACACTGCTCGGTCCTGCGCCGCCCTCACAGTCAGTAGGTTCGAGCCCACTGTTGCAGCCACTGTGTCAGCGGCTTGTCCCTCTCCTTTAGGGTCTTCCTCTTGTTCACCGACCTGCTGCTTTACCAAGCACGATGTCCCTTTCCAGCAGGGTTTCTCCTGATAACATGCCCACAGTAAGTGAACCAGTCTTGCCATCTTTGCTTCCAGGGCGCATTCTGTCTATTTTTCTTTCCAGACAATATTTGTTCATTCTTGGCCATCCATGATATCCTTAATATTCTTTAACCCCCAAATTCAAAAGCATCGCTTCTTCTCTGTCCCTCCTTATTGTTTGCCCAGCTTTCATAGGGACATAAAGTGATTGAGAATACCTAGACTTGGATCAGGTGCACCCGAGTCCTCAAAATGACATCAGAGCATCCTCTGATGTCCTGACTGCTGCTTCCATGAGTGTGGACTGTGGATCCAAGCAGAATAAAGCCCTTGGCAACCGTGATCTTCTCTTTGTTTATCATGATGCTGACTGTTGGTGCAGCTCTCTTAACGCTGAGTTATAGCCCACACTCAAGATACAGTCCTGTGTCTTCACCAGCATGTGCGTCAAGTCCTCCTCACGTTCAGCAAGCAAGGAGTAGCCTTCCGTATCACAGCATCCTCCGGTCCTGATGCTGCATTCTTCGTATCGTTAAACGTTTAGGTATAAATGTGATAGCTGTCATTTGTTATGGGTTTATCACATGCCACAAACCAGGAAATAATATTAAACAGTTAGTAACCCCATTGTGATACGGTAGACAAGGATCCCTGCCGATCACAGTGGAAACCGGTGGAATGGCTGAACATCGGCCCCATTTTACAGGTGAGGAGACTAGGCCTCAGAGCACTTAGCATAATTTGCCCATGGACTGCGTCTCAGTGATAAGCGGGTTGAACCCAGCCTATTTGACTCTCAAGACTATCTTTTTTTTCCTTTTAAAAATCATTTTATTGGGGGATCACACAACTCGTATCACAACTCATACATCCATCCATTGTGTTAGGCACATTTGTACATTTATTGCCATCATTCTCAAAACATTTTCTTTCTACTTGAACCCTTGGTATCAGCTCCTCATTTTTTCTCCTTCCTCCCTTTCCTCACAAACCCTTGATAATTTATAAATGATTATTATTTTGTCATATCTTACACTGTCCAACATCTCCCTTCACCTACTTTTCTGTGTCTGTCCCCCAGGGAGGGAATTATATGTAGAGCCTGTGATTGGTTCTCCCTTTCTTCCCCACCTTCCCCTTACACTCACATTAGTGGTATCACTACTCACATTATTGGTCCTGAGGAGTTTATCTGTCCTGGATTCCCTGTGTTTCCAGCTCTGATCTGTACCAGTATACATCCTCTGGACTAGCTAGATTTGTATGTTAGAATTGTGATCATGATAGTGGAAGGGGGGGGCGGGGAAAACATTTAAGAACCAGAGGAAAGTTGTATGTTTCATTGGTGCTATCCTGCACCCTGACTGGCTTGTCTCTGTAAGGGTATGTCCAGTTGCCTGTAGATGGGCTTTGGGTCTCCAATCTGCCCTTCCCCTCATTCACAAATATGAGTCTTTTGATGCCTGATACCTAATCCCATCAACACCTCGTGATCACACAGGCTGGTGTGCACCTTCCATGTGGGCTCTGTTTCTTCTCAGCTAGATGGCCGCTTGTTCATCTTCAAGTCTTTAACACCCTAGATACTATCTTTTGATAGCCGGTCACCATCAGCTTTCTTTACCATATTTGCTTATGCACCCGCTTTGTCTTCAGCGGCTGTGTCGGGAAGGTGAGCATCATGGAATGCCAGTTTAATAGAACAAAGTATTGTTGCATTGAGGGAGTACTTGAGTAGAGGCCCAATGTCCCTCTGCTACCTTAGTACTAAACCTATAAATACAGAGATCTATTTCCCCATCGTGAAGACTATCTTTCAGCTACTTTCTGCTTTCCTGTTTTGCTGCTGTTGTGCTTGCTTGCCTCCAAAAATTCTATATTATTGTCTGGTGTCAAAGAAGCTGTGAAAAGATTGTGACTTGTACCTTAGTTTCAAAGACTATTTTCAATTGTCTTTTGTCTACTATATTCATTAAAACTGTCTAGCTGGCCTCTGATGCTACAGTTGAAATATTAATTAGTCTACGGTATATGCTTGAGTATAAGCTGACATGAATATATCCCCTTAGACACCTAATTTTACCATTAAAAATGTGTTGGAAAACCTGGCTTATACATGAGTATATACGGTAATTCCTAAAGAGAACATTCTTCACGGTCCTAATTTTATACCCCTACCAGTTTGTAGCTATAGACCATGCCCTGAAGATTTAAGTAAATGGAATGGCTGGAATTGTACCTGTAGGTCGTAGTGTAAATTTGAGATTTCTTGACATTCATCATTGTTTGTTGTCCTCTGTAGCACATACTTCTAGGTGTGTGTGTGTGTGTGTGTGTGTGTGACTTTGGCTCTGATTGGGGCCAGCCATGTTGTGTTAGTCTGGGTAGACTAGAGAAACAAAACTTATAGACACTCATGTGTATAAGAAACAGCTTTATATACAAGAGCAACTGAATATTGAGAAAACATCCCACCCCAGTCCAGATCAAGTCCATAAGTTCGGTATTAGCCCAAAGGTCCAATACCAATCTATAAAGTCCTCTTCAGATTCATGAAACACATGCAATGAGGCCAAAAGTAGGACGGTCACAGGCCAGTGGGTGGAGAGTCTTGTGAATCCAGCATCTCAGTGCTGGCAGGGGTCCCCAGCTCCAAGGCTCTTGCTGCCATCAGCCTGTCTCCATGCGGCTTGTCCATAAGAATGTCTTGCAGGGACTGAGCCTTGCCAGTAAAGAGTCTCCAACTGAGTGAGCATGTGTCCTGCCTCCAGGAGCTAGTTATCTCCTTAGTAGCTCCAAATGAGATCATCAAGCTGTGACCTGATTGTCAGGCTACACTCCACCCCTTCCCTCTAATACTCTTAAATTGACAACAGACTATGTAACTACCACACCTGTGGACCTCTCTGTTCATGAGACCTCTCCCTGTTAATTTTACTCCAGTCTAGCCAGAACTAAAAGGCAGAACTGGGGTCATGATAGTGGGGGGTGAAGAAGCTTCAAAGAACCAGAGGAATATTGGTGTGTTTCGTTGGTGCTATACTGTGCCCTGGTTGACTCATCCCTTCCTTGTGACCCTTCTGCGAGGGGATGTCCTATTGTCTACAGATGGGTTTTGAGCCTCTACTCCAACCCCCCTCATTCTCGGCAGTATGGTTTTTTTAATTTGTTTGTTTGGGGTCTTCTGGTGCCTGTTACCCAGTTCTGTCAACACCTCATGATCACACAGGCTGGTGTGCTTCTTCCATGTAGGCTTGTTGCTTCTCTGCTAGTAATTTAATCTTTTGAAAGGTTACCCTTTCAGCCACCTGGAATTTATTTTGGTGTGTTGTATGCCAGGTAATATCTAGGATAGGTGCTTTATGTGAAGTCTCCTGTTTAATCCATACATCAATCCTCCTCAGAGATAGCATTTCCCAAATGTTACTCAGCAATTCTATACCATTTATTCCATGATTTTCCTGATTTCCCCTAGCCTTGTAAAGTTTACGTTATCACACAGAACAGTTAAACGTATGATTTGAGCCCTTTTCTGTGTTCTCTGAGATGTTTTGTCAGTGATTTTTATGCAGAGTACCATGTCAAGTAAGTTACTTTTGTGAGCCTTGAATATAATAAATTATAGTGCTGGTCCACCTCTGATTTATTGTGCATATTATTCATATAAGACTAGAATATAATCAATATGATATTTTCTTCTTTTCTCCTTTTTAAATTTCTTTTTCTCATGTGCACGTGTTTTTAAAAAGAGACAATCACAACAATATCAAATACTCTGTTGTTAGATTTAGAAGGATGTCATTCTCAGAGGTAACCCCCTTTGTTTTGTGTGTCACTCTGCTATTTTGCTGAAAGGTGACTTCCAAGGATAGTCCAGTTCAAGCACCCGCCATTTTTATCTTATTTGAAAATAGTACGGTTCTTCAAAAGGCCATAGATAGGCCAACACTTGGGGTGTTGGCACTGCCTCTCCATGGTGCAATCCAAACGGAAGTTTAGGAGCTTTCTTGCACAGCCTCTGAGTCTAAAATACGTGGGGGAACTGGACTGCATGCTGAAAATACTGACCCTCTTTTTTCTGCACCCTTCAGCGACTCTTCACTGATGTCCCAGAAGTGAGGTGGCCCAGTCTGGGTAGCAAGGAGGCCGTGATGTGTCTGGAGGGGGGCTCGGTGACAGTGTCCTCGCTCGACGGCCATGCATTCCTTTGCCTGCCCGAAGCCCAGCCGGAGTTTACAGTCTATTTTTTGTGTAACGTTAGCCAGAAGCCAGATTCATCTGTAGTATGGTCAGAACAGTGTCAAGCCAAAAGGGGCCAACTAGTGGGGAAAAACAACCCAAACTGTACTTTTGGAAGTTCATCGGGACAGAACCTAAAGAATAAAGAAAAGTGCTGTGTCATGAAATCGAAAGGCCCTTCAGAGAAGAGCTGTGTCAATGGAATGGAAGGGAGGGAGGAGCTGCCCTTGCCTGGTACAGAGCACATGCATACACACACGTGGGTCCAGCAGCGGTGGTCCGTGGCCTCCTGTCCAAAGGAATGGAAATACCCTTTGTCTTTAGCACTTAAGTTCCGTAATCAAACCAGTGAACTGCCTAAAGGTGATGCAGATGCCGCCCAGGATGGAGTTTTAACCTCTGGTGTTTCCGAGGAAGAAGGAGAAGCCGTTTCTGTTCTTCCCAGAGCCCTGCCACTCAGCTGTCCTGTCCCACACCTGCACAGGTAATGGAAAATGCTTTATCTCGTATCATGCGTTTGCCAGAACCAGCTTGGACCCGAGAAGGCACAGAGACTCGAGTTGACTCAGACAGAGCCCCTGCTTTCTGGGAGCGTCGAGTCTGCTGACGTCACTGTCCTGGGGAGATTAGTGAAGTGGTGAGTGATGACACAGGGTTCTGGGAGCGAGCACGCAGGAGCACGGCTGCAGCTCCCTTGAGCTCATCACTTTGGTTGCTGGAGCACGATTCCCCATCCCTGGCCTCAGAGGTTGCCCTCACCTTTCGGGTCCACATGAACAGGCATCTGAATGGCTAGCCTTGCCACCACTCAGAGATGCAAAGGGCTGCTACTTCCCAGTCAGTGTTCAAACCCATCAATTGCTCTGCAGGAGAAAGATGAGGCTGTGTGTGCCCACAGAGATTTATCATCTGGGACACTATACCGTTGTACGTTGGGAGTGACTCGATGGCCGTGGGTTTTTGGTACGAGATGAATAACCTAATGGTCATAGACTTGAAGCGGTCCGTCTGTGAAAGTAACGCAATACGGAGTGCTTCTGTGGGAGGCCTTTACTGAGCTCCTTCTCATCCGTCCAATGAGGGACATGCTGTCATCTCAGTTTCAGACCAGAAGTGTTAAAATACCTGACCAAGAGCGGACACCTAGCACGTGTAGAACTGGAACTTGATCCTTGGAAGTCTGAGTGCCTAATTATTCCTTAAAATAAAGCACAAGAATGATTTTTCAGGCTTTGGTGTTAGTTTAAATTTTAAAATTCTGCTGTCATAATTACTCATCAAAGGAGAATTAAGGACTGAACTCTTGAATGATATGATGTCTGGATTATGTCCTAGTGTAATCATCTGGAGAGAACGAAAGAGAATTTTGGTTCTGAGTGAATTCTTGAGTAATGACACTGGGTTGAAATCCATCATGCTTCACAGCTGTCTGAGACCTGGTCCCTTCCTGTCCCTGCAGCCCCCGGCTCTCGCATCTCTCTGGCCCTGCTTTCTCTACTCTTGCTAAACTGGACTTCTTGCGATTCCTTGACCGTTTCATCCTTACCCATGCTGCTTCCTCTGCCAGGAACCCATTCTCTGCCTGGCAGCTTGTGCTCATGTTCAGGTCCCAGCTTACGCCTCATCTCCTCAGGGTGGTTTTTCTAGATTCCCTAGACAGAGTTCAGTTTTCATACAACCCCAAAGCATCCAGTACTCCTCCTTGCCTGTACTTGTTCAATATTTATGTCAGATCAGAATCTCCATTGAGGGTAGGGACCAGATCTGCTTGTTTGCCATTAAATCCCCAGTGTGTTTAATGGCACCTGGCCCACCATAGATCCTATAGTATTTGTTGTTGGAATCCAGGCTGTATTTTAATGGCTAGTAAAAATTGTCAACTTAGAAATAATAAGAATATAAGGAATACATGGAAAATAAACCTCATATTAACACCCCTTTTTAAAAATATGCAACAGATTAAGTAAGCCATAAATCTTGTTATTGTAGCACTGATCAGTATGCTGAACAACCAGAACGCACAGTGTGTCTTTTATCCTTCACAGGTGGAATTTCTGTGATTCATATTTACAGAGACAGTTTGATGAAGAATACTCCTACCCTGAACTAGTGAAAGTGGTCTGGCACAAAGGCATTACTTACAGGTAAGACCTTGTACTGGAATCAGCGCTATGTAGTGGGGTCACGGGGGACAAGGCAGGCCTTGGCAGGCAGACTTTACAAGAGAACAGTTCTGTTTGGGCCTCCAGGCTCCTGTATTTTGTCCTAAGTTTTACAGGTCTCAAAACGTGATCAGTACACTTAGTGGTCTTGTAACTAACTTAAAATAACTGTATTTTTCCTGTGCAAACCAGGAAGCTGGTGAGGAATCAGTTTTGCTGGTCAATGAAATATTTCTGTCAGCTGTTTCAGATACCCCTCCCAAGCATCATGGGATCTACCTATGTGAATTAGTCATCAGACAGTTACCTAATTAGCATGAAATTAGAGACTTTAGGGAGCCTTAGTGGAAAGTTCTGTCTTCATTCATGCACCAAGTATTCTGTTGAATTATCTAGTGTGCTGAATTATCCCTACGCCACAGGAAAGCACATCTCTAGTATAGGCCAGATTCCGAGTTTTCACTTCCGTGTATTAGGCTAGAAAAGCCCATTTCACTCTTTGTTCTTTGAGCTCTCTCTTTCCTGCAGGAAGACTCACTCCCTTCTGACATCATATTTTTCATATATGTTTCAATAAAACCAATTTGACCTACCATTTTTCATACTATGTACCCAATATACTGATTATATCTGATGTTCCAGGTAGTCACTCCTTCTTGAAAATGTCTTCTTCTACAGATGACTAAAGTCTTCCGTCAGTTTGATTCTCGGAGAATAATGTTACTATTTCATGCCTATCTAATAGTCATTGCTTTTGTAGCGCTCATGTGCCAGCTGCTGTGATTGGTACTGGGGATAGCCGGATCACAGGACGAGATGCCTGACATCCAGAAGTTTAGGAGCTGGGTTGCTGAAATAGAGGCATAAAGCAAGTCTATATAGTCTGTTTATTTTTTGACAGAAAGTTTTCTTAGCTAGTTGGGGGCAGCATATGAGATTGTTTACTTCTCTGGATATTCAAAGACAATATGCATTTCTTTTTCTCCGATTGGATCTTTCTGAGTCCTTGTTCAAAGATTATGTGGCTGTAGGCTGATGCACTTATGTCTGGGTTTTCTGTTCTGATTCATTGGCCTGCATCTCTTGCTGTATCAGTACCAGGCTGTTTCGACTACTGTGGCTGTGTAGAAGGTTTTTAGGTCAGGCAGTGCTAGGCCTCCTACTTGCCTGCCTTTCTTTTTAATGACTTCTCTCATGTATATTTTAATCTCAATTTGAAAAAATAATAATTATTTTTCTTCTTTAGACTTACCCATAAAAAGATGAACTCAATAGAGATTTACCCAGGAGATGGATCTCTTTTCAAATCAGAAGGAGCTTATTTTGGGAAATATTTTACATATTATCCCATTCAAAAAGGATCAGAAGAGGTAAGTCCACAGATCTCAAATCAAGAAGAACTTTGATCTAGAGCTGTTTAAATCATCCTAAATATATAAGGAGGATGTGGCCTTTACTGTAAACACTGCTTGATATCCTCTAGTCTGGATAAGTAATATAATCTAGCTGCAGAGTTTAGAACAATCATTATTAACATTATTTTCTTGTACCTTCAATTACTTTCATCCATTGTCCTAAACGAAGTGAATTTAAATCAGAAGGTAAATTTCTTCTGTCACAGAATTTCTCAATAGGAAATGCTGAGACTGGAGCATTACTTTTGTTTCCATATAGTACTTTGAATTGAGATGTTTATAATATTTGCATAGAAAAAAATTTATTCTTTTTCCTTTACCATGTGATTATTTTCATATCTTAAGCACCTCTAACACTTAAATCTTTACAAGCAATTACAAAATTGGACAAGATTCTCTCATTTGTTAAACACAAGGGAACATGATGTATTTATCAGACCATAATGCCATCATATGGCTATTTTGTTCATGTGTCTTAGGCTGCTTGTTCCAAATCTGACATCTGACCTCCACTGTTTTATAGAGGCCATCGTAAGATTATAATATTTTGCTTTGAAGGATGGAGCATAATAAATGTGTCCCTTCTATTACAGAATGGAGCATTTCTGTGCTGAAATGATCAGAAGTGCTAGGAAGAAGAGTTAAAAAACAGCAAATCCTGCCCCTGTCTCTGCTTGGGGATTTTAAAACATATACAAAAATAGACAAGTATAATTTTATTCCACCACCATTAACTTAAAAGCACACCCCCTAAATGATTGGGCAGTTATTTATAGACTATCAGAATATAACTTCAATGATTAAGAGGGGTCTTGTACTTTAAAAATGCAGAGGGGATGAAAAACATTTGAAAATACTGTAGGTTTTGTGGCCATTAGATGTAGTTTAAATACAGCTTGCTTTGTCACTATGTGAATGTGTATTTTAAGAAAAAATGACAACATAGGAATGAGCAAAGTTAATGATTAATGACATTTTAAAACTAATTTTCAGAGAGTAGAGAAGATGTATTCCGTCAGTAACCTTCCTCCAGATAGACCAGGAGGCCCATTCTCTGTGAGTTCTCTACTTAAACAGGCAACAAGGTAAGTTATTCCCAGTCAACTGAATCCAGTGCTTTGCATTTGAAAACCTGGGTATATTTTCTAGAGGCTAGGGATAAGGTTAAGATTTTGATAGATACAATATATATGTATATCTATTTGGTAAAAAAATCTTTGTCAGCCTTGCTGGAGCTGAGATATCATTGGGGATCAAATATTTCTAAAACAGAGTAATCTCTGTTATCATTAATAAGATAGCTTATTTCTAACATTCAAATTTAAATATGGAGAAGCAACTATATGGAGAGCAGGTGTTTGTAGGAAATAGACCATTTTCTCTGTGTACGTAAGTTTGCGAGTCTACAAAAGATGAAGTTTATTTTGAATATTTGGTTAATATGCGTTTATTCCTCTTATTCATTTGTGGCATCTAGAAACATGAAAACAGATGGTTGAGTACTTAGTTTTAGAATTTATGTCTAAGCTACTTCCAAAGTAGATCTGATCTGAAGGAGCAGAATTTTTATCATTTGATTTTCAAAGATCAGTTCATTCACATTTCCACCTGTTAGGCAATGCTAAGCCTTTCAGGTGCTGTGAATCTTTGCATCAAAAACCTGAACATGCTCTTCATTTTAGAGTCATTTCTTGGCTAAAAATTAGAATAATTGCATAAATAATTTAGATTAGCACAAGGGAAGCAATCGTAGCTTCCTACTAGGAGCTTAGGAATTGGTAGATCAAAAGTCTGATAAAAAGAGGCCAGTGGAGATTAGTCACTTGAAATTAAAAATGTTATGTGATATCTTATATGGATCACAAGACTGAAAAATGCCACTATGCAAGTGTTTACTTAGATTTTTTCATATAAAATGCCACTGTGAAAATGTTTACCTAGATTTTTTTCATATTCACAGAATTCTTCAACATTGTGCAAACATAAGACTCTCCTTAAGCCATAACTATCATATATGCTGCTGGAAAATGGTAATGTGAAAATGATTTCATAAGCAAGATATTTAAGTGTCTCTGTGCTAGTATAGAATACAAAATTTCCAGTTAAATCTCCCTTCATCTAAGAGTAAAAGACTCTTTGTAACATTAATAATTGGATTATTCAGAGAAATACTCACCTAGATTGAAAAGCCCTTCAGAATCAGGCATGTTTTGCATAGTTGTTTTTCTTTTTTTAGACTTGGGGAAAGGAGAAGCAGACATTGATTAAACTTGTTAGATTAGCCTTTGGTTGTCCAGCTGTCTGGCTCTTAGGCCATCCAGTGACTTCTGAGTCATAGCAGCCCTGTATCATAGAAAGAGACCTGGCTTGGTCCTGCACCATCTTCCTAATCTTTGCTATATTTGATCCTATTATTATAACCAAAGAGACTCTATCTTATCGCACATCTTCCTCTTACAGACTCGCTACCGAGTGTGGTGTGCTTTCTAAAGAACTTTCCCTTATTGATAACACGGTCTCGCTGTCTCTGCGGTTCTCAACTTGAGGGTCTTGACCCCTTTGGGTGTTGAACGGCCCTTTCACAGGGGTTGCCCGATTCATAACAGTGGCAAAATAACAGTTATGAAGTAGCAACAAAAATAATTTTATGGTTGGGGATCACCATGACATAAGGAACTGTATTTTTTTGAAGTTTTATTTTTATTTTATTTTTTATTAGGGGCTCGTACAACTCTTATCACAATCCATCCATACACACATCAGTTGTGTAAAGCACATCTGTACATGCATTGCCCTCGTCATTCGGAGAAACTGTATTAAAGGGTCGAGAACTACTGCTCTATCCTGACTTCTGAGGAGTGTCTGGCTGACCTTTTTCCAGACTGATTGGCTCATTCTTCTGACAGACCACTAGTGCTTTAGTTCAAAGGCATCAATTCTTCTTTGGTCTTCCTTATTCCTTGTCCAGCTTGGACATGCATATGAAGCAGATGGAAATACCATGGCTTCTGTCAGGTGGACCTTGGTCTTTAAAGCGACATCTTTGCTTTGCTATCTTGACAGCTGATTCTATGAGCACTGATTGTGGATCCAAGCTAAATTAATTCCTTGATAATTTCAATCTTTTCTCTATCACGATGCTGTCTCCTGGTCCAGTTGTGAAGACTTTGGTTTTCTGTACATGGAGTTGCAGTCTGCACTGAAGGCTGAAGTCTGCGCCATCAGCAAGGGCCCCAAGTCCTCCTCCCTTTCAGTAGCACAGTTGGGTCATTGGCATGTCAACGTTTGTTAATGAGCCTTCCTCCCTCCTGTCCTGAGGCCGCGTTCTTCATCTAGTTCAGCGTCTTGTCTTGCATTGGGTAACCCTGCACAATGCTGCAGCAGATTTGAAATACGAAAGAGCAAGAATGTCCCGTCGAAGACTTGTGTGCACATGACCTACACCATGTCTCATACGCATGGGAAGGCTGCACAGAGAGTGAGGAAGATGACAGAAGAGCGATGCCTTGAATTATGGTGTTCGTGAAAAGTATCGTAAGTGCCATGAGCTGCTAGAAGAACAAACAAATCTGTCTGAAGCTGAAAGACAGCCAGAATGCTCCCTAGAAGCAAAGGTGGCAAGACTTAATGTCACATACTTGAACATGTAAGCAGGAGTGACCAGTCCTTGGGAAAGGAGATCATGTTTGGTTAACTAGAGGGTCAGCAAAAAAAGAGGAAGCCCCTTAATGACATATAAGTGGCTACCCAAAAAGAAATACCAGATTTTTTTCCAAAGGTATGTATTTAAATTTTTGTACACAACAACCTTATCACCTTCAAAGTACTCTCCATTACATTTAATCCATTTGTCAAATCTGTGATTCCATTCTTGGAAACATTTTCAAACTAATCTGTTGGGATAGCTGACAGCATCTTTATTTTTTTCCCCATCACCTCTTATAAATCATCAAATCGCTGTCCTTTCATGTCCCTCTTCATTCAAACATAAAGAAATCGCACGTAGTGAGGTCAGGTGTGGGAGCAGGTGCATTGTGGTGGTGGCAAAACCAGTCCCCTATCTGCTGTAAATCAGACCTTTTTGGTTGCACACTGTTACACAATCGTCTCCGAACCTCTAAACCGAAAGCTTGGTTAACAGTCTGACCTGGTGAAACGAACTCTAAATGCACTATCCCCCTCACATCAAAAGAATAGATGAGCATTGTTTTGATCTTTGATTTCACTTGTTGAGCTTTTTTTTTTGGGTGAGGTGTTGATGGCGTTCTCCACTGGCTTGATTCATGTTTGGTTTCGGGATCATAAGGATAGCAGAATGTCTAGTTACCATAAATGACCTTGGGAAAAAAGTCTGGGTCGCTTCGGAACTGTTCTTTCAAAGCATGGCATGTTTCCACTTGGTGCTCTTGTTCCTTGTCAGTCAGAACCTGAGGCACAAATTTCTCACTGGCTCTTCTCATTCCCAAATCTTCCATTAAAATTCACTGCATGGACCTCCAAGGTAGTCCGGACAATTTCCCCATCTCTTCAATGATTAGTTGTTGGTCTTTGAGCACTAGTGCATGACTATTGTCCACATTTTGGTTGGTTTGGGAAGTTGACGGACATCCAGAACAAGGTTTGTCATCAATTGACATTTCACCTTTATTGAGATGAAAAAACCACTTGTACACTTGAGTTTTTCCCATAGCGCTGTCCTTATAAGTACGTTCAATGTCACAAGTTTCTGTGGCATTTTTTCTGAGAAGGAAACAAAATTTTAAAGCCATATGCTTTTCTCTTAAATCAGCCATCACAAAAAATGAGGTTCAAGTGAAACTGCTTTGATGAAAATAATTTACTGTGACCAGAGAGATGCCACTGGGTGCACTAACTCAAAGTGGCTGTGATGCTCACCTAGTGCTTACTACGAAAGCTCCGCCCAATGGAGCTTTCTCCTGTTTTGTTTTGGTTTTGGGTTTTTTTGGGGGGTACCCCCTTGATGATCGACACAGAGGTTCCACCAGTGGGCTCAGACACAATTGTGAGGGCGGTACAGGCCCAGGCAGCGTTTGTTCTGTTGTGCACAGGGTTGCTATGCGCCGGAACTGACATAATGGCACCTAACAACAAACCATACTTTCCTAACAGACATTTAAAATTTTTTAATGCTGACTTAGAGGAAATATCTTTACTCATTGATTACAAACCTACACAGTCCTGTGTTTTCTATGTACAATTCAGAGCAGGGCAGTGACTTCACAAAGATATTAGACATTACAGGAGTTCTAACTAGTCTGTGATCTATTTCTAGAAAAGTTAAAACATACTAAAGATTCTACAGTATTCACTATCGGAATAGGAATATAAAGTTGTCTCACGGTTCATTGGTATTCATTTAGATCATGTTAGTGGATAACTGTATTTCCTGTTAATGTTTTACTTGGTTTTAGGTGCCTTGGATAAATGACAGCAATATACTGCCTTGTCTGTTGAGAGACTCGTTTATACCCAGCACAGGAAGATTTCTGGCATATTCTGATGAAAAAGTGCATGCCATGTTTTTTGATGGCATTACTCTAACCTTAAATTGGGATTTCAGCTTCCTCTCTGAAGAGAGACAGGTGAGGCTACTCCAGATCGGACTCCGTGTTATTGTTCGTTTGCGGAAAACAGGAGAAAAGTATCAGACTATCGTTTCCCTTTCTTTAGTATAAAATCTGTCTAGGGGCACTGTTATCGAGTCACTGTGAGTTGGAATCTACTCCGTGACAGTGGGTTTGGTTTTGCTAGCGGCACTACTGATCTCATTGGGTTTTCTGGCAGTAATCAAGAGTTGTGTGACAAATAGCCATTTTAATCGAGGTAACTCGTTACATGTAAAGTTGCTAGTTTTTTTATTTTCTTTGAAAATTATATATATGAGTGGTGATCATAATACCTGTATCCCATGGTAAATATAAATTTTAAGTTAGCCAACATAGTTTTTAATGATTCACGTAGTTCTTATTGGAAGAAGGTTTAGTTTGGGGTTTGTTTGGTATTTTTTTTTTTTGGTGTGTTTCTCTGTTTTGGGTTTTTTTGGTTCCTCAGTTTTGTTTTGCAGTGATAAAACTTACTTTCTTAAAAAAAAAAAAAAAACAACCTTCTTGTTTCTTAAGGTAAATCAAAGTGTCAACTTAGCTTGGTGTAAGTTAACTTTTCCTGATGGACAAGATAAGCTAATTCAAATTGAGCATCCTGGACCATATGAAAGGTACTAAAAAGCAAATGTTAAAAGGATTTTCACGTTTACAAATAATTTTCTTTTGACTGACAAAGAGGAAGCATATTACCCACATTATTCGTTATGTCTATTTTTAGGTTCATCATATAATCCAGTTATTTGCTTCTTGCTGTCAAGTCATTTCCTTCTCATAGCAACCCTATAGGGCAGAGAAGAACTGCCACTGTGTGTTTCTGAGATTAAATCTCACAGGAGGAAAAAGTCTCATCTTTCTGCCTTGGAGCAGCTGGTGGATTTGAACTGCTAACCTGGTGGTTTGCAGCCCAACACTTAACCTATTACAGCACCAGGAGATCTTAGTTTGTCCACATAGAAATGGTTAAATCCAGTTTTTCCATACAGGTAATATAAATGAGACCATTTCTATACATATCAAAGTTTACAGTTATATTGACTCCTAGCAAAATTAAATGTAAATCAATGAGGTTTTCTTTAACCATTTCCATTCCAATGATTACATAGCTGATTTGCTGTGAAGACTGGGTTGTAGTCTGCTTTGTTAACCAATTAATCTGTTTCATATAAGGCAGCAGTTCTCAACCTGTGGGTCATGACCTCTTTGGGGGGTCAAACGACCCTTTCATAGGGGTCGCCCGATTCATAACAGAAGCAAAATTACAGTAATGAAGTAGCAAGGAAAATAATTTTATGGTTTGGGGTCAACACAACAAGAGGAACTGTATTAAAGGGTCACAGCATGAGGAAGGTTGAGAACCACTGATACAAGGTTTCCAATCACATACAACTATGCTTTCTAACGTCTATAAAGTAGAAAAATTAAATAAAATCATGACTATTCTTAAAATAGAAAGTCGTGAAATCTGGTTGTGAATATGCTTTTTCCATTTTGACTCGGAATTTTTAATTAGTCATAGCAATTGTAATTGTCATATTCTTGACATTTTAGTGATTTTATCTAAGAATATCCTTTTAAAATTGTTTTTCTGGGGAGAGGAAAAAGGAGGAGCTGATAACAAGGGCACTAGTAGAAAAATGTTTTGGAAATGTTGATGGCAACATATGTATAAGTGTGCTTAATACAATTGAATGATGGATTGTCATAAGATTTTTATGATACCCCCAAATAAAATTATTAATTAAAAAAGTCTGTCATGGTTTGAGCCGGGTACACCTAAGTCCTCAATGTAACATGCTTGCTCTTCCACACCTGGATGAGCTTTTGTACGGCAGGTTTGCCCAGGGCAGTGCATCATTTGGTTTCCTGACTGCTGCCTCCACGAGCATTGATTGAGGAAATGTGCCCGAAAAAGTCCTTACAACTTCAAAAACAAATTGCTTTTCTATTTCTTAAGTCTAGTCTTTTATTGGACTCTATTAATTTAGATTCATTGGGTTTATTGGGTTTTATTACTCTAATGTTCTATTTTGAAAAATTTGTCCCCAAAAGACACCATCTACAACAGTGGTTTTGTATAATATTTGCCCTTTTTTGGGGCTTATTTATATATCATACATTTCACTATTTCAATCACATTCATGAGACTTGTGCAACCTTCACCACTATCAATTCCAGGATATTTCTTCTTCCTCGTACTCATTGTTAGTTCTCCATGTCCCTCTGGAGCTATTAATCCAGGTGTTATTTCTACAGGTTTATTATTCTTTGGTTTTTTTACTTCCCTTAATAACCCCCAGGTTCACCCATGTCATAAGGTATTTTCACGGACTCATCATTATTTTTTACTGTTGTATTTTCCTACTAAAAGAAACAGACTTTGAAAAAAAAAAGAGGACCTGATGCAAAGGGCTTAAGTGGAGAGCAAATGCTTTGAAAATGATTAGGGCCAAGAATGTACAGATGTGCTTTATACAATTGATGGATGTATATATATGGATTGTGATAAGAATTGTATGAGCCCCTAATAAAATGTTTAAAAAAGAAACAGACTTTGATGGTTGCCAGGAATGGGGGAGGGGGGAGGACAGGGAAGGCACAGGCTGCAGGAGAGAGGTGACTTAGTTGAAAGAGGGAAAAACAATATCCAACAAGAGGGTGGCACCGTGGGCTAGGCAGCGCCGGCTGTTGATGCCCAGCAGCTGCTCCACAGGCGGAAGTTGAGGCTGTCTGCTGCTGCACGATGCACAACCTTAGAGCGACCCTGAGAAGTCGGCTCGTTCCTGCAGGCGCGGAGCTGGGACCTCCTGCGTGGCAGTGGGTTTGTGTTTCGGTGTGCACGGGTATGTGGATATGTGAGCAGTAATGGACGTTTTCTGACTGAAATTTTCGTAAACAAATACTCTCAAATAATCTATGTATGTATGTCTACATTTTCGTGATAAAACTTAATGAAGCTCACTTTGTGTTGGAAAACTACAAGTAAAATGTAAATATTTAAATTTTCACTTTGAACGATGCCTGGTTTAAATCCACAACGTCATCTTTATGAATCCTGTGTGGAAGTCATTTTATTTTTTATGACTAATGGGGAAAACAAGGATCCCTGATGACACAAGTGGTGAAGTGTTGGCTTGCTAATGATGAGTCCACTCAGGAGAAAGATGAGGCTTTCTCCCCAGGAAAGACACCCACGGGCCAGTTCTACCTGCCCTGTTGGGTCACTGTGAGTTGGAATGGGCTCAGTGGCAGAGAGTTTGGTTTTGGTTTATTGGAAAAAATAAGCTTTTTCTTACTCAGAGAAAAAGATCTAGAAAATTCATTGCTAAATGCTTCACTCGAAAGATTTTCATTCATCCCTTTTCTACAAAATTATCGTAATGATTTCCCCTTTGTTGCACACTTTTATGATTAATACACATTCACGTTTCATGTATTTTATCTTACTGCTTTTCAATCTAGATATGTGACAACGGTGATATCATGGTGCAGAAAACTGACCCACGTTAGTCAGAGAGAGATGCCTACACAACCCGCATCTTCTGTTCTAGAAGAAAATTGGTATGTTTTTTGTCTTAACTTAATCTTTTTAGAAGAACCAACTAATACTAAAAAACGAAGGCATCAAATGGTAAACACTTTTTTACCCAAAAAAACTTTCTTCAGGGGGAGCGGGGAGGGAGGGGGCAAAAAAAAAGAGGACCTGATGCAAAGGGCTTAAGTGGAGAGCAAATGCTTTGAGAATGATTGGGGCAGGGAATGTGCGGATGTGCTTTATACAATTGATGTATGTATATGAATGGATTGTGATAAGAGTTGTATGAGCCCCTAATAAAATGTAAAAAAAGAAAATGATTAGGGCAAAGAATGTACAGATGTGCTTTATACAATTGATGTATGTATATGTATGGATTGTAAGAAGAGTTGTATGAGCCCCTAATAAAATGTTAAAAAAAAAAAACTTTCTTCATTTTAATTAGGTGTATTTAACTCCTGTAATGTTTTTGACTGCTCAGCTTAAAAATAACTCATTTTTATCATTTATTCTATCTTATTTCTAATTTATTTCATCTTGATTAGAAAAACTTTGCGTTGAAAATATCGCATTAAAATAGTTATGATCATCAGTTACATAATAAATTCACTCTAAGACTATGGGAAATTTTAAGAGGATTATAATTTCCAATAATATTAAAGGAAATAATATCAATGAGCACAATGACCTTTCAGAAAGTTTATATTGAAGTAATATCTATCATGTTAATTACCTCTTCCAAAATTAATGAACAAATAAAGCAAATATTTTCATTTCTATGGGGTAATTTTCATGTCCAGGGGACTAGAACCACGCTTCAAAAGAATATTTATGAAAAATATAAGACATTCTAGGCAGGAAGCCAGTGCCAATAATAAAATGTATGTTTTGGTCTTTGCAGAGAGTAAGGAGATAGGTCTTTGGAGCAGACACTCTCTGTTGGATATAGTGTGAATTTTACTCTAATAAAAGGAAAAGAAACAATAACTGATGGGGGTAGAAGAACCAAAAGGACTGCATAGAACAGAACAAAGTGGGGAGAAGCGTGTTTTATTTTTCTACTTATGGGGTGGTCATTAAAATTTTTAAATGGGAATAAGTTTCATATTTTAAATATCTAATGTAATTATAAAGCAAAAATTAATCAGACTTCTCAGCACTGATGACCTCTACAAGAATGTGCACCTCTGTTCCCCGGTCACCGCGTCCCATAGCTAAGGATGTTCACATCACCCTAGCAACTACACGTACAGCCCAGATTCACTCTGAGCCCTCGCCCTTCCCTGCCCACTTGGGAAAAAATCAAACCTCTTTAATACAATACAGAGAGTTAGAACAGTTTCAGGAAATACATTCTCTCAGTAGGTGTGATTTTTTTTTTCCTTCTGGGTCACATGGATTATTTTATACAGATGTCAGTCTAATCCTCAGTTAACATTCGAGGATGGAATCGGCTTGAACACGCAGCTGCAGTTGTAGCAGAGCACAGTCAGAGGCGTTGCTCTCAGCCATCCTTTGCATCCCTCTGCTCCTAAGAGCTGTGGTTCTGAATGACACAAAGAAAACTTACTGCCGCCGGGTCAGTTCTGGCAGAGTAGAAGGGCCCCTGTGAGTGTAAGAGACTGTTAGCCCTTGTTGGGAGCTGACTGGTGTTCTCAAACTACTGGCCTGTGGTTAGCAACCCAGTGCGTAACAACAATGCCACCAGGGCACCTGGACTGGACATAGACCTTGATGGTTTGCCTCTCCACATGAAATGTTCTCCCTCTAAGTACTTAATCCACCATGGTCGATTCTATTTGCTTAGCTCCTTTCCAAACAAGGAAGAGATGTATTACACTTCAGTGTGTGTGTCTCTCTCTCTTTTTTTAAATCATTTTATTGGGGGCTCATACAACTCTTATCACAATCCATACATACCTCAATCATGTAAAGCACATTTGTACATTCGTTGCCCTCATCATTCTCAAAACATTTGCTCTCCACTTAAGCCCCTGGCATCAGCTCCTCATTTTCTTCATGTGTCTCTTGAAGCATTTTTTGCCCTCTGTATGGTCTCTAACTATTACTAATCTATTTCTCTGACAGTACTCTTATGAACTATGTCAACATGAAGTCATATAAATATAGTTAAGAAAAAGAGCCTGAACTTCTTGGTTCTTCTGTTTAAAATTCTATACCCTTGGGGGGTGGGGTGGGAAATCAAGTATGCATCTATATACATACATTGTGTCAAGCACATTTGTACATATGTTGTCATCATCATTTTCAAGACATTTTCTTCCTACTTAAACCCTTGATATCAACTCATTTCCCCCTCCCCCACCCTCTCTTCCTCATGAACCCTTGATAATGTATACAACTTTTTTTTCATGTCTTACTCTGACTGCTGGGAGGGGGTTATATGTAGATCATTGTGATTGATTCTCCCTTTAACCCTCCACCTTCCCAGCATGTGTAAATTAAAAAAAAAAATCATTTTATTGAGGGCTCATACAGCTCTTACAATCCATTGATACATCCATTGTGTCAAGCACATTTGTACATTTGTTGCCATCATCATTTGCAAAACATTTTCTTTGTACTTGAGCCCTTGGTATTGGCTCCTCATTTCCCCCCTTTCCTCCCCATTCTCCCTTGTATATGACCCCTGGATAATTTATAAATTATTTTTTTTTCATGTCTTACACACCTACTGCTGTCTTCCTTCGCCCACTTTTCTGTTGTCCATCCTCCTGGGAGGGGTTTATATGTAGATCATTGTGATCAGTTCCCCCTCTCTCCTGCATGTGTGAAATTTTGTAAATATAAAAAATCAGACAATGGTCATGAACTTTTTTTTTTCTTGCACAGGTCTGTTGCTTCTGAACTTGAAAAAATACAGAAGTTTAACTGTATCCTTTATCATCTTATAAAACTATTCCATTCTGTTAATTTATGACTGTATTTATGAATACTAATCCATACTCACATATTGCTGAGCTTTATTGGATAAGCACAGGTTATTTTTTGATATCTCTCTGTTGAGGCAACATCATGTTAACATTTCTACCCTTCTTTGGGTTTAAATTGGGCAAAAAGAGTGACCTAGGGTTAATGTCCTCTTGGGAATTTTGTTACTTGATTACATTCTACATTGTAACTGTAACCTGTCCTTGCCTACATTTTCTGATTAAAACTATCATTCTGATCAATCTCATCCCCTTCATCTAAATTTGTTTTATCTTCTGATTTTTGTTTAATCCAGAGCTTCACGTCAGTTCTTCCCAATTCAGTTATGGCCAAATGAAGTGTGAAATCATAACAGACCTAAATATGTAAAATGGAACGGTAACTGGTCACAGGTTCTAGCACAGGCCAACACTGTGCTAGAAACTCACTCTTCCTTCCAGAGAACAAGTACAGCATGTGCATCCCATGTCTTAACAAACAAGAGTCGGAAACAACAGTGTCCCACTCAAAGATGGTGGCCAACATATTGCACAACTTTGAATGTGTGTTACTTTGTACAGCTCTGGCAATAATCCAATATCCTGCATCAGGCTCCTGAAAGGGCTTGCTAGGCCCTCTTCTGAGTCACCCATTCTAGGTCTTCCACCTGTGATTTTCCCTGTTCTGGCAATCATTCCACTTCACCCACATTTTTAAAGTTCAGGTCTGCTCCAGATTTCCCTTCATAGGCCATGGCTGAACCAGCCCAGATTTAATCCTATTCAATGACAAAGTAGCTCTGTACCAGAAGAAATATTAATTAAAATAAAAACAGTGCACCAATAATTTATAATTCTATCCTTTTAAAAAAATCCTCAGTATTCCCATTTCCTCTCCCAACCAACACACATATGCTCACTCTCTCTCTCTTTCCCTTAATAACAACAAACTTGTTTCTTCATCTACAAGTGATAAGCTCTGAAGAGAAACTATTATGAGAATATTTGAATAAAATTATCGGGTTTCCTGAAAATAAAGAGGAAAACTCCTTAACTAACCAACTCAGCATTACTGGAGAACAGTGGTGTCCTAAATCCAATGTCTAAGAAGAAAACCCAGGAGTCTTCTGATCATTTCAGACTAAACTCTTCTGAAAGTTTATTGGGAGAAGAAATTAATGAAAACAAAGTATTAGTAGCATTGAAAAGGACCTCTGAAATTCTTGAGGATATTGACTGTCTTTTGTCAAAGTCTAAAAAGTGAAAACATTGAAATATTTTAACATGTTAGTAAACCTTACTTAAAGATGTTAGTGGGGAAAAAAAGATGTTGTTTCAAATAATTGATAAGAGACTTTCTAGTAAGCCAAGAAATGTTGTGTGGTATTTCTGTGTGATGGTTGTGTATGAACTGGCATTTAACTTTGGGTATCTGTTACCCCATTTGTAAATTAAAAATATGTCTTTATATTTAATTAATAAAGAACTATTTTGACACTTTTTAACTACTTGTTTTTCTGATTTATGAAAAATATAATCCACAAAGTTTGTTATGAAAACTTTTTATTTTGTGGAATATTCACAATTAGTCTGCAAGGTTGGTTTTTGTTTTATTTTTGTTTTTTAAATATGCAGACTTGCACCTTTGGTAATTTTCTTTTTCTTAATAATTTTATTGGGGGGTTCTTACAGCTCTTATCACAATCCATCCATCCATCTATTTGTGTCAAGCACTTCTGTACATATGTTACCTTCATTTTCAAAATATTTTCTTTCTACTTGAGCCCTTGGTATCAGCTCCTCATTTTTTCCCTCCCTCCCCTACTCTCCCTTCCTCATGCACCCTTGATAAATTATAAATTATTGTTGTTTTCATAACTTTCATCGTCTGCTGTCTCCTTTCACCCACTTTTCTGTTGTTTGTCCTTCTGGGGATGGGTGGCGGGTGTTATATGTCTATCATTTTGATCAGTTTCCCTTTTCTCGAAACCCTTTGGTCATTTTCTGTTTTATTTCAATTTTTTTTTATTGAACTATGAAAAGAGAAATAGATTTCTTTAAAAAAAACCTGGGAAAACCTCATCTAAATAATATTACTTCATGATGAAAATTGAGCACTTCAGATTAAATTTGGTCACAACTGGCTACTGACCAGGTATTTTCACCTTTTGAATATCTATAAAAAGATATATGCTGAAGAGTATTTTAAACAAAGAAGAAGGCTCATCAAAGGCATTATATTTAGATTACAACAAAACCACACAGCTATAAAAACTGAAATATTTAATTTCTGATTTCTATAAAAGACCAACTCTCTACATAAAGGAAAAGCAGTAGCAGCAAACAATGAGGAGAAAATCGAGAAGAAAAGCAGAGTTCAGCAGATCAGGACTAGTAATGTCAGTGATTTGAATGTGCACAGTGCTCTCTTTAGCTCTCTTTAGCTCTCTTCTCATCCTGGACTCTCCCACCCTTCAGGCATCCATACCAACAGCACCTGCTCAGAAGGGCCTCCTGGATTATCCGATCTACAGTTGGCCTCCGTTATTCTCTATCGCATCCTGTAAAGGAATGCTTCCTTTGCAGCACTTACTACCATCTGTCTAGCTTATTTCTTCATTGTGTTACAGGGTACAAGAGACACTCCAAATCTCAAAAATAATTTAAGAAGAGCATTTATTAAGTCTTAAACAAGGCAAGGACAAAGACATCATTCATTAGCACAAGGTCCCAGTGGCATCCAAGGATTCATAGCCACACAGCCACTTAGATAGGATCTGGAGAATAAAGGAAACTCACGAAATCATGACTGGTGGCAGATCAAACATCACAGTTCCAGGCGGGACTAGAGAAATGAGAATGGAACCATAATTGGGACATAAACTATGTTAGGTCAGGTGTGGGGAACTTTTCATCTGCCGTGGGCCATTTGATTATAACAGTTTGTGGGTCATACTGATCAAACATTCACCTAGCTCCTCCTTCCTTCTCAATGTTAGTGAGTTTGTCTTGTTCCTTGATGTGAACAAGGACATACTGCATGGTTTAAAATCAGGAACGGCGTGCATCAGGGTTGTATCTTCTTACCATACTTGTTCAATCTGTATGCTGAGCTAATATTCAGAGAAAATGGATTATATGAAGAAGAATATGGCATCAGGATTGGAGGAAGATTTAATAATAACCTGCAATACGCACATGATACAACCTTGCTTGCTGACAGTGAAGAGGACTTGAAGTACTTGCTGATGAAGAACAAAGGTAGCAACCTTCAGTATGGATTATAATTCTATATAAAACCAAAATCTTCACAACTGGACCAATAAGTGGAAAAAAGATTGAAGTGATCAAGAATTTTGCCTTGCTTAGATCCACAATCAATGCTCATAGAAGTAGCAGTCAAGAGATCAAATGATGCATTGCGTTAGGTAAATGTGCTACATGAGACCTCTTTAAAGTGTTAAAAAGAAAAGGTGTTACTTTGAGGATTAAGGTACACCTGATCCAAGCCATGGTATTTTCCATTGCCTTATATGCATGTGATAGTTGGACATTTGATAAGAAAGACCCCAGAAGAATCCATGCATTTGAATTGTGCTGGAGAAAAATATTGAAAGTACCATGGCCTTCTAAAGGACAAACCAGTTTCTCTTGGAAGAAGTTAGGCTGCAGTGCTCCTAAGAGGTTAGCTATGTTGTCAGGAGAGACCAGTCCCTGGAGAAGGAATCATGCATAGTAGAGGGGCAGCAAAGAAAGAGGCGGACCCCAAAGGAGTTGCATGGACAGTTCTGCAACAGTGGGCTCAGACAGGAATAATTGTGAGGATGGCCCAGTGCCAGGCAGTGCTTCCTTCTGTTGTGTATGAGGGTGGAACAGATTCAATGGCACCTAATGACATAACAGTCATCCTGTGGCCTCAGTGCTGAGCATGGTGGCAGACACACTTAGAGCATACAGTATGTGTTGTGTAGAAGAATCAATACCTTTAGGTAGTAGACTACCAGGAACAGAACTTGTAAAGAATTTGTTCTTTTGGTTGCAGGAAACCATTTATGTAGACCTATAGTGTCACTGTGAGTCAATATAGACTCAATGGCCATAGGTTTGATTTGGGTTTCAGTAGCTCTAAAAGGCCTTGGCTATGATAATACATGTACCATGTTGCCAGAGGGTCAATGGCAATTGTTACTGTTTACAGAAAGAAAGTTGTGGTGGTTACATAATTTCATGTAGGTCCCAGTGCTCCAAGATGCGAGTGCAACAGGCCGGCATGGAGTAGGGAACTAGTGGAGAGGCCTGAGGGGCCGGCCCCAATCCCAACTATGTGGACACCTGCCCCTCCCCCTCTGAATTTACTTCAGAGGACAGCACAATCTGTAGTTCCGGGAGAGGGACATGTCTGATCAGAGCACGCGGGAGCAAGTGAAGGGGGAGGAAGAAAGAGTGGAGCACATCCTGGCCCACCAAGCCTTGAGGACGATATTCCTGCTCAGAGCAGCCAATCCACAGAGAAGACCATATGGCAGGCCCCACTATGAGACACAACGTCCCTCACCGACCCATAGTCCTACAGGGGACAACACTGGAGACAAAGTATGGGAATTGTGCCCGTTCTTACCCCACCACACAGGCAAAACACTAAGGGCGTGCAACAGAACAGAAAGGAGAGCAGACCAAGGAAGTCCCGAGGGAGTACCAAAAATAGACCTTAGGGCCAGGGCGTAGCACCCCATCAGACTCCAAAACACTATTAAAGGTCAACAAACAGACCTTGAGCTATTTTTAGGCTTTTCTTTTTGTGTGTGTCATTTTAAAACTTTTGTTTTGATTTATTGCTTTGTTTTGCTCTGTCTTGTTTTTGTGTATATTATTATCTCTATAGGCTGTATAAACAATCCGGAGGAGAAAACAATGGGACCAATGTTTTCGGGGGGACATGGGAGAGGGGGAGGTGGGGAAAAGAAGTAGTGTTAACAAACCCAGAGACGAGGGAACAATAAGTGATCCAAAATCAGTGGCAAGGTAAGAGGTCTGGTAGGGCTTGATCAAGGACAATGTAACCGAAAGGAATTACTGAGACCCAAATGAAGGCTGAGCATGATAGTGGGACAAGGGGCAAATAAAAGGAAATAGAGGAAAGAACTAGTAAGCAAAAGGTATTTATAGAGGTCTAAATCCAGGCATGAACATATGTATGTGTATATATATGATGGGGAAATAGATCTATGTGCATATGTTTATAGGTTTAGTATTAAGGTAGCAGATGGACATTGGGTTTCCACTCAAGTACTCTTTCAGTGCAAGAACACTTTGTTCTATTAAATTGGCATTCTATGATGCTCACCTTCCTGACACATTGCTGAAGACAAATGGGTGCATAAGCAAATGTGAAGAAAGCTGATGGTGCTGGGCTATCAAAAGATATATCATCTGGGGTCTTAAAAGGCTTGAAGATAAACAAGCAGCCATCTAGCTGAGAAGCAACAAAGCCCACATGGAAGAAGCACACCAGCCTGTGTGATAACGAGGTGTCGAAAGGATCAAGTATCAGGTATCAAAGAATCTTTAAAAATATCATTGTGAAAGAGGAGGAGTGGGGACCCAAAGCCCATCTGTAGGCAACTGGACATCCCCCTACAGAAGGGTCACAGGGAGGAGAAGAGCTAGTCAGGATGCAGTGTAGCACAGATGAAATATACAACTTTCCTCTAACTCTTAAATGCTTCCTCCCTACCTACTATCATGATCCCAATTCTACCTTACAAATCTGGCTAGACTAAAGGAGGTACACTGGTACAGATAGGAATTTGAACATGGAATCTAGAACAAATGATCTCTTCAGGACCAGTGGTGAGAGTGGCGATACTAGAAGGGTGGAGGGAAGGTGGTATAAAAAGAGGGAAGCGATTACAAGGACCTATATATAACCTCCTCCCTGGGAAATGGACAATAGAAAAGTGGGTGAAAGGAGGCGTCGGACAGTGTAAGACATGATAAAATAATAATTTATAAATTACCAAGGGTTCATGAGGGCGGGGTACCGGGGAGGGAGGTGGAAAATGAGGAGCTGATACCATGGGCTCATGTAGAAAGCAAATGTTTTGAGAATGATGATGGCAACAAATGTACAAATATGTTTGACACAATGGATTGTGATAAGTTGTACAAGCCCCCAATAAAATGATTTTAAAAAAATAGTCAATAAACCAAACTTGTGGGGGGGAGTGCTATCATTCAGTATATTAATTAGAGTGAAAATGTACTTGGATACATATATTTTAATTGCTTTTTAAGGTATGGGTATTAACAATATCAATATTTCCTTAATTGAATCTTACATTGGTTATAAACCAAGAATGACGATGGAAAATCTGATGAATGAGAAGTTAACCCACAGTATCTTTGTGAGTAGCCTAGGAGTTGGTTTGAGATTGATAGTTGGTTTTTTTTAACCCACCCGCCCAAGATTGATAGTTATAATTTACTATGATCTCTTTCAACTAACATGATCTCACAGCTGCCCTTACTTGTTTTGAGAAACTGTAGGTAGGAAAGTAAGGATGGTAGGAAGATGGGAAAGAGGGAATCCTGGAGGTGTAGTGATTATGTGTTGCTAACTGAAAGGTCAGCAACTCTAAACCACTAGCCACCCTGAGGGAGAAAGATGAGGCTTAGAGTTAGTCTGGGACCCCACGTGGCCAGTTCTACGCTGTCTTCTGGGGTTGCTATTGGTTGGGATAACTCCATGGCAGTAAGTTGTGTTGAGAGGTAGGCCCCTTGGGGCCAGTGATTCTAAACCCAAATGCGAAGTCAGAGGTGGCTCTGTGCTAAGCCCACACCCACCCCAGCACCCCCCACCCCCATTCTGAGCTCCAATCTCAAACTCACTAACTTCTAGTTGAATCCACTATTCCTAGCAATCCTATAGGGTAGCGTAGAATCGCCCATGTGGGTTTCTAAGATGGAATGTAAGTTTTTACAGTAGCAGAGAGCCTCATCTTTCTCCCACAGAAAGGCTGGTGTTTTCGAATTACTGACCTAGCGGTTAGCAGCTCAAGAGCAACCCAATGATCTAGGCAGGTCTATCTACAAGGAAAAGAGGCCCTTCCAGGTATCGTGGCAAAAAAACAACAACCCCACAAACAACCCAGAGATCGCCAAAAGGGCAGCAAAGTTCCACAGAAGAGCGTCAGGTCTTCGCGGTCCCTTGGAAAACTCCGACGCCCACCCGGAAGTGTCCACGGAAGCACGGGGACCATCTCGGAGCCACAGGTCCAAGCTCCAGGGTCCGGGCGGGACGATCCGTGCGGGTCCCGCGTGCACGTCCCCGGGCACCGCGAGGGGGCGCTGTCGAGCTGTCAGGCTACGTCGGTGACCTGGCGCCCGGTGAGCCGGAAAAACCAATCCCCGGATTCGATAGAAGGAAACCAACCTGGCATTTTCCACTTCCCACACGGTCGTTCCAGGAGTTTCTTTTGCGGGGCTGGGCCGGAGAGAACTCGAGGTATCCGTCCACAGTGCCCCAAAGAATTCAAGTCTCGCCTTCCCTCGGCTGAGGGGGGCCAGTATCCCGGCAAGGCTGACAGGTGGCGGGCTGGGGCCGCTCTGGCCGCCCTGGCATCTCTATGGTGACAGCCAAGGGGGAGGGGCGAGGGGCGGGGCTGTGGCTCGCGCGGAGACGGGAGGTGGGCTCGGCGCCGCTGAGGGACGGAGGCGGGGCGGCTTGGACCGCGCGGAGCTGCGTCACGTGTGGGAAGCCGGAGGCGGGCAGCGAGCGAGCCGCAGTCTGGAAGGTCCGTCTTCCGGGTAGGATGGCGCGTTGAGAGGACTCGGGCGCTGGAGCCCCGAGCCAGTGGGGGGGGCGCGGCACGCGAGCCGGCCTGGGTAGCCCTCGGGCGTCGCCCCCCCCCAGATCTTCTCCGGAACCGGCCCGTGGGTCGGGGTGCAGGGAACGGGGAGGGGGGCCGGAGTTTGCTGGGGGAGCAGGCTCGAGACCTTCCTAGCCCCGGCTCCCGGTGGTGGCGCAGTGTGGTCCTCGCTGCAGACTCTAGGACTTCTTCCTGCCCTTTCGCTTATCGACGTTGTGAAAACTCTTGCATCATGCCAACCTTAGGAAAGAATGACTTTGGGAACTTGCGGAGACTTGCAATACGTGGCCATTCCCAATCGTAGGTTTTCTACGCCCTGAGCATAGGAACGAGGAGTATAAAAAGTTGACGTGAACGTGAGCGAGATGGATGATTCCTCTCTGTAAATTAACGGGATCAGCTGTGGTATCTGCTTGGGTTAGCCTACTGAAGAAACGATATACATTCATTATATAAAGGGACGCAGCGAAGATCGCTCAGAGGACTCGCTTGAAAAGTGTAAAAAAGGCATTTTTCGGACTGTTTTTTCAACTAGCTTTTTTTTTTTTAGTACTCGTGCAATTTTCCCCCCTTGGGGAATGAAGCAGAAGATATTTGCGCTAGAAATTTATTAATTCTTATTTCTTATTTGTGGTGGCAGATAACATGCCAAAGAAATTACTAGTAGATAACACATGATAGCATATAATTTAATCAGCTATTGTATATTTGTGGGCTTCTGAAAGCAGAAATTACTACTATGTCTTCCTCGATGACCTGTTTTTAGAGACACTTATTTTACTATAATGAGGATGGGGTAATGGTAGAGTTTGGCCAGTAAAGTGGCTTTTTCAAGTCCTAGAAAATTATGATCTTTCCAACTTGCTCTTTTGATAGAAAAATCATCACCAGTAATATCTTTTATCCAAAGACTGAAAATCACTTACCTGCCTGCCATGTGATATTTATTAAAAAACCCTGAGCACATTAAGTTTCGGTATAAAGAACATACCTAACTACTATTTAAAAACAAACGAAACTTTCCCATTGAAGTAAATACATAAAATAAAGCTATTTTACAGTTTAATAAGTTCGTGAGTCCATGCTATTTGCTGGGGGAGGAGCAGGAAGTGAAAAAGCAGGAAAAGATAAGAAAAATGGATACACTTAGATATCCTAGGAGACCTGGTGGCTTAATACTTATGATCCCCAAAGTCAGCAGTTCAAAATATCCAGCAGGCTCTGCAGGAGAAAGATGGGGCTCTACTCCTGTAAAGAGTTAACAGTCTCAGCAACTAAAGAATATTTTATAAACTTTAATAGTGTGTGCACCAAATCTGTAAACTGGGAGCCCTGGTGGCCCAGTGGCTAAGCACTTATGGTGATTGAAACCCCCCAGCCACTTTGCAAGAGAAAGAAGGGGCAGTCTGCTTCCTTAAAGATTTAAAGCGTTGGAAACCCTTTGGTGAAGTTCTACTTAGTCCTTTAGGGTTGATATGAATTGAAACAGACTAAATTAAAATAAATGGTGGTGGGGTGGGTTTTTTGGAGGAGGGCTTAAACCTTTAAGCATATTGACTTATTTATCTATTCCAGTGTTAAGACTATTTTCTGAATTAGAAACTGGGGGAAGCCAGCCAATTAGAAACTGTGGGGGAAGCCCCCCAACTAATTACGGGTTCAGTAAGTGCAATTGTACGGTTAAAATATATAAAGATTATAATAAAGCCATAGAGAAATAGAAGATAGAGTAAAATGAAGAAGTCAGGCACATTTCAGGGTAACATGCTCACCTCCTGGACAGCCATGATCTCACCAGCCAGGTCTGTGCATAACACGAACAGAGAGGGCAGGGGGAGAGCGATTTATTACTAACCAAGGATATATATCTTTTGGGGCCTGCAAGCCCCCTGATTACAGGTAAAGACATACATCACAGGAAGGGGTTGCACTTTAGGTAATACAGCTATGAGAGGGGGACGATCTAGGGGTATACACGCAATAGGAAGGAGATGGATTGGGGGTACACATATGACAAGATGGGCGGATCCTAGATTCAGGATGGCAGCCTAACTTTGGATGTCACTGAGCGGGTTTGACTACTTCTCTGGCTCTCCATGGAAACATTTACTATCCTTATTAGTAGGGTGTGAGCCCCACCTACTGTGGACCAGACCATAGTCTGATGGCTGAATGGCTTCAGGGAGAATATCTAAGCATCTGACCTCCCACCATGTGCTTGCAAACAGCTCTAATGCTTGGCATATCTTTGGGGAGACAATGCTGGGGAAAAGTCTTTTTATATCCCACAATTCCCCCTTTTGTTTTATATATAAATTTCAAAGGACCACAGGGGCAAAGTGGTTATTTTCTATATATTGAAAGCTGTCAAGGCAAATGTAATGACCAAATTAATATAGCCCCAAATTTAGGCTTATGGCAAAAATTTTGAATCCAGGCACAGGGGATAAAGTCCCCCTATGCCCATCTGCTATTGGAGGAAGGAACGATCGCGGTTGGATGCTGAGATAGGAAGAAATTAGAACAAATAGGAGTTTGCTTCTGTAGTTAAAGCTGCCAGTCACATAGCAATCAGCTATGTGCATGTAAGAGATAACTTTAAGTCAGCACCATATAGGAGGGTAAAGTAGGGAACAATATCATGAGAATGTGATTAGGATTTACCTCCAACCCACAACTGGAGGTGAAGGCCTCCCTCCACGCCAGAAACCTAGCCTGCCAGGCTTCTTAGCATGAGAATAAAGGACTCATTCATATACACTCTCTTCCTGATCTCTTCTCCCCACAGTGTTTGCTTTATGCATAAAGTTCAAAAGAGCCATGGATGCCGTATGATTTTCCTATACATGCCTCAGCTTTCTATAGAAGCAACACGTGATAGCCAGGACCAAGATTATGATTATGAGCAGCACTGTTAGGATGGAACCCAGGCTATGAACCCAAGCGTACCATCCAATCCTTCCATTCCGTCCACCAATTGTTTAATCATATCAGAGCTTGGGGATACCGTGAGTCTGTCTTGAATGTATAGAAAATATCCTTTTTTAGTTGATCAACATCTAACAAAATGTTTCCCTTAATCCCATGCAAGTGTTTTCTAATCAAATCCCAACCTGCAATGTCTTGTTATACGGGTAAGGGGTTATACAGAAATCAATTACATTCCAATCACATTTTAACATTAATTGACGTTGTAAGTCCATAATTTGATCTCCTAACCATCGAACATTTTGCTGCAGCTCTGCTGCTTCCCCCCAGTTCATTGTCCACCTTTACTTGAGTGGCCCTGAGCTGATGTGAGTTCACTTGCCACTCTTGCACGAACTGTTCAGTTCTGATGGATCTTGTAGAGCTCCCCACGTGATGGCAGCAGTGGCGGCAGTTGCTATAAGTCCAGTTATAGCTGCGATCAGCATTCCCACGAATCGGCGAGGCCTCTTCAGCATCTCCGACATCACTGCACCATGAAGGATGATTCTGGACTGCTCTCCCATCTGCGCTTCATCTCCACTGGGATCCCACCCCTATCCTGCTCTTTGGGATGAGGATGCCGTCTTTAGAAATGTTTATAAGCAGAGCAAGGTTCATGCAAGTGAACAGTTTACAATTATGGCAAGTGGCACTGCAAACAGTTTCATTTATGATGAATTTTCCTACAGCTGCACATAAGTCTCCTTCTTGTGAAAAGTGTAAGTACAGCCAGATTGACTGGTGCCAGTAAAGCTTCCAGCATAACTTGTTAATACCTTAGTGGGAGGTAATTTCCACAGGTCCCACTGTTCAGGTCCTGTCCCAGGCTTTATTCTGCAAAATCATAAATATATGAACTTTCTCCAGGTGATAAATGGACCTGGTCCCCAAACACGATTTCTGTCTTCCTGGGATTTTTCAGGATCAGGTTTTTCTGTAGAAGTGAAAACGTGTTTATCTGCCCTAATTTTGTTACAAGCCTTTAGTAAGGAGAAACATTTTTTGGTTAAAATAACCAAATGAAATTTGTCACACATAAGATTTCTCTTCTTCCCCTTCTGTTTTAACAATGTAGCTAGCACTCTCAGTTAACTTGCATGGTTTTGGACCAATATAACTACTTAGATAGAGTTCATTGTTATGTAAATTTTGGGTATTTGCTCTCAGAGTATCCAGAGAGCTGACTAATTATGAGAACTTTTACCACACTCAGGATGATTTGAAAGACTGAAAAAATCTTAATAGATTTGTTCAGCTGTTTTTGAACTAATTTATCAAACAGACATTTTTTGTCTCTAAGTTTACCAATAAGGTTACAGGCTCAATTAAGCCATATTGCCCTCTAGGCTTTTTACACTGTAGGATTTTACAATCTTGTGCTATACCCTCTCTGTTAACTTCTTTCATCCTCTCCATGCTGGATCTAGGGGAAGTTAGTGGGCAGGTCATAGGCCCTCCTGAATGTCCTAAGAAAATGACTCATATCTAGATCTGAAAAAACTTTTCCCTCCAATTTATAATTCCATGTGGGGGCACTATTGTTTCTCTACATCAGCATTCTAAAAGACATCTTGATTTAGTATAGGGTGGCCAGACTTCTCAAGTACTCTTTCCTGATAGGTATAAATTTTAACTCTAGAAATGCAAGGAAGCAAAAATTGGCTTAAGCAATCTTCCTTAATAAACCATTAGTATATCAGATTTAATCACTGCCCTAATTTCTTCTTAATTATCCTGATCAGTAACTCCAGCAACAACCTGAAAACTGAGAATTTAGGTTAGAAATTCCTAATTAACATTCTATAGTTCTTTTAGGCGGAAGACCCCAAACACCATTCTTTATAATTTCTGGTTTAATTACAATTTCTGTCTTTTTTCACTCCTCTGAATAACTTCAGTATCAGTTTGAATTCCTTGAGTACTTAGGTTAAATCTTCCTGATAAAAACTGTATTACTCTTTCAATAAGAGGCTCCCACCCTTTGGTAACAACAGGCTGCTGCAAGGGCTTCTGAGCCTTTTCTTGGTTTGTCAAACTTTCTGTAGCAAGAACGGAGGCTGAGCTTTTGCAAGTTTGGTTAAGTCTGGTCTCCGGCTGTGAGGCTGGGATATACCTATGATTGCCTCCTTTTAAAGATTCTTTTGCTGGTTTAGGCAGAGGCCTTGCCTTCTGTGCTCTCTTGGGCGGGGCTTGGATCAAGCTCCTTTCCATATTACTGTTTGCTAATGGAAAACCCTCATTGCTGAATCTTGAGTAACATTGACTCACCCAGTGAATTCCCTTCCTACAGCGGAGGCAAAGTCTGGGTCCTAAACCCAAGCTTGGTGATCCTGGCCCACCTTCTAGCTGTGCAACTATGCCTTCTCTCTCCCGATGGAATTGTCTTTTCCCAGGCCCTTAGGCAACCTCCTGTACCTGTGCTACAGGCTTGTTCAGTAAACTGTAGTTATGACTCAACGGTGATATAATTCTCTTCCCCTAGCAACTGATGAATTCCTATATCTATCCCATTCTCAGTATTTTTACAAGCTTGTCCATGTACTGTTTCATCCCATCACATTTGTTATTGTAAAAATTCTGAAGGATAGACATACTTTTGCCAAAGCTTTGCAGTCAGCAGGGATCCAGCATGCAGATTCTGCCAAAGACCTTATCATGCTGCTTACAAAATGAGAGTCTGGGCCAAGTCAGTGACTGTCTGCTTGAGATCTTTTAGCAACTCAAAGGGGAAGGCACTGTGAATTCCTTGTGGGGGTTTCCCGGGCTGTCTGTTAATCACTCTGATAGGATAAGACATTCTAATTCCTCTTTCAACCCTTGAAAGTAAAGGTGCCTTTCTATACTTTGCCTCTTTGCTTCTATTTTTTGAGCTGATCTGCTCAACCGGTATATCTTGAAACTCCATTTCCTGAACTTCATCTTCCGTGTTAGCTCTCTTCGTTTGCATTTCTTTGGAGTTAATCCCTTCATTTCCACCTCAGGCATTGGCTTGCTTGATTCTTCACAATCTCTAGTTTTTTCTACACTAAATTCTGGTAGCTGGCAGATATTTCTACTCTGATGTCTCATCTGATTCAGGCTTAGTTTTCTCAGCTCTGTCTAAAATCTTTTCATCTGCCTGATACCCATTCTGCCTGCCTTTCACCAGATATAAGTTTGGGTATCTCAGAGGCTTCTCACTACTCTGCTGGTTTTATTTCTTTGCTTTCTCTACCTTTGAAACCAAGAGAGCTTCCTGGAATTGTGTAATAGCCTCACTTTGGATCTTGGGATTCACTTCTAGTGCTTTATCACCTTTAAACCCTCGGAAGCTGCAGTCCCCCGAGGGCATAAAGGCTTTGGCCATAGGTTTCCTTTAGAATTGGAGCCCTTAGATAACCAATCACTCCCTGCTTCTTCAGTTATTTCTAAAGTTTCATCACTAACTTAAAGAGGTTTTTGCTTGCTTTTCTACATTTGGATAGACACGAGACTTCTCAGTAGGCTGATGATCCTCTTCCTCTTCCTCTTGCAAAGGTTCTAAAGCCATCTTAACTTGAGTCCACAGAGATCAGGTCTCCAGTGGGCTACTCTCCCCATCTCTGTATGCTTTCTTTAAGCTTACAATGACGTCCTCCCAGGTCTCCAGATCGAAAGTTCCTTCTTCTGGGAACTTTTAGAAAACATTGCATCTTTTTCTTCCTTACTTTTACATCCTGTTTTTTCAGTCAGTGGATGAGCGTAGTACCATAAATTTCAGGTTTACTTTTACCTTGCCCCATTGTCCTCTTTAAAATATTATGCTACTGCTCTTATTCCTACTTATCTGCTAATCCCCACACTGAATCTTCACTTTAATTTCCCGATTCACTCTACATTCCGGTGGGGTCGTACAATTGTTTACACGAGGTATAACTCAAAAATTTGAGTTCATTTCCTACGGCCATGAAATGGGTGCCATTTGTGGGGAAAGCCAGCCCCCCACAACTAATCACGGGTTTGGTAAGCACAATTGTATGGTTAAAATATATAAAGATTATGATAAAGTCATAGAGAATAATAGGAGATAGGAGAGAGAGTCAAATGAAGACGTCAGACACATTTCTTCAGGGAGAATATCTCTGTGGGATGCCTAGCCTGTGGACTGTGTCGCTGTAAATTGAGGTCCCTTTAAGCCCACACGATTGGAATGTTCATCTCTGGAGCTGGGGACCGACGGTTGATGACAGTTGGGGACCTGCCTTGCTGTTTGCTGCCTGGGTATATATAGCCCAGCTCTCTCTACAGAAGGGGACTGGCAACTGGCGGCTCTCAAGCCTTAAAGGACTGCTAGTGTCTCACTGCTTTATAATTTATCTGTTAATTTCTTGTATTATCTATCTGTATATAATTTAACGGTTCATTTCTTGTATTATATATCTATCTTTATAAATATATTTATATATAATTACTAGCAATCTGGTTTGTCTCTCTAGAAAACCCTGTCCAACACATTTTGGTACCAGGAGTGGGGTATACCGAGATATTCCTACTAAAGTGAAGGATAAGCTATTACATTTAGCTCCCCCAACGACTAAAAAAGAGGCACAACGCCTAGTGGGCCTCTTCGGATTTTGGAGGCAACATATTCCTCACTTGGGTGTTCTACTTCGACCTATTTATCAAGTGACACGAAAAGCCTCCATTTTTGAGTGGGGCCCAGAACAAGAAAAGGCTCTTCCACAAGTTCAGGCTGCCGTGCAAGCTGCTTTGCCACTGGGACCATAATGAATCACAGCGTAGACCATTGGGATTTTGGAGTAAAGTCTTGACATCCTCTGCAAACAACTACTCCCCCATTGAAAAACAGCTGTTGGCCTGTTACTGGGCCTTGGTGGAGACTGAACGCCTCACCATGGGCCACCAAGTCAGCAGGAGGCCTGAATTACCTATCATGAACTGGGTATTGTCTGACCCACGTAATCATAAAGTTGGACGTGCGCAGCAACACTCCATTGTTAAATGGAAGTGGTATGTACGAGATCGGGCCAAAGCAGGACCTGAAGGAACAAGTAAGCTGCATGAAGAAGTGGCCCAAATGCCAACAGTCTCCACTCCTGTCACATTGCCTCCTTGTCCCAGTCTGCACCTATGGCCTCCTGGGGAATTCCTTACCATACTTTTAAGTGAAGACCAAAAAAGTCATGCTTGGTTTACGGATGGCTCTGCACGATATGCAGGTGCCACTCGTAAGTGGACAGCAGCAGCACTGCAGCCCCTTTCTGGGATCTCCCTAAAGGACAGTGGTGAAGGGAAATCTTCCCAGTAGGCAGAACTTCGAGCAGTGCACCTGGCCGTTCAGTTTGCATATCAGGAAAAATGGCCAGATGTGAGATTATATACTGATTCATGGGCTGTGTCTAATGGCTTGGCTGGATGGTCAGGGAATTGGAAGGACCATGATTGGAAAATTGGTGACAAGGAGGAGTGGGGAAGAGGTATGTGGATAGACCTCTCTGAATGGGCCAAGAAAGTAAAGGTAATTGTACTTCACGTGAATGCTCACCAAAGGATTACCTCTGAAGAGGAGGACTTTAATAATCAAGTGGATAAGATGACACGTGCTGTGGAGACTGGTCCTCCTCTTTCCTCTGCCACTCCTGTTATCGCCCAATGGGCACATGAACAAAGTGGACATGGCGGCAGGGATGGAGGTTATGCATGGGCACAGCAACATGGACTTCCACTCACCAAGGCTGACTTGGCCACTGCCACTGCTGAGTGTCCCATTTGCCAGCAACAGAAACCAACATTAAGTCCAAGATATGGGACAATTCCTCGGGGAGATCAACCAGCAACTTGGTGGCAGGTTGATTACATAGGACCACTTCCATCATGGAGGGGACAGCGTTTTGTTTTTACTGGAATAGACACCTACTCTGGATATGGATTTGCCTTCCCTGCACGTGATGATTCTGCCAAAACTACTATTCGTGGACTTACAGAATGCCTCATCCACCGGCATGGCACCCCACAAAGCATTGCTTCAGATCAAGGAACTCACTTTACAGCAAATACAGTGCGGCAATGGGCCCATTCCCATGGAATCCACTGGCCGTATCATGTTCCTCATTATCCTGAAGCTGCCGGCTTGATAGAACGATGGAATGGACTCCTAAAGACACAATTACGGTGCCAACTAAGTGGCAACAACTTGCGGGGCTAGGGCAATGTTCTCCAGGAAGCTGTATACGCTCTAAACCAGCGGCCAATATATGGTGCTATGTCTCCAATAGCCAGAATTCATGGGTCCAGGAACCAAGGGGTGGAAGCTGGAGTGTCACTACTCACTGTTACTCCCAGTGATCCCATTGCAGCATTTTTGCTTCCTGTCCCAGCAACCCTGTGTTCCTCAGGCCTAGAGGTCTTGGTCCCAAAGATAGGAACTCTCCCACCTGGAAACACAGCACGGATTCCACTGAACTGGCGGCTGAAATTGCCTCCTGGGCACTGGACTTCTCATGCCTTTGGATCAACAGGTCAGGAAGAGTGTCACCATACTAAGTGGTGTGATTGATCCTGATTACCAAGGAGAAATTGGACTGGTACTACATAATGGAGGTAAAGAGGAATATGTCTGGAATCCAGGAGATCCCATAGGCCGACTCTTAGTGTTACCATGCCCTGTCATTAAAGTAAATGGTAAGTTATAGCAACCCAATCCTAACAGGACTTATAATGACCCAGACCCCTCAGGAATGAAGGTCTGGGTTTCCCCGTCAGGCCAAAAACCACAGCCAGCTGAGGTGCTTGCTGAGGGCAAAGGTAATACAGAATGGATAGCAGTAGAAGGTAGTTCTACTTATCAATTACGACCACGTGATCAATTGCAAAAGCGAGGCTTGTAATTGTCCATGTATTTTCTCTGTATGTGATTATTGCATATATTTCCTTTGTTCAAGTATGTTATATCAGATATAATTTGACTCAGTGTGTTTTCTTTTATATGTATGATAGATGATTGATGATAAGTGTGATTTAATTAATATCTGGAAATTATATATGTATGAGTAAAGAAATGTGTACAGGTACCACGTTGGCAAGGGGTGGATTGCTATAGTTTATTGTGCCAGCCTGGCCGATAAACACAAGTAGGATTAACTGAAGGGCAGAGGGATAAATGGCTCGGTGAGCCTCACCTGGCTTGTTCTGTGCCTCAGTTTAAAGGGGTACACTACCTGTGGGATGCCTAGCCTGTGGACTGTGTCACTGTAAGTTGAGGTCGCTTTAAGCCCACACGATTGGAATGTTCATCTCTGGAGCTGGGGACCGACAGTTGATGACAGTTGGAGACCTGCCTTGCTGTTTGCTGCCTGGATATATATAGCCCAGCTCTCTCTACAGAAGGGGACTGGCAACTGGTGGCTCTCAAGCCTTAAAGGACTGCTAGTGTCTCACTGCTGTATAATTTATCTATTAATTTCTTGTATTATCTATCTGTATATAAGTTAATGGTTCATTTCTTGTATTATATATCTATCTTTATAATATTTATATATAATTACTAGCAATCCGGTTTGTCTCTCTAGAGAACCCTGTCCAACACAGCATCTGACCTCCCACCATGTGCTAGCACACAGCCTCTAATGTTCAGCATATCTTTCGGGGAGACAAAGATGAGGAAAAGTCTTTTATATCCCATAATAAACAAATAATCCCTCATTAGTGGGGAGGGTTAAAATCAAATTTACAGAATGCATAACTTTATAACAAAGATATTGCATTATGCTCAGTTAATATGGCCCATCCAGCCATAATCCCTTACATGATATATTTATGGATTTCATAGCCCTGTGGTTATAGTCCCGTTTTAGAGGGCATTATCTGCTAAGGAACAGGAATAGGATGAAATGAAGATATGACCTCAGTAGAGGGTTTGACTCAAACCAAACTCTTTGTTTAGTCATTATCTTGGTTATGGTTGCTTGCAATGAATGTAAGAAATGATATACTTACACAGCTGAGAGGAGAAAAGCTGCTTCTGGAGTGGCCTGGGAGAAAGCCTGGCTGATTAAGATTAGTGTAAGGAATTTTGGGGCGAGAAACAGAACCAAAGATCCAATCGGCAAAATTTAGAAGCAGGCTTTATTGGGAGGCTTGCGGGCAGATTCAGCAACTCAGGGAATTGAGCTATTGAAACCGCGCTTTGGGAAATTTAGGCTGCGGTTTTTATACCCCTGCTGGCAGACACAGCTGGGAAGGGTCCAAGCTGGGAGGATCTGTGCACACAGGTGCTTCAGAAGGGAGAAGGTCTTTGACCTTATCTATATGCCAAGGACGGCTAGAGTGGAGTGTGCATGTCTTCAGAAAACATTCTGGCTCAGGAGGAGCCGGCTCCAGGAATTTGAAGGTTGAGCAGGGGAGGAGGAGATCAGTGGGAGAGGGAGGTCAGTGAAAGGGAGGTCTATGAGAGGTGAATTCTGAGAGCCAAGCTGAAGGCACCGGATTCAAAATGGAGTCCCTTTTGCCAAGACCAGGCAATTAGTAAGTGAACGCCCACTAGAAATATCCTGCCAGAGGCCCCAGGTCTCATGTGTATAAATAAGATACAGACCAGGGGTGGAACACAGATTATTATTTTGGGGTGAAGGGTAATGAGATACTTTATTGTATTGTAATGAGATATTATATTGTAACAAATGGGATTAATTGAAGGGCAGAGAGATAAGTGGCTCAGTGAGCCTCACCTTGCTTGTCTCTCACTCTTTAATCATCGGACCAGTGTGCGACTGCCTTGCTTGTTCTGTGCCTCAATTTAAAGGGTACATTACCTGTGGGACGCCTAGCCTGTGGACTGTGTTGCTGTAAGTTGAGGTCCCTATAAGACCACACGACTGAAATTTACATCTCCGGAGCTGAGGCCTGACAGTTGGTGACCTGGCTGACAGTTGGTGACTTGCCTTGCTGTTTGCTGCCTGTGCTGGGATAGCCTAGCTCTCTCTCTCTCTACAGAGGACTACCTGGCAGCCCTCAAGACTTGAAGGACTGCCAGTGTCTCATAACTCTCTCATGGGAGTGAGTCGCACTGCGCCATTTGTACTGCTTTATAATTTAACTGTTCATTTTTTGTATTATATATCAATCTGTTATAACTTAACTGTTCATTTCTTGTATTATATATCTATCTGTTTATAACTTAACTGTTAAATTCATATATAATTATCAGCAATCTGGTTTTATCTCTCTAGAGAATCCTGTCTAACACAGGTAATATTATTAATTTGGTTGCACTATGTAACTTCCACCAAATAACCTTTTCCTGTATAGGTCTGGTAAAAAGTTAGGGGAAGATACTGATAGGATTTGAGTGTGAGTAATTGTGAACAGGATTCCCTACAGTTCCATTCTGCTGCTCTGTATAAAATGAGCCCACTGAGAAGCAAAGCATGTGATTCCATCATCAGCAAGAACCAGGAGTGGAACAGGTCCTCTGGCCCCAGCACCTAATTTACCCTTGCTTGATGTTTGGATTTTGAATTGAACAGTACCCACTACTATGTGAGACTTGTCCTCAAACTTTCACTTGCAGAACCGAGAAACCTGATGGAATACTCAAGAGAGGAGTAGGCAAGAAATGAAACAGACTAGCATCTTGCAAGAATTGGATTTTGGGGATTCTTTTCAATCTTCAACTTCTTGGGACTAATTTAGTGTTAATGCTTACAAAAGAAATTATTGCCACAGACTTCTTTCTTCCTGTTTCTTTTTCACATTTTGGTCTTCTCTCATGGTTGAACTAAAACCAAAACTCAAATTCACTGCCATTGAATTGATTCTGCCTCATAGTGACTCTATAGAATAGAACTGAGATGTAATTCCTATAACGAGTAAAAAGTCTCGTCTTTCTCCTGTGGGGCAGGTAGTGGTTTTGAACTACTGATCTTGTGGTTAGCAACTCATTGTGTAGCCCACTATGCCACTAGAGATCTTAGTTGAGAAATCCTTGAAATCATTATTTCTACAGACCCTGCAAGAATCTGTAGAATATAACCTGATTCATAGTACTTCAGAGACCTAAATATATGTATATTTTTGGTTGTTATTGGTGTATCAAATTTTTATATAAATCTTACAGCTTTTATAACAATCCATGCATCAGTCGCATCAAGCACATTTATGCATATGTTACCATCATTTTCTTTCTACTTGAGCCTTTGGTATCAGCTCCTTTTTTTCCCTCCCCCCAGACTAATTTTCATTCATTGCGAATGATCAAGAGTTAGGAGATTACTGTAGATTCTATTATCATTAACAAAATAGTTAATCCCTAAAGAGTAAGTTTTCTTTAAACAACATGAAGGAACTAGAGAAACTTATATGAATTTATTTCATCTAGAGAAATAGAAATATTCCACATAGACTTTTCATATCTCAATTAGAAATAAAGTCAAATTATTTTTATATTCTACTCTAAAATAACATGTAGAATTTTTTCATGTTATCTATTAATACCTTAATAATAAAATATGTTCAACATAGTAATATGCTTCCACATTTTAAATTGTAGTTTTAAGAGACTATTTTAGCATCACAGTCTATATTGTTTAATTTTTCTATATTGTCAATATTATTGACAAACAAGCTCCTTTTGCCCCTTACTTGGAAAACTCTGGCTTTAGCTTTGCCAAACAGCTTTATTGGTTTTATGGTAATAATACTACCAAGAAAAACCTCGCCTACCACCTTGGACTTGCTTCTGATAGACAGCAAGTCTGCAAGGCAGAATCGAGCTGCCCCATTGGGATTCCAAGGCCATCAATTTAACTGAAAAAGTCACTTCATCTTTCTCCTTAGGAGTAGTTGGTGAGTTCAGACCACTGATCTTTCAGTCAGCAGCCGAGTGCTTTTAAAACCAATAATAGTAAGACATTGAAAAATTATAGACCAAGGGTAAAAAGAATGTAATGATCTTACCCACCACCACTTTGAGTTGGAACTGATTGAGTGGCAACATACTCTACGAACAACTGATGAAAGAGATAATTTCTCCACCATTATTGTGGGGATTTTGTTTGTTTGATTGTTTTATGGGTAGACAGTAGTATTAACAGAGAGTATTAGCAATCTGTTGTTAGTCATGTTGAAATCCTATTGTTTTAATCTGAATTCCATTGATTACTAAATTGAACATTGTATTGAACAGGGTTCTCTAGAGAGACAAACCAGATTGCTAGTAATTATATATAAATATATTTATAAAGATAGACGTATAATACAAGAAAAAAAGTTAAATAATATACAGATAGATAATACAAGAAATTAACAGTTAAATTTTAAAGCAGTGAGACACTAGCAGTCCTTCGAGTTTTGAGAGCTGCCAGGTACCAGTTTTCTTCTGTAGAGAGAGCTGGGCTATATATACCCAGGCAGCAAACTGCAGGGCAGGTCCCCAACTGTCATCAACTGTCAGTCCCCAGCCCCAGAGATGAACATTCCAATCGTGTGGGCTTAAAGGGACCTCAACTTACAGCGACACAGTCCACAGGCTAGGCATCCCACAGGTAGTTCACCCCTTTAAACTGAGGCACAGAACAAGCAAGGCGAAGCTCACCGAGCCATTTATCCCTCTGCCCTTCAGTTAATCTTACTTGTGTTTATCGGCCAGGCTGGTACAATAAACAATAGCAAACATCTTTAAACAAATTGACCATTTGTGTTTCTTTTCTAAATTACCTTTCCATACATTGACCACTTTGTTGTTGGGATATTTATATTTCCTAGCTAAATGAACTGGTAGATAGAAATCTGCTGGGTCGTGAGTTGGCAGCAAGGAGCCTCCGAGGAGGGGCCAAGGAGCAGGTAGATCCCCAGCTAAGAGTCGCTGAAGCCAAGCCATGATGTTTCTAATTGAGGGCCTGGCACCAAAGTTGGGCCCTGAAGAAATGAAATGGAAGATGTGCGAGGACGTGATCTCCTCCATAGGGAACCTTCATATCTACATGGCCCTGCTGCAAGTCCCTCTCCATCTGTCTTAAAGAAATTAGATAGCAGATGAAGATGTGCCATTGCATGAGAATGTATGATGTGAAGAATCGGGTTCCAGTCTCTCCTCCCATCCGCAAATAGACCCAGAAGGATATACCAGACTCCTTGAATGGACTTAAACGTTCTGCTTGTTACGAACAAGTTTTTTTTCTGGTGACTGACTGACTATATAAAATTAATTTGGAAATGGGAAAAGATTTCTATTGCATCCATTAGCCTCCAGTTCTCGGCCTCCGGGAATGTTGATATCATTGCAAATAATGTCAAACTTCATTATTTTATGCAAGTATTCATCACAAGGGTCTGAAATAGTTCTTTCTTGACTGCCATCTCTGGGGGCCATTTTCTTTCTGTCTAAATTGTAGTTGTGAAGAGTCCGTGACAATTACATTTTTGGAAGTCAGCACAGAACCATAATGATATTTGAGCTCAGAGCCATTAGTCCATATTTTTAATAAATATATCTGAGTAGGGGAAGAATCTGCTTAGAAATGAATATAAACACCTCAAAACTAATAACCAAGCTGATTACAAAAACTATCGACTATGGAAACTTTCTAGGCAGCTAGTCAGCCAAACTACATATCGTATATACTTGTGAATAAACCGAGTTTTCAGCACAAAAAATGTGCTGAAAAACTGGGGTTCGGCTTATACACGGGTCAGTGGTACCCCAGTGAGGTATAGCATCTCGCGGTGATTGCCATTCCTTCGCTGTTCATTCAAAGCCCCACTGACACTGCAGGGCCTTTAATGTTTGTTTACTCACCTCTAACCAATCAGAGCTGTCCTATGACGTGGACGGCTCCAATTTGCAGAAGCACACCGGTAGTGATTCACTTATGCTGGCAGCTGAACTGGTAAGGATGTGTCTGTGGCTGCGCTCCGTCTCTCCCCTCTGGTTTCTGTGTTAATTCACATCCTGCATTTCCCACCCTAGGCTTATACTCGAGTCAATCAGTTTTTCTAGTTTCCCAGGTAATAATTAGGTACCTCGGCTTATACTCAGGTCGGCTTATATTCATGTATATACAGTAATTCCCTTTCTTAATTTATCCAGAGAAATGATATCTATTGCAAAACTATAACTGGTATGATTTTGTCATGTTAAAATCTAATGTCTACTGACTGTAGGAAAAGCAGATGATGTAATCACAGGTGTCATCTGCTGATGGACCCTCTCCAGAATTACTTTGTCAATAAAGCCCTTTCTAACAGACTGGTTGACAATGTGGGTTGGTCATTTCCTGTTCAGTATACTAAGTCTCTAGGTTGCAAACATCTGATTTAAACTCAAATTCACTGCCATTGCGTCTATTCTGACACATAGCAACCCTATATGGCAAGGCAGATCTGCCCCTGTGGGTTTCCAAGATTCTTTATTGGAATAGAAAACCTCATCCTTCTCCCTCTTGAGTGGAAGGTGGTTCAAACTGCTAAACGTGTGTAGCCACTATACCACTAGGTCTCCTTGGAACCCACCCTTATTCGCTACAGCTTCTTCATTATGATCCCATGCTGCACATGCGGCTTGTAAATCATTGAAAAGGTTTTCAATGAACCGAAAGCCTAGGTTTCCAACCTTGGCTGATCATTGAAATCACCTGGGAATCTGGTAAAGCTATAGATCCCTGGGTTCCACCCTCTAGAGAATCTGATTCACTAGGTGACCCAGGGATCTAGAGTTTCACTGAGTCCCCAGGTGATTCCAATCATCAGCCAAGCTTGGAAAGGTAGGCACAAAATGTGAGGCTAAATAAAAACCAAATGCATTTGCTCTGATATGCTTACAAATCAGACTTAAAGACACCCTTAGGAATGCTTCTAGTTTGTAATCTGGACATTACTATATTGAGAAAATTCTTCTTTTAATGAGTCTTGAGGGAAGATAGAGCCCATCTTACATACTGAAATGCCACATACTGTCTAGGTATTTAGCCTAAACTCAGGCGATCAGAGACATAGCCAAATCTTGTATCAATAGGTACTGATGCAATAAAGCAGATATTACAAAAATATTTATGATAGCAAAAGAAAGGACAGCACTTCTGTCAGTGAGAATATCTGGTGATAAAGAAGCTTGGGCTCAGTGGCCGCCATGACTTGACCAGACCAGTTGGTTGAGGTTCTTTTTTTTTGGGGGGGGGGGGAAGCAGGGGTGGTGGTGAAGGGGGATGGGCATTAAGAAATAACTTTGAGGCCTATAAATCCTGGAAATTCTGTGACTTCCCAATATTCCTTTCGGTAAATTTGTTTTATATTTGCCAGTGCTATCCATTTTATATTGTTAAGGGTCTTAACTGATCACTGGATGTTGCTTAAATAGTACACTATTTTGATAGCAATTTGGAATCATACACTTTCCACTCCACACATCCATTTGGTCAGCTTCTGTGCTGTGCCCACAGGGTGAGCTAGCAGATCAACAGCCACACAATCAAGTCGTCACTGTGCCTGGTGCCTTTCACCAACCTTCACAACATAGAAAAATATGGCTGCTGTTTCAAGTCTCATGCCAAATGTCTCCTGAAGGTAGCACTACCCAGAATTAAACAAGAGGGGATTTTTTTCAAATGTAATTCTAAATTAGCTGAGTTGACACATAAGGGTGTTTCAAAAAGTTCATAGCAAAATGGAATTAAAAGATAATGGAGTTTTTCCACCAACTTTTTGATGGTCCCTCATATTACAAAGCCACCAGAGTTCCCTCTAATTAGTCATTATCTTTTATGCTCTTTGATTAAAAAAATGTGTAGCCCTTTATATACATTTCCTGACTTTTTGTTGATATTTTGAGCTTGTGTTGCTATGGTGAATATTCATTTTCATTTAATGATCATTGGTTGTTTTCAGCTTGGAGCTAATTCAAATAAAGATATCATCGTTCATGTACAAGTGTGCATGGACATATACTTTCATTTCTGAGTATTAAGAGTAGAGTGGCTGGGTCATTGGTGTATGCTTAATTGTTTAAAAACTGTAAAAACCCCTTTTACAGCCCCACCAGCAATATATGGCAGTTCTAGCTGCTTCTCCTCCATCTGAACTCTTGATATGGTCTGTCTAGTTTTAGCTAGACTTTTAGTTGTGTTTTGATCTTTAATTACTGCTTTAATTTGAGTTTTCCTATTAATTTTTTATATTGGCATATTTTCATGTGCCTCTTAGCTTTCTTTATATCACCTTTAGGGAAATAAAATATTCAGCATGGGAGGTAAAAGCCCTGGGAAAGATGGATTGACACAATGGTTGCAATATCGTGCTAAAAAACCATAACACTTTGAGGCAGTGTTTCATTCTGTCGCACTTGGGTGGCTGCAAGTCTGAACCAACTCAGTGGCACCTAACCACAAACACAACGTTCAGAACTTTGGCCCGTTTTTGTATTGAGTTATTTGTTTGTCTATTCTAGAGAATGATCTATGTGTTGTGGGTATGAGGTAAGTGATATTTTTGTCACTTTCGAGTAATCAGCCATTTGAGAGAAGAGGGCAGCATCTCCCAAGAACAGAGTTCAGAGGCTTAGGAAAGGAAGAATGAACACAGGAGCCACAAGGATGCGTGGGGTAAAATGTTCTGTTGTGAAGATTGCAATCGATGACCTGAAACAAAATGCATGTGAATCTTCATCCAATTCACACAGTTTCCCTTTTTTTTAAATTAAATATCTCATTATTGAATTTGAGATTTGCAAGGACTTTCCCCAGCTGTGGCTTGTCTTCATTTTCTGAGTAATGCCATTTGGAGAGAAGTTTTTAATCTTGGTGAAGTTCCATGTAACCATTTTTAATTAGTACATTAAACTTTTGGTGGTGTATCTTAGAACTCTGTTCATAACTCAAGGACACAAAAACACTTTCTGAAAGATGTTTTATAGTATTTTGCTTTATATTTTGATCTGTGAGCATTTTGACTTAATTTTTATAGAGTATGGTATAGATTAAGGTTTATTATTTTTGCATATGGATAGCCAGTTGCTCCAGTATCATTTATTTAAAACAATAGCCTTTCTCCATTGAATTACCTTTGTCAAAAAGCAATTGACTGTATACAAGCAGGTCTATTTTGGAAGGCTCTATTCCAATCCATTGATCTGTCTTTATTCTAATACCACACTTCTTTGATCACTATAGCTTTTTAATAAGACTTGAAATCAGAAAGTATATGCTCTCCTATTGGTTTCCTTATCTTTAACATTGCTTTGGCTATTCTAGATCCTTTGCATTTCATATATATTGTAGGGTATATTTGGTGAGGTATATTAGTTTTTATTTTTAAAAATCATTTTATTGGGGGCTCATACAACTCTTATCACAATCCATACATCCTTCCATTGTGTCAAGCACATTTTTACATTTGTTGCCATCATCATTCTCAGAATATTTTCTTTCTACTTCAGCCCTTGGTATCAGCTCCTCATTTTTTCCTACTCCTTTCCCCACCCTCCCTCCCTCATAAACCCTTGATAATTTATAAATTATTATTTCATGTCTTACACTTACCGATGTCTCCCTCCACCCACTTTTCTGTTGTCCGTCTATTAGTTTTTATTACAGAAAATTCTCAAATAGTTTAATCTTTAGTCTGAAGATTAAAATGAAATAAAATCTTCTAGTGCCATACAATATTAGTAGCTTTAACTCGACAAACTATTTCAGTGCTCTCTGCCAAGTAAGCAGCACTTAGTACAGAATTATTGTATTTTTATATTAGTTACGGGACTTGGCTGGAAGTTAAAGAGAGAAAGTGATGTATTGGGGAATTGCCGGAGTAGCGCCTTCATGCAAGGCTGAGCCAAGGAAGTAGGACAGCGCGAGAACCTTGCAGATTGTTCCGGGGGAATTGATGTCCTCGAGATTCTCGTAGCCTTTGTGTCTCTCTGCAATACTACCTCATTTTCCTGGGCTGGTCCATGTAGTGGGGTTCATGACCTCAAAGAAGAAAAGAATCTTTCCCTTACAAGGTCCAGTTAGGAAAATCCTGGTGAAATAGTTAAAGTTTATTGTTCCAACCTGGCCAATAAACACATGTGGGGTTAATTGAAGGGCGGAGCAATAAATGTCTTGGTGAGCATCACCTTTCTAGTTCTCAGGTCTCTTACTTTCTGATGGTTGGACCAGGATGCAGCTGCCTTAGCCACTTTCCTGCTTCAGCTGGCAAGGCTTACTTCCTGCAAGACATCCCTGAGGAGAAGCCACATGGACCTACCCCGATGCAGCCCTGGGTGCTGGAGCAGCTGTGTGGAGACCCCCTATACCTTCATTAACAATTTTCTGTGTTGTCTTTTATAGGGTGGCGGAAATGCAAACAAAAGCAGGCTGCTTATTTCCTGATGGCTTCTAGCACCTCTGACTGACATATTACTTGTGATGGCATCGGAGATTGAGAAGACCCATGCTTTGCTACAGTCATGTAGCACTGAATCTCTTCTTTCCAGCCTTGGTCTGGGCATCTTTTGCCTCGTAGCTGATAGACTAATTCAGTTTTCCACAATTCAGCAAAATGCCTGGCTTCGTGCTCTCTCAGATAATGCCATACATTGTGTGATTGGCATGTGGTCATGGGCCGTGGTCATTGGAGTCAAGAAAAAGACTGACTTGGGAGAAATAATTTTAGCTGGATTTCTAGCCTCCATTATTGATATAGACCATTTTTTTCTAGCTGGATCCTTATCTTTAAAGGTAAGAGATATATATGTATAATTTTTATACTGTTTCCTTTAGCTTTTTACTACCAGTATAGTAATCTTCACAGATCATTTTTGAGCCAATTAGAGAAAACTAACTTTGTTACAAAATAAAGTCCATTCATTCATTTTTTAAAAAAACTTCTTGTCCTTTATTTACTAGGTTGCATATCAGGTATTTCTCAGAAGTTGTCACAATTATTCAGAAACTTAATAAGGAATCAGTAAGTGATTAAAGATAAATTATAACTTTTTGTTATAATTGGAGTCAGCCATGACTGGGTATTATATTCTGGAAGAAATTTCCAGACAAATACATATGAATTCATAGAGCAAAGACTTTGCTGTTCTTAGCAGTGGTGAGTGAAGAAGTCACCTGGTTTATTTACATAGTAGGTGTTCACTAAATATTGGTTGAACAAATGAAAATGATCACTTTTTGTCCTGTTATGTCAAGTTCCGTACCAGGTATTTCTCAGAAGTTGTTATACTTATTCAGAAACTTAATTAGTAAAGAATAGGTAAGTGTTGATTAAACAGAGATTTTAATGTTTTTTGTTATAATTGGAGTCAGCATTGTTTAAGCTTGCAAGTCCTTGGATTTAAGTTTGAATCCTGGTTATGTGATCTTAACATAGCATTTTCTTTCTCTGTACTAACTTTTTTTTCTTGTGTACTATTTATAGATGAATCTGCTTTATTATTTCATTTCACCATTTTAAAAGTTCCTTATTCTAAGGTATTCTTGGTTATGGCTGTGTCAAAAAAGGGACTATCGAGCATTACTATGTAGTGGTTATATAATTTGTAACGCAAGGTAAAAGCAAAGGTGGACTAAGAAGATAGAAATGTTACATGCTCTGAAAAAGTGGTAAAACAACCAAAAGTGTGTGAAAGGGGAGATGGTAAGAGGAATGTAGAATAAACTCTTTGATGTTTGATTAAAAACCAAACTTATACCATCAGGTCGAATCTGACTCATAAGAGTCGCTATAGGACAGGGTAGAACTGCCCCTGTGGGTTTCTGAGGCTGCGACTGTTCACTGAAGTAGAGAGCCCCGTCTTTGTCCCTGGGAGGCCTGGTAATTTCAAATGGCTGACTTTGTGGTTAGCAGCCCAGCGTGTAACCACTATGACGCAGAGCTTCTCGATGTTTCACTCGTAGGTAGGAATTCAAGAACTCCAGTTTAGGGTGCAGGTTTTCAAGATTCCCAGCTCCCCAACACACAGAACCCAGGGCAGATGAACCCTCAGGAACAGTGATAGGGAGTACTAGTACCATGAGGGTGAGAGAAAAGTGGGGGGAGAAAGGTGAATCAGTGACAATGATTGCTGTATAACACACACCTCGGGTGGGGGGATGAACAACAGAACTGTGGGTGAAGGGAGACAGCAGAGAGTGTAAGATATGAAAATAATAATTTACCATTTATCAAGGGGTCAAGAGTGTAGGAGGGAAAACAATGATACCAAGAACTCAAGTAGAAAGAAAATGTCTTGAAAATGATGACAGCACCACATGTACAAATGTGCTTGATACAATTGATGTACGAATTGGTATAAGAGACCCCAATAAAATGATTAAACAAAAAAGATCCCTAGCTCAACGATGGTTTGGTTTGGCTGTGTTGGCAGGTACAATCCCTTCAATGGATTTTTATCCCTTTCACTTTCCTCTTTTAAAGGTGGGAAACCGTGTGCCTCTTCTTTCTTAATCTGTCTCTTATTCCTTCTTCTTACAGAAACCTAAGTTTCCCCTTTATGCCTTCTTTTTCCTTTCTCTTCCCTTTGACCATCTCCCCCATAAGCAACGCCTTCCAGCTTTCCCAGCGCCCCTTCTGGGATGTTCAGTCTTGTCTGTGCTACTGGAATTCAAGTCCTTACCCTACAAAAAGAAAGATGTACTTTTGAGACTTGCCGCATTTCAAAGAATTTCATCTCGGGACTCCTAGAAGGAAGGATCCTTATCCGTTAGCGTGGCCAGCATGGCCTGTCACCTTCGTACAGACCTAGCAGCTAAAAAGTCCACACCACAGGAGAGTCTCGGAACTCCCGCTGGCTTGGGCACTTCCACCAGGGCTGACCAGCCGAACTGGGAAATAGTTCCAAATCTCCACCTTGCTTCCCTTGCCCTGCCCAGTTGAACTGTCTCTTCTTCAGGGTATTTTTAGATCTATCTTAGGTTTTCCCTTTTTTCTTTTCAATGCACTATTTCCTGGTTTGTGGTGGGAATACGAGAGAGAATTCACTCATTTAGTGTTTAATACTTACATGTAAGTTTAAATTTGAACATTCTCTGACATACAATTATGCTCAAAGTGTGGAGTTTTTTTCCCCCCTTGCTCCATAATGTTTTCAGAAAATGTGAGGAGATTCGAACTCAGGCCTCCACTACCGACTACCAGCTTTTCTGAGGGAGAATGACGAGGCTTCCTATTCCCGTGAAGAGTTGCAGTCTACAACTCTTCTTGATATGGCTAAACTATTGAATTGTCTGATAAGTGGATTTTATGTACCAATATAGCTGTTTAAAAAATTAAATTAAAAAGAAAAGTATACACGTGAGAGAGTTACAGTCTGGGAAACCTACAGGCCAGATCTACTCCTGTAGGGTTGCTTTGAGGTGGAATCAAGTCAGTGGCAGTGAGTTTGTTTGGGGGTTTTTTTGGTCACTGTCCTCCTCTTTTTATGAGGAACTATCTGGCTGCAATTGAGCTATAAAATAAATGGGAGCAAAATTTCACTCCTGGACCATTGAGGAAGTAAGTCTAAAATTTTCATTTGTTCAGATTGTTGATTAGATTTTTTTGCAGCATTTAGAATTTTACTGAAATATAGCTTCCTTCAATTGAGAATATTTCTTGAAAATAGTATAGTATTTCCAAATGTTGTAAATGAAGTCTGAAAATATTTAAGACTTATATAAAATAATTATAACAAAATATTTTCCTCTTATTGCCTTCATTTATTGAAGAATATTTCGAGTAGCTCTCTTTTCTCAGTGCTCTCAGAAGCCCCAGAAATTTCTTTGAAAATCCAAATTACACTAATATGTTTAAGATCTAAATGATGTCATATTGTGACTTTTCTAGGCCCCTACCAAAAATATAAATATAACTTTTTAAAAGTTAACCATATTTCTGAGCTGTTGCTTTCATTTTTTTAATGTAAAGGGAATCCTGGTCATTTTTTTTTCTTCCTTGTATATGTAGATTGGTATATCCTGAGGTGACTTAGGAAACCTTGCCCTTGCTTTCCCCTTGTATCCCTGGAAGCTATTTTTAAATGATAAGAATCATCTATGAATTGAGTTTTGCCAACAAGGAGTTGATATCACCTATCACCCCCCCACCCCCTTGCAGGCTGCACTGACTCTTCCGAGAAGACCTTTCCTCCACTGCTCTACTGCGATACCCATTGTGGCTCTGACCCTGAAGTTTGCCATGCGGCTCTTCAAGCTCAAAGACTCATTGTGCTTCCTGCCCTGGATGTTATTTATATCCTGGACTTCACACCACGTCCGTGATGGAATCCGCCATGGCTTGTGGTTATGGCCATTCGGAAAAACTTCTCCAGCACCATTCTGGCTGTATGTAATCATCACGTCATCTTTACCTCACCTCTGCTCATTTGTTATGTGTCTAACAGGGACCAGACAAGTGCTGTCTTCAAAACATGGAATTCGTATTGATGTTTGAGACATCACGTGGCAGGCCTGAAGGAGCAAATAGTTCACATGACAATAAGTCATTTGCCAGCATTAAAATTTAAAAAACATAGTTAGGCATTTATATTGTTCAATCATTATAATTCCTGAATCTTCTTGCTTACGATGCACCTACAACTTAATATATATATATAGAATATATATATATATATATATATATATATATAGAATATCTATTTTCATTTGTATTCTCTGTTGCACCATTGTATGGCATTAGAGTTTCATTATTTATTTCATGCTGTATTTTTATAGCTCTTCATTTTATCTTGTTTTACAAGTAACTCTATTAATGTCCAGGTAAGTTTTCTGGAAACCTGCCTTTAAATTAGTCCACTTCCTGATGCAAATGAGCTTAAGTTTTAAGTAAGTGATTTGTGAAAAGGTAGCATTCTATCTGGAGCCACATTTTTCTAAGATATTGAAATGATGAAATGACCAAAAATAAGTGAGATCATGAATTAGATGTATTATGAATGCTAACATTTATTGATTTCGTATATGTTGATCCTGACAGAAATTTATTTTGCGAAGTTCTTTAGTGACTTATGATCATTAATAAAATCTGCTTTTGAGCACTTATGAGAAACACTAAAATATTTATAAAAGACAGGACAGTACATCTAGGTGAATTTCAGAAATCAACTTAGGAAATAATTAGTTGTGCTAGGTTGGCTAGAAAAACATCTTACTGAATATGATGTTTTAGTATCTTTGTTTAGGAATCTCATGTGTCTAGGTTTTATTAATTTTGAAAAATGAAGATAAAGTTGACAAAATACTTGTTAACAAGTAAAATTAAGAAAATTGAAACCTGATTGGTGATTTTGTGGATAACCATGGAATTTGAATTCATACAAAAAGGGACTTGTCAGGAATGTAATTTAAAATACAAGCTCTTGAATGTGCCATTAAAACTGTTAGTTGCTATTAACTTGTTTACATATTATTCTAAAATGTGCCAGTTAAATAATTTTTAAAATAGCTGCCTGTTATGGAAAGACAAAGTATATATTTTTTGAATAAAATAGTTTTAGGAATTTTTATTTTCTCTGTGTTCAGGTTGATTTTTCTCTTGAAATGGTTCATCTTTTTTAGAGAAGATGTAGTTACAGTAAACTGAGCATTTGCACAGTTTCATGTAACTTTAATATTGAGATCACTGACCCCAAGGAACCTGCTCTTCTGTCTGGCTTATGTACCATCGACTGCCCTTAGATTCTCTTACAGATTTGTGCTTTATTATGCTAGTGATTGCGTACCTTATTTTCTGAGACAATGATGGATGACTCATAAAGCAATGTATTTCCAAAGCAGATATTTTTACATGATATGAAAGAGTTCAATAAATACTTATGAAGGTTCAACCACTTTAGAGACTTATAACTCTTCCTTCTAAACACATTGCTTGAGGCCTCTATTTTAGAACCTGTTACTGTCTTCCAAAAGCATTTTGAGTCATTTTCATGGGCGTAACAGGGAATATTATATAGTAAAGGTGAGTTCTGTTTTGGTAGAAGTAGTCAAAACATTTCTCAGAAGTAAGGATGGAAAGACTTCTCATGACTTAATATCAGGAGAGACAATACCTGGAGAAGGATAGCATGCTTAATAAAGGGGAGGATCCAAGAAAAAGAAGACCACCAAGGGTATAGATTGACACAGTGGCTACAAAATGGATTCCATTATGAGGCTGGTGCAAGACTGAGCAGTGCTCCGTTCTGTTATACATGGGGTTCATTCTGCTGCAGTCTGTTTTATATGGGGTTGCTATGAGCACAACTGGCTAATACCTTCTCCAATCCTCCTACCACATTCTCCTTCTTCTTACATTCCAGATTCTTTATTTGCTTGGATCGCAATCAATGTTCGTGCATGCAGCAGTCAAGAAATCAATCAATGCAAATTGCATTGGATTTATCTGCTGCACAAGACCTCTTTAAAACAGCCTTGAGAAGCTAGGCTGTTATTTTGAGCACAGAGGTGCACTTGACTTAAACCATTGTATTTTCAATAACCTCATGTTGTGAGAATTTCGGTCTTTACATTGAGTTGTAATCCATACTTTTATCTTCAACAGCAAGTGCTTCAAGTCCTCCTCACTTTCAGCAAGCAAGCTAGTGTCATCTGCATATCACAGTTATTAATTAGCCTTCCTTACTCCTGATGTTGCATTATACCTCCTATAATCCAGCCTCTCTGGTTATTTGCTCAGCATACAGATTGCTTAAGTATGTTGAGAAGACACAGGTTTGATGGACCCTTTCCTGATTTTAGCTATTTCCACAACTTCCACTTGATCCACACACAAGTTCTGCATGATCATAAAGAATTGTTATGGAATTCCCATTCTTCTCAAGGCTATCCATACTTTGTTATGTTCCACACAGTCAAATGCCTGGATAATCAATACAACACAAGTAAACATCTTCCTAGTGTTCCCTGCGTTCAGTGGAAATCCATCTGACATCAGCAATGATATACCTTGTTCCACATCCTCTTCTGAATCTGGCCTGATTGTCTGCCAGCTCCCTGTCAGTGTTATGTTGCAACTGTTGTTGGGTGATCTTCAGCAAAATTTTACTTGGATTGCAACTTTCAGTATTGATTACAACTCAATGTAAAGAAGATCAGAACCCTCACAATTGCACCAATTGGTAACATCATGATAAATGGAGGCAAGTTTGAAGCCAAAGATGTTGTCTTGCTTGGATTCACAATCAATGCTTATGAAAGCAGCAGTCAGGAGAGCAAAAGACATGCTACATTTGGTAAATCTTCTGCATAAGACCTCTTTAGATGTTACTTTGAGGACTAAGGTGGGCCTGACCCAAGCCATGGTGTTTTCAATTCCTCATATGTGTATGAAAGTGGGGCATTGAATAAGGAAGACCAAAGGAGAATCGATGCATTTGGAGTGTGAGAGTGGAGAAGAATATTGGAAGTACTGTGGACTGTTGAAAGGACAAATCTGTATTAGAGAAGTTCAGCCAGCGTGCTCCTTAGAGGCAAGGATGGCAAAACTTTGTCTTACATATATTACACTTGTTGTCAGGAGAGCCCAATCCCTGGAGAAGGACTTCATATTTAGTAAGGTAGAGGGGCAGCAAAAGAGAGGAAGGCTTTCAACACGATGGATTGACACAGTTGCTCCACCAGTGGGCTCAAGCATAGGAAAAGTTGTGAGGAAGTGTTTAGCTCTGTTATGCATATGAGCCCTATGAGTTGGAAACCAACTCAATGGCACCTAGCCGCAACATGAGGTGGACAACACCATGGCTGGATCAGGTACATCTTAGTCCTTTAAGTATGAGCCCTCTGAGTATTTGCTCAGCATACAGACTGAGTGTGGTGAGAGGATACAACTCTGATGCACACTTTTCCTGATTTTAATCCATGCAGTATTCCCTTGTTCGGTTCCCAAAACTTCCTCTTGATCCATGTACAGGTTCCCATTGAGCGCAATGAAGTGTTCTGAAATTCCCGTTCTTCTCAAGGGTGTCCATAGTTTGTTGTTATCCACACAGTAGAATGCCTTTGCATAGTCAATGAAGCAGAAGTAAACATCTTTATGGTAATCTGCTTTCAGCCAAGATCCATCTGACATTAGCCATGATATCCCTTGTTCCATGCTCTCTTCTCAGTCTGGTTGAACCTCTGGCATCTTCTCAAAGTAATGCTGCATCCATTGTTGGGTGATCTTTTGCAAAATTTTACTTGCTGGTGATAACAATGATATTGTTCTATAGTTTGAGCATTCTGTTGGGTCTCTTTTCTTTGGGATGGGTACAAATATTAATCTCTTCCCATCAGTTGGCCAAATGACTATCTTCCAAATTTCCTGGAATAGACAAGTGAGTGCTTGCAGCGCTTCATCAGTTTGTTGACATATTTCAATAAGTGTTCTATCAATTCCTGGAGCCTTTTTTTGGCTAATGCCTTCAGTACGACCTGAAATTCTTCCTTCAGTACCATTGGTTCTTACTCATATGCTACCTCTTAAAATGACTGAATGTCAACTGGTTCTTTTTGATCTAGTGACTCTGTGTATTCCATCTTCTTTTCATGCTCTCTGCATTAGTCAGTATTTTGCACATAGGATCTATCAATATTGCAACTCAAGGCTTGCATTTTTTTGAGTTCCTTTAGTTTAAGATATGGTGAGCATATGCTCTCTCTTTGGTGTTCTAACTCTAGGTCTTTATACAATGTCAAATATTACAATGAAATATGCAAGGAAGAAATTTGAAAAAAATGGAAAACTTCACCGGTGAGAAAAAGACCAGGCAAGTTAAGTCAAGGAATTTTTTGCATCATGGCAATGCCCCTGCTCACTCTTAAGGGTAGCAAGGACTCTCCGAGGAGGGTTGTGCTGAGAAATCTTTCCCCTACTTGCCTCTACAGCTCTAATCTTTCCCCTTCAGACTCTGTCTCTAAAGCCCAAAGCACCCTGGAACACTATTTGAGTCCCTTGAGGGAACCAAGACTGTTGCGTTGACATAGAGAACATCAAAAAGTGCAGACTTGTTCAAGGAAAAGTTAGGAAGATGGATACACCACTTTAAGATGTGTATAGATCAAGCTGAGGATATGTCAAACAGGGGCTTCACATGTTGATAATATTTTTGTTTAATAAAGGCTCCTATGATTTGATAGAAATGCTTTTTTATTCACCCTCCCTCATATTCTCTTGTAGCAAATAAAGGCACTTCTCTCTGGCCATCGTAATTGCAGTTCTCAGACTGTGGATCAGGTCTGGCCTGACAGCAGCACCTGGCCTTCGCAGCTGCTCGGAGGGACTCTGGTGTTAGTGGTCCTGAGCTGTTGACATGCTTTTCTCTTTCCCCACTGCAGTTTGCACCTCAAGTGGACTCACAAAGCCACCTCTTTTTGCTAATGTGTTGTTTCACCAGATCCCAGCAGTATACTAGGACACACATTAGCTCCAGCCCCGAGCAAGGAGGTTCACAGCAGTCACATTGACCTGAGAGACTCTGTTAATATTCCATCTCCAGAGTAACTGTGCACCAATCCAAAGCATAGCCATATGTGATCCTTTGCATATCCTACTTCCCAGAAATCATGGAAATAGTTCAAGAGCATAGAACTTCAAACCTTTCAAGAGGTGATCTGACTCACATACCGGCAGCATGAGTTAATGATGCATCATGAGCTGGGCATCTACATAGTGCAATAGTTATCTGATCAAAGGGAGGGTCAGGCTAGAGTTCTAGCCATGGGCCACCTCAGCCCTCTGGGTGAACTTGCCAGGAAAGGGTTCACCTGAATTCACCTCCTCCCTCATGCCTTGTCCATTGACTTCATCTCTGCTGCATGCCTCTTCGGTTCCCAGGTCAGCAATGCTAGCTCATGCCCTGTGTGCAAAATGGAAGATAGGAAAAAACTGCCTAAATACCTAAGAGATGCTAATGTACATTGTACAACAATGTATGTAACAGATCATGTGCAAATGTAACACACCTAAATGACAGTGGTCATACCTCACTACCCTCAGCTAGTTCACCCAAGCCCAGGGCGGGGTTGGTTCCTTGTCAAGCGTTTGAGGAGGGCTTTGATATCAGGACCATAGTGTGCTGCCAAGGCCCTGCTTCCCTTGGAACGCCATATGCAAATACCACATTTCCCTCTTCCTGGACCTTTATTCCTGAGCGCCCAAAGTCGACAACAACAGTCTCTCAGTGTTGGGGCAGCTTCCTTGGCCAGCACGGGCTCTGGTGTTACTCTAGTTTCTTAACTAGCCGACAGCGGCTTTTGCTGCTCTCATGTAATCTGGTCCTCCTGAAAGGCAGAATGGACCCCAGGCCATTGTTTCTGGGACAGGCTCTGCTATTCCTAGGGTGTGAGACTCAGAGCAAATCACTCTCCATGCTCTGGATTCCCACTGTAGCATAAACATCCAGATGAGATGATTAAGTAAAAGGACAAAACCCAAGAGAATCTTTGAAAGGCCAGAAATAATATCAAAAGGTGATGAAGTGTTGGAGACAGAGGAAAAGTTTTCTGGACTTCTTTTGTTTGAGGGATTCCATTACACAACGCATCTCTCGGATTCCCCTTTCCATAGTCTTGCGGCCCTCTGACCACAGCTGGGAAAATCAAATGTGGAGTTTGACCTTTAAATTGACTTTGAGATTGGGCCCATCTGAGTAACCCCAACCAATCTCTCTGCTTCAGGTTTCTTACTGTTAGAACATCTGCAAGGTCTCTTTGGTCATTTAAAGTCCCAGTGAGTAGAATGTGGAAGCTTCAGGTCTACCATAACCCTTTAGTATTTTTAATCCTTAATCTGTGGGTGGGAGTTCACTTTGTTAGGAGTCCTGGTGGCGTATTGGTTACATGTTGGGCTGCTAACCACAAGGTTAGCAGTTCAAGCCCACCAGCCTCTCTGAGGGAGAAAGACAAAAGACTTTTTACTCCTGTAACGGGTTACAGCCTCGTGAACCCGTAGGGGCAGGTCTACACTGTCAGCTAGGGTTGCTGTGAGTCGGAATCAGCTCAGTGGCAGTGAGTTTAAGTTTTGAATTGGCTTGGTTAATATGAACTTGTGCGTTACTGTACGCACTCCTGAGACAGCTATCTCGAATCACTGCTGTGGGCAAGACATAGTCCTGGTATGTTTAATTGAGTTAGTCATACCCTTGAAGGTAATAGGGGACAGTCTGATGCTAACACTCTTTTCTTGCTCTTCTATAACCCCCAGCCTTCAAGCCACCCCATCTACTCCTGAATGGAGCAGATCCCGTAAACCATGACTTTCCACAAACCTAGTGCTCAGAATTTCAGCTCGAATGCCTTTCTATTAGGAAGAATACTGAAAGTGGACTCTTGCCTTGTTTGAAAGCTAGTAAACGCCAAGCTGTTTCTTGTTTGGTTTGTTCTCAAGACAATGATACAAAGAAAAATACCACCGCTTAATAGGAATCTTCAATATTTAGAATTTTGACCTGGCTCCAGAGGAGAAAGGAGTAACATTTCTTTGGCTTTAGGTTTTATCTCCCAATCTGAGAACTGAAACCAGTGTCTGGCTTGGTAAATATGCAACAGTTGTGTCATTTTCATCCTTAAGGACAGTGGTTGTAGGGTACTGACGAGTTGGTTCCGACTCAGCAAAACACCACCGGTTCCACACAATCCTCACCACTGTTCTGATGTTTGAGCCCTTTGTTACAGCCACTTCGTGGGCCTTTCTCTTTCTCGCTGCCCCTCTACCTTACCAAGGTGATGCCTTTTCTCCGAGGCCGATCTCTCATACTAACATGCCCACAGCACATAAGATGAAGTTTTGCCATACTAAATTCAACACCGTCAAATTTCACATGTCACCCCTAAGTTTAAACCATGTTATATGATAAGTGTGTCATAAAAAAGTTCTCATATTTTAAAGAGTGCTTCTTTGATCACTGTTAGAAATCATCAGAGTCTACCTGTGAGATGAGGAAAATGTAGCAAAAAGAGACCAAAAGCCCTTTACAAATGTAAATGTTGAGCGCATTAAGGATCACCAAGTTCAGCCTCCAACAAATGACATCCGGCTTCCTCCTCCTGGCCTGGGTTTGCTATCTGCACGGAAGCATTCCTGAAAGGGCAGACCCGTAGGCTGGTGCATGCCAGGTCAGAGTTTGTCCCTGTGTGTTTAGGTTGAGGGGACCCTGGTCATGCAACTGGAGGGAGAACCCAGGCCCACTCCTAATGTCCTCTTTGCAGGAGCCCACTGCTAATGCTTATTTTTATCAGCCTGTCTAGTTTAGATGGTACATACCATTATATCTGATGTTCTTAGAAATACTATGTGATTGATAAGAGCCCAATAAAAATGGCTTTGTTTTATAAGTTAAACAATAACAAAACCCAAAACCGTGCTGACAGGAGTGTTTTCTAGCTTTTGTGACATTAGCAGGTGGACACTTTTTGTTTAGAGCAGTGGTTCTCAGCCTTCCTCATGCCACAACCCTTGAATACAGTTCCTCATGTTGTGGTGACCCCCCCAACCATCAAATTATTTTTGTTGCTACTTCATAACTGTAATTTTGCTACTGTTCTGAATCGGGCGACCCCTGTGAAAGGGAGAACCACTGGTTTCTAGAATTTTTGACACACTTTTAATGAATGAATACACAATGGACACACAAAAGGAGGGAAGCTTGCAGTGACATGGATTACTACTGTAGACAACAAAGGGCACAAATAAAGCAGTGGCCGTGAGGTGGCGCAGCTGTAGGCCACGGTTACCGTAATTCTGTTATCCGTGAAGTCCCAGTGAGTTGAACCAACACAACAATAGCATCATCCATGCCTTACAAATGCCCCCTCTTGCCATACCTTTTGTCTTATATTGATTTTTTCCATGATGAAGTTTTACTTTTTTGAGATGTCAACCTTTTTCCTTTTTAAAAAATGACTTCCGAGTCTTGTTTTGTGCTGAGAAAGCCTTTCTTCCTTCCAAAACTAAAAGCAAAATCATATTTCCTTTAATGTTTGAACTCTTTAAATATTTGACCCAGCTGGAATCTAAAACTTCTGATCCTTTTTCCCGTGTGTTTCTCTAGTTGTTTAAGAGCTTCCCACTGAATAATCCACGTGATCCCTAATGTGAAATACTAACTCCACTAGATACCAACTCCCCACAGCCAATGTGTCTTCTGGATTGAAGCATTACACTACTTTCTGCATCAGCCTTACACTATTTTTGTTTCAGAGGCTCTTCCATGGATGTTCCCATCCAGAAGCACTAGTCCTTCATTCCTCTGGTTTACAATTCCCCTGGGGCAGTGTTACCTGTTCTTCATTCACCATTCTTGAGACATCATTCTGCTCTGTGATTCCCAGTATCTTGACCAACTGCAAACAAGTTGCCTAACTCTTGTGCCTCAGCATCATAATAGGTTGAAAATAGTGGAGTGCATTTAAATTATGTCTATATCTGGAAATCAAAAATACTAAAAAAAATTATACATTTAAGTCTGGAAAGGAAACTACAGAGTTAACCAGGAATAAGAAATGTACTGCAAGGGAAATTCCCTGTTGTGGCTTTTGGTCCAAAGTCTGTTCCTATTGATTAGCCCTGTGTTCCTTCCTGCCTGTTTACTTTGGCATACCGAATGCGCTCGTCCATCACACATTCAATTACAGAGCACATACCATGAAACCACGGCACTGGGAAGGACTGAACCTGGCTCCCCAAAGTTATCTCAACTGGAAAATTCCTATCTTCAGGAAATGTTAGAGAAAAACTGGTCAGATTGTTTTTAAGGTTGAATAGCCTAAACAGAAGTCACAACCCTTTCAAAGGACCAAACCTGCCTTCCAGAATTTAAAGAATGAGCACAGAAATTTGAATTATAGAAGTGATTTAATTTAGTTATTTAAAGGAGTGAGGGGGGAACGCACATTCTTTTTTTTAAATTTTAAACAAGAAGTTTATTTAAACAACAAGATGCTTGACTTGAAGGGACAACTATCCAGGCTTCATTTCTTTGAGAGTAATTTACCCCTACTTACAGACAGATTGCCCTACATGTAATAGCTACGTACAAAAAAGTTATAAAATTGTCCTTGGTTTTACAATGATAAATAAAAAACATTAAAATTCTCCAATCCAACAAGGTATGCAAGGATTTTTTTTATGTCGTTGTTTTTTGTTGTTGTTGTTGTTAAACAGTGAGAGCAAAATAACTTACTGGAATATAGAGAGAGGAGCTGAGTGAGCATGCCACTGATGGTGGGGAGGGGGGGGGTTCACAGAGCCAGTGTTTCCCCTTCCTATCTCCACTTGGTGTCGATCAAAACATACCATTGGCCATTTAGTTAAAAAAAAAAACCGAACAAAATAAACAAAGGGAAAAAATGCCATATGCGTGTGCCCATGCACCAGTTACTTTATGTACAATAAAGGAATGGGGAAGGGGAAATAAGAGAAAGTATACTGTAGTTGTCAGGAGGTGGTGCAACCAAATTGTGGTTTTCTGATAGAGAATGGTTTCTTGGTCGGAAGGAAGAGAGTTCTGGAGGAAAGGAGCAGGCTCCCTTTTAGAAGACGCCTCCTGTCTGCTGCTGGAACATATCATCGTCCATTTCCAACTGCAGGTGTGTCTGTTTCATTGATTGGCTGTCCGTCCAATCAGAATCTGATCTGCCTCATTGACAAACCCTGTCGTTCACAATAGGCTTTCATTAGTTTGCTAAGTGGCGTATGCCTCTTAATCTTAAACTGCACCACGGAACCATCCTGCCCCGCCACCTTCAAATTAATGTGATCGTTGTTCTCAGTCTTGACTCCTTCCTTGGGTTTCTCGTCGGCCATGGCGAGCGCCGAAGTCTCCTCAGCTGCCGCTTCACAAAAGAGGTACCAGGTCCGCACCAAAGGAGCACACAGGCAGCTCCAGGAGCGGCAGAAGAAGGAGGCGGCCGAAAGCACATTCTAAATGTTAGATATTAAGAGATTGGCTCAATAAAGTAGGATACCTTTCTATTAAGGAATTCTCAACTAGGCAGCAGTTAAAAACTTGCCATATATACTTGAGTGTAAGCCGACCTGAAAATTAGCCAAGACACCTAATTTTACCACAAAAACTGCATTTAAAATGTGCCGAAAAGCTCAGTTTATACACAAGTATAGATGGTAGGTTTCAGAGCTGGTTCGTACTCAGACTGGATGAAACACCCATGCTGTGAGTACCCAAAACACCATCCTGCCCCTGCATTGGCCCCTAGCAGCCTGTCTGGTTCTGGCTTGCTTAATTGCCTGGCCTCCTTGCAGACAGGGCACGCCCCACTCAGTCACTGCTCCGTCCTCAGGGTCCACCCGAGTGTCTTCTACAAGCCAGCTGCCAGTGAGTTGACCCCAACTCGTGATGGCCCATGGGTGCCGGTGTAGGACTGTGTCCAGTGGGTTTGCAGTGGCTGATGACATTTCAGAAGTCGACCGCCAGGCTTTTCTTCCAAGATGCTGTGAGTGAAGTTGAGCTGCTGGCCTTGGGATTAGCAGGCAAGTATTTAGCTACTTGCTCAAGCCCTGGTGGTCTTGAATAGGAGAGGCGCTTACTTTGTTTCTGGAATGGCAACCGCTTGGTTGCAAACCAAGATCAGAATAGGGTCATTTTTTTCCCCATAACTTTCCAGGGAGATACTCTTGATTCTTTTCCATGATTGGGGACCCCTTTTCTGCCAAGGGCCATTTGAATATTTGTAACATCACTCGAGGCCCATCTGTTCAAACAATGAACTCGCCCTTTATGGGATGACAGAGGGCCCTGGTTGGACTGCTAGCTGCAAAGTCAACAGTTGGAAACCACCAGCTGCTCCAGGAAGAAAGACGGGGCTTTCTCCTCCTAGAAAGAGTTACAAGCCTCGGAAATTCGCAGGAGCAGTTCTGTCCTACATAGGTCACGCAAAGTCAGAATGGGCAGATGGCAGTGAGTCTGCCTTTTTCTGAACTGTGATGCTGGAACGGCTTCTCTTTGGTGAGGCAGGTGCTGCCAGCTGGTACTGATGATCCTGTGGACTGCCCTCAATGAGCTCTGGTGGAGTACTGGTTCTATGTTAGGCTGCTAGCCCAAGGCTAGCATTCCGAACCACCAGCTGCTCCGCTGGAGAAAGACCAGGCTTTCTGCTCCTGGAAGCACTGAAACCCGCAGGGGCAGTCCTCTCCTGCCCCGGAGGGTCACTGTGAATCGGCAGCCAGTGACTCAGCTCTAGGCCAGGGCTCCCCCGGCTCCCCCACTGTATTGGACAGGGTTCTCTAGAGAGACAAACCAGATTGCTAGTAATTATATATAAATATATTTATATAGATAGATATATAATTCAAGAAATGAACCGTTAAATTATGTACAGATAGCTAATACAAGAAATTAAGAGTTAAATTATAAAGCAGTGAGACACTAGCAGTCCTTCAAGGCTTGAGAGCTGCCAGTTGCCAGTCCCCTTCTGTAGAGGGAGCTGGGATATATATACCCAGGCAGCAAACAGCAAGGCCGGTCTCCAACTGTCATCAACTGTCGGTCCCCAGCTCCAGAGACAAACATTCCAATCGTGTGGGCTTAACGCGACCTCAACTTACAGCGACACAGTCCACAGGCTAGGCATCCCACAGGTAGTGTACCCCTTTAAACTGAGGCACAGAACAAGCAAGGTGAGGCTCACCGAGCCATTTATCCCTCTGCCCTTCAGTTAATCCTACTTGTGTTTATCGGCCAGGCTGGCACAATAAACTATAGCACCCACCCCTCGCTTTCAGCAAAGGTTCGCAGTGCGGATGCCCATCATAATCACCTTTAGGATTCGTGTCTACAGTTATCATTTACAAATGTCTCCCAAGTGGTTCTGATGCACACACCCCAGCTCAAAATCACCCCATCCAGGTGCCAGGGAGTGCAAGCAGACGCCAGCAGCCTCACGTGAGAAATGGATTACTCTCGCACTGCCCTGGGCGGGGCTTCCTAGCTTCTTCCTTCCCCACCCACCCCTGCTTTCCCCACACCACTTTTCTGCACGCAGGGACACCTTTAGTCTCATTTCCTGATCTTCAAGCCCCGGCCACGGTGCTGTCCACACCCCGGAGGCAGGCGGGGATGCGGCAGACCGGACTTGCCCTTGTGGCCTTGGCTGCCTGGGTGGCTTTTCCTGCCTCAGAAGGTGAGTGGGCAGCGGCCATCCAGGCCTCTAGGGGAAGGGGTATCTCTCCTGACAGCCCTGGGCACGTGGGGGCAGGAGACCGCCAGGATTTGGGGGGCAGGGATTTCTATCTCTTCTGGTTGGAGTTTCCAGGGTGTTTCTGCAAGATTTTCTTACGAGGGACTTCGAAGGAGAGGTTCTGACCAACTCAGACAATCAGAACAGACCCAAAAGTTTGGCATGGGAGCTAAATGGCGAAAGAGTGGGGCGAGGCCTGGAATGGGAGGCTCGGGAGAGGGGCTCGAGGCCCGTCCGGAGCCTGATGTGGGTGATTGCATCTTGTCCTTAGACTCGTCTCCCACATCCAAAGCCCAGGGTTGCCCTTGTTTGGACTTTGCCGGGGCAATGGTTTGGTTGCAAGCAGGGAGCGCTGCTCTTTATTCTCCTTCAGAGGGAGACTATGCTCCTAGCAGGTCCATCGACCTGTCATTTTCCCTGTTCCAGTCCACCTACATTTGACAGATTCGTGTTGTACAGGTTTGGCTTTCATCCATCATGTCTGAACCAGGAAGACCCGGTTCAGAGTCCTGTTTACAAGAGAAGGGCCGAGACTTACTCTAGATGCCCAAGAGGAACCCGCAGGAGGGATTCTTGTTTAAACAGCGGAGTTTGTTTATATGGGCCGAGTGGGTTAAATGACAATTAGCTGCTAATGGAAAGTTTGCTGGTTGGAGCCCACCAGTCCTTCTGTCTGCTTCTGTAAAGATCTGCAATCTCGTAAGCCCTATGGGAAGGCTCAGAGCTGTCCCTGTCGGCTCACCAGCAGCGATTTCCTATGGGTTTGCTCCAAGAGTTATTTGTCCAGCAAAGGATGAAACCCTCCACGTGGGGAACACTCTGACATGCTTCTTGTCCTGGCGACAGTGTTTAAAAAGCCCCCTCCTAGGAGTGCAGAGTGGAGACCCAAAGCCCATCTGTAGGCAACTGAGAAGTGCCATGGGGAGGAGACGAGCCAGTCAGGGTGCAGTGTAGCAATAATGAAACATACAACTTTCCTCTAGTTCCTAAATGCTCCCCACCCCACGCCTCCCCTATCATGATCCCAATTCTACCTTATAAATCCGGCTGGACCAGAGGATGTACACTGGTACAGATAGGAACTGGAAACACAGGAAATCCAGGATGGATGATCCCTTCAGGACCAGTGGTGACAGTGGCGATACTTGGAGGGTGGAGAGAGGGTGCGTTGGAAAGGGGGAACCGATTATAAGGATCTACATATAACCTCTTCCCTGGGGGATGGATAACAGAAAAGTGGGTGAAGGGAGACTTTGGACAGTGTAAGATATGACAAAATAATAATAATTTATAAATTATCAAAGGTTCATGAGGGAGAGAGGAGCAGGGAGGGAGGGGGAAAACGAAGAGCTGATATTAAGGGGTAGAGGAGAAAGCAAATGTTTTGAGAATGATGATGGCAACAAATGTACAAATGTGCTTGACACAATGGATGGTTGGATGGACTGTGATAAGAGTTGTACGAGCCCCCAATAAAATGATTTTTTTTAAGTCCCCTCCTAAAGGGTAGAGGAAAGCCTCTATTATTCATCTCTTAATCCAGATCTGCGACAACAAAACAAAAACTGTCTGGAGAAAAGTATGCCAATTTCTGGGGGGAAACAAAGAAACACACCAGAGTTGACTGATAACGTCAGGGCAGCCGTAAGCTTTCTGAACAGAGCGCTATGGACGCGAATGTTTCGATCTGACCCAGAAAGCGGGGAGCAGGAGGAAGGCGCACGTACTGCGTGAGCTGCATGCATGTAAATGGAGCGTGTGACTGCGTTTGGATGAAAGGGAATCGAGTCCACAGTCGTTCTCACTACCGTCTGAGGAAACTCCAAGTGCAGGTACTTACTACCGGCACCAAATGACTAAAATGTCCTTAGAAACGTGCCTGTTGGCCATGTGATCCGGAGAGATCCGTCCCAGGAGGACTGCGTGTTGGGGAAAGTAGACGGTCAGCAAACAGGAGGAAGACTGTCGTGGAGACAGACTAACACCTTGGCTGCCACAGGGGACACCAACAGAACCATCGTGAGGCTGGCGCAGGCCCTGGCAGGGTTTGGCTCTGTGGTGCATCAAGTCACTGTGTGTGGGAACCCACTGGAAGGCACCAAACAGCAACACGTGCCGATTTCTCTCTGCCATCTTTCTCAAGCTTTACGCAGGACACATTCTCTAAGTCTACGACAGAGGGGGGATAGTTTTGTTTGGTCAACCTGTTAAAATACTGCTGGAGGCACAGGGAATCCAGGGTGGATGATACCTTCAGGACCAAGGGTGTGAGGGACGATGCTGGGAGAGTGGAGGGTGAGTGGGTTGGAAATGGGGAACTGATTACAAGGAGCCACATGTGACCTCCTCCCTGGGAGATGGACGGCAGAGAAGGGGGGGGAGGGAGACTCCGGATAGGGCAAGATATGACAAAATAACAATGTATAAATTACCAAGGGCACATGAGGGAGAGGGGAGCGGGGAGGGAGGGGGAAAAAAAAAGGACCTGATGCAAAGGGCTTAAGTGGAGAGCAAATGCTTTGAGAATGATTGGGGCAGGGAATGTGCGGATGTGCTTTTACAATTGATGTGTGTATATGTATGAATTGTGATAAGAGTTGTATGAGCCCCTAATGGTTTTTAAAAAATGCAAAAAAAAATACTGAGGCAACATGTTTGAACAGGCAGAGTATACACACACACACACACACACACACAGCACACCACACACAGAGGCATAAACACACATGTCATTTTATTAGGGGCTCATACAACTCATCACCCTCCATCCACACAGCAATTGTCTCAAGCACATCTGTACATTCATCGCCCTCATCATTCTCAAAACATTTGCTCTTCACTTCAGCCCTCGGCATCAACTCCCCATTTTTCCCACTCCCCCCTCCCTCATTACACGTGGCATTTTTAAGCTCCTCTTAAAAAAACAGCTGGGCTAATAAGAGTTTCTCGCTCCTTGGCCAGAACTGGCTCGGGCAGGGCAGCCTGGGCCTGATAGCCACAAGTTCTCAAGTTTGTCTCTGTCCTCTCCGGCCCTGTTGTCCTCCTATGTTTGTTTGTTTGTTTAAGGGTTGCTCTGGGGACCTCCATAGATAGAGTGCACCATAGAATGGGCTTATATCACTGAGCAGAGGAACTAGCTTGATTTTTTCATTCCTCTCAGATTATTTGATCATGTCACTTTGCCGTTTCTGACATTCTCGAGGGGAAAAACATCCCCCGCTCTAATATTGGAACTCACTTCGACTGTTTCTCAGGAGTCTACCTGTGAACGCCATGCCCCTCGTTTTGGCAGCTCCACTCATCTCCAAAACCTTTGGCACAGAGCTGTAAACCAAGAAAAGAAAAAGATATGTGTGTCCTCCGTCCAGGTTCCTGACTTATTTCCAGCTGTCCCCACAGTGGTAGCTGCCCTCCAGGAGAGGGCAGGCAGATGGACAGAGTCCTGGGAGACAGGTGGGCCGCAAAGGCAGGAGGGTAGAAGAAGATACAGTTGGTGATGGGCATGAAGAGATGGAGCTGAGGCGACATAGCAGCGAGTAGTTGCACAGGCTAGGTAGTTTCAGGTGCTAGATACAAGCCTGTCTCCCACTAATGACTTCCCAGCCCAGCATCCCCTTCAAGTGTCAAGAACAGAGGAAATGCTACTGAAGCTGTGAAGACAGAAGCACACGCCCGTTGATTTTTTCTAAGGCCGAGTGACCCACAGGCAGATCACATTGTCTGAGAAGGCCCTACCTCAGCTGTAGAAAGTAGGGCTGTTGGGTTATAAGACACCAGGCTAGAACTAAAGACTCTTGTGGAACTTGGAGGGGCAGCACAACGGGGACTAAGGGCTCTGGGCTGGGGGTGGGGGGTGGGGAGACAGGACTGGGTGGGGAAGGCCGTGGGGAACACCCAGCATTGTGGGAAAGGAGGTCTAAGTGGCTAGTGCAAGTGTTGCAGTCTTGCAAGCAGAGGAGGCCTGTGCTCATTTGGGAAAAATGCATTGTGTTCCATCAGGTAGCAACTGGTTATTATCATCATGGAGTTTCAAATGGCCATCCTGATGGGCTGGCTCAGTAGCTGGGCTTCCCAAGGTGCTCTGCCTACACCAGGAAGCTGTTTATTTATCCACAGTTAAATGCCTTGGCTCCTACCCAAAGGAAGGGAGGGAACTTTCCGCACCTGCTGACGTGGTTGCTGGCTCCCGGAACTCAATGTTGAGTCCATGAAAGTGCCCATCATCCAATCTCAGTGGCTCAGAGCCAGATTGTTCTAATTCACAGTCTAGGGCTCTGTGGGCCTGCTGATATTTATACCACATTAAGACCAAAAGTCTACAGTGCCAGCAGAAGTGGGGGTGGGGGGGTGATTCATCAAGTCCCCAATTGGCTGCCTCCTAACAATCTACTTTCTCAGAGCGGGGTTGCTCTCAGAAGCCTGTCACCTGCATCCCAAAGCACAATATGACTCTAAGAACAGGTGTTTTTACTTGAGAATTCAGCACAATGTTTACTGGTCACTGCTATCCCTCTAGACTCGTGGCGACCCTGGGTTTGGAGAGCAAAGCAGATCTGGGGTTTCAAGGTTATGAACGTTCAGCAGCAGATCCCCAGGCCTGTCTTTTCAGATGCTTCTGGGTGGGTTTGAAATACCGACCTTTCAGGCTAGGTGCTGAGCACGTAATAGTTTGTACTAGCCAGGGACTCCTTTGCACAGTTGGGACGCCTCCTGTCACCAGGAGTGGTCCCTGAGGAGCACGGTATGACTTCCCCCGTAATTTGCCCTTTAGCTCCTCTCTGATGTGCCCAGTAGTTCTCACAGTCCGGGTTCAGTCCCATTGTTCCCTTGGCTCTCAAATTTGCTTCCCAAATGTTGTAATTATAACTAGAGGACAGGTCAGGAATGATTATGTTCCTTTCTATGTCTGGCAAGACAATGTGGTATATTAGGGTACCAACCACCTCATATGTAAGTAACATATGGGCCCCTTTCAGAGAAAACAGTCTGTTCACTTTCGATGTTGACTTTGAAGTCGTTCTACTATGCCATGTCAACATAGCCAGGCTTAAAACCCCTTGTGCATAGTTACGCCTTCTCCAGTTATACAACCCAAATACATTTAAAATATGTTATTTATTTCATATGTTTAAAAAACCCCACAACCCCAGCAAACTACAAACAATTTAAACTCAATATAATGGGTGATGCTAAAGCCATCATCCCAAGCATGGATGTTGGTCAAGCATGGCCATTTGTCAAGGGCAGTTTTTTGGTGTGTTTTGTATGCATATATCGCCATGTGCATTTACTACCATGTATAGAATGAGGCAGGCTTCTCCCTACCTCTGACCACCTTCTAATTTGGACCTCTCTTAGCATGAATGTATTATAAAATTCTACTCCATTCTTGATTGATTGGATAATCACAGTAGGATAGAACTTGGACACACTACTAGGATAAACACAAAAGCAAATTGAAGAATTCTCCAAGTGCTCTTTGAACATGGCGATCCAGAAGACCCAGAGCATGCTTCTTTGCAGACTATCCCTGAAGTGCTGTGCCCAGAGTCAGGAATGGGTCTGCAGAGTTCGCCAGTGCCGGGAACATATCCGTGAGCCTCCCCAGATGCTATGAGACACACTTTGAGAAATGTTGGCATATTGAGCAGACTGGGGACTATGGACTCCAAACGGCTAAGAAGTTCAACTATATGAACTTGGAGAAGAGTCTCTGGTGGTGCAAAGGATTAAGCATTGGACAGCTACGAGCGGAAAGGTTGGCAGTTTGAACCCACCCAGAGGGACCTGGGAAGACCAGTCTGGTGATCTGCTTCCAAAGGGTCACAGCCTTGAAAACCCACTGGAGCTTCTCTACTGCGCACACGTGGGGCCCAGCAGGGCCACCCTGACTCAGCATTGGCTGGACAGCAACTAACAACAGCGGTGACCTCAGAAAAGTACTTATTTCTCTAAGCCGCCATATTCTTCTTTGTAAAATACGAGGTAGCATTGCCTCTCACCTAGTAATTCGCATGATGAAATGAGATCATGTATGAAAAGTGCCTGGCATATAGTAGTTATTCAATGACTTGCCAGTACCCTTCTCCTTTTCCCCACAAGGTTCTCTTGCCTGCTGATAATATTTAATTAAACTGACCAAAAATCTAAAAATCCAATACCTAAAATTACAAAAATTATAAAAGTAATAAATGTTCAATGTATATTTTTAAAATACAAAGATATACAGTATAAACATGGAAGTATACCTTCTCCATTGCTTTAATTCCTGTCCCTTCTCAGGAGCCCTGGTGGCATAATTGGTTACTCACTAGGCATCTAACCACAAGGTCAGCAGTTCAAAGCCAGCAGCCGCTCCGTGGGAGAGAGATGAGGCTTTCTACTGCTATAAAGAGTTACATTTTTTGAAATCCACAGAAGTTCTACTTTCTCCTCTAGGGTCACTATGGGTTAGAATGGAATTGATGGCTGTGTGAGATAGTTAAGGTTTATTGTGCCAACCTGGCTGATAAACACATGTGGGGTTAATTGAAGGGCAGAGAGATAAATGGCTCGGTGAGCCTTGCCTTTCTTGTTCTCTGATGGTCAGACCAGGATGCAGCTGCCTTAGCCAATTCCCTGCTTCAGCTGGCAAGGCTCACTTCCTGCAAGACATCCCTAAGGAGAAGCCACATGGACCTACCCCGATGCAGCCCTGGGTGCTGAAACAGCCGTGTGGAGACTACTGACAGTGCTGAGATGCCTACACATTCACTGATTCAGCTTTCCTCCTGCAGTTGGCATCATTGCATGTGTTTTGTGAGATGGAGGAGGACTTTGTGGATTGGTGTCGGACATATGGGTTAATGTTGGACTTGTGGGTTTGGGCAGCACTGGGCTGGGATGTTTTCTTGCTGTGCACTTACTCTTTATCTAAAACTCCTTCTTATACATGAGTTTCTGTGGATTTGTTTCTCTAATGTACCCAGACTAACACAGTGTGAGTTTAGAGTTCTGTTTTTTTCCCCCCTTAGAAGTAATACTCCTTTGGTTTCTACATAGATTTTTATTATCTCCTCTAAGCATTTGAAAATATAATGATAAGTTTTTTTTAAAAAGTTTTGCTACTAGGGTTCTAGCTTATACATGCAAGAGTTTATTTGAAACAATACGTATTTAAAATTTCTCTGTAACCAGATAAAGATGAGCATATTCCTGAGAGAACTTGTGTGCCCCCCTTCATTGAATCCAACAGAAGGAGATGGGGGTGGAAGGGGGAGGCAAACAAAAAGGATAATAAAAAGAGTACAAAATAAAATGGATAAAAAATAAATTTAACAAATAATAAAACAATTGTTGTGTAACAATATCAGAAAAAATGGAATTTAAGCAAAACATTGAAATAGGAATAGAAGGATACACAGAATCATTTACCAAAGAGATCTGGGGTCTTAAAGTTAAACAAGCATCCATCTAGCAGGGAAGCAAATAAGCCCACAGGGAAGAAGCACACCATGAGCGTGTGTGATCATGAAGTGTTGACGGGATCAGGTATCAGGTATCAAAAGATCCAAAACAAACAATTACATCGGTGTGAACAAGGGGGTTGGAGTGGAGACGCGAAGCCGATCTGTAGACAATTTGACATCTCCCCCCCCTCCCCCCCACAGAAGGGCTACAAGGAAGGAACAATTCAACCAGGGTGCAGAATAGCACTGATGAAACACACATCATTTCTCTAGCTCTTAGATGCTCCCCCGCCTACCATGACTCAGTTCTACCTTACAAATCCGGCTAGACCGGAGTACACACATTGGTACAGATAAGAGCTCTCGACACATGGAATTCAGGACAGATAAACCTTCAAGAACAATAGTGGGAGTAAGCAATATCTTGTGGGTAGGGGGATGGAGGGAGGGATAAAGGTTGGATAGTTAGCTGCCACCCCCCAGCAAGGGGACAAATAACAGAAATATGGATGAAGGGAGACAATGAACAATGTAAGACACAAAATAACAGTAATATAAAATTGATCAAGGACTCACGGGGGGGAGGGGCAGGGAGAGAGAGGTAAAGGAGGAGCAGATACCAAGGGCTCAAGTAGAAAGAAAATGTTTTAGAAATGTTGATGGCAACATATGTCCAAGTGTGCTTAATACAGTCGAGTGATGGATTATTATAAGATTTGTAAGAACCCCAATAAAATGATTAATAAAATACAACCATTTCAAGAATTCGCATATACTCAAGAAGTGGAGGAAGAAATCCAAGCTGCACTGGCATTAGCTAAAAACATGGCAGAGAACGTGAGGAATGCCAGCTGAAATCTTTCAACAGCTGATGAGGCCCTGAAAGACTCATCTATGCCAAGCAGTTTGGAAGACAGCTATCTGGCCAATGGGCTGGAAGAGATCCGTTTTTGGATGACCCAATTGACTGTGAAAATTATTGGAAAATTCCATTAATGTTACAGGCAGGTAAATATTGCTGGATATCATTTTTAAATGGTTGATCCTTTCACCATACTTATTAAATCTGTAAGGTGAGCAAGTAATCTGAGGAACTGGGTTATCTGAGGAAGAACATGGCATCAGGATTGGAGGAAGGCTAAGTAACAAGCTGTGGTGTTTAGGTAGCACAACCTTGCTTGCTGCAAGTGAGGAGGATTTAGAATACTTGCTGATGAAAATGAAGAACTGCATACTTTGCTCTGGTGTTGGTTTCACAGCTCAGTGTAAAGAGAGCCCAAATCCTCAGAACTGCAACAACAGCCAACATTGTGAGAAAAGGACAAATGATTGAAGTGTCAAGGATTTCACTTTTCTTGGATCCACAATCAATGCTCATGGAAGCAGCAGTCAAAAGATCCATACATGTATTGCATTGGGCAAATCTGCACAAGACCTTTTAAAATGTTGAAGAGCAAGATGTCCCTTTGAAGCCTCAGGTGTGCCTGATCCAATCCGTGGTATTTCCTATCTCTTCATGTACATGTGAAAGTTAGAGAATGGATAAGGAAGACAGCAAAAGAATCAACACATTTGCATATGGTGCTGACAAAGAACAAACAAATCTGCCTTGGAAGAAGTACAGCCAGAATACTACTTCGAAAGGAGAGTGGCGAAACTCCATCTCACATTGGACATGTTGCCAGGAGAGACCAGTCCGTGGAGAAGGATGTCACGCTCGGTAAAGTGGAAGGTTCGGCAAAAAAAAGATGGCGATAGAATGACACGTGACTGCAACAAGGGGCTTATACAAAACGGTGTTTGTCAAGATGGCTTAGGACTGGGCAGCGTTCCATATTTTGTACAGAATGTCTCTATGAGTCAGAATCGGCTTGAGGACACCTAGCCACAAAACCATAAATGGAGGGAAATAGCTTCATTTACTCTTACACTTATGTGACAATACTTATCCTCTGTGGAAAAAATAAATTTCAGACTTTCACCACACAGAAAATAAATTGTAGAAATACAAAGTAAAACTTTAAAAATCAAATGTATTTCAATAGAATTGACTAGAGAAGGATTTGCAAAATTAGACATTAAATACCAATTGCAAGGAAATGTATTCAAGCAAACTTAAAAGATAAACTATCAAATGAGAGGAAATACTTATTTATATTTAACAAATATTTTCTAATATTTGACAAAATATTAATCAAAAACCAAACTCACTGCCATCAAGTCAATTCTAACTCAATGCAACTCTCCTTTTAATATTCAAAATATTGTGTATCTATAAATAAATGATTTAAATGGACAAAAATAGGAATTTCCAATTCAAAGAAGAAATTTGAATGACCAAAAACTCACCACAGGTACAAGTTTAAATTAAGATAATCACTTTGGGGAGGAATTTGTCCGTCTCCACTGTAGTTAAAAAGACGTTTATCCTGTTTTCGCTCTGTGCCATCAACTCAATTCTAACTCATACAAACCCCACCCTTACAATGTTTCCCCATGTGTCATGTTGTTGCTTATTGGCCCAATCGTGGATATTTTTGTTTTCTTTATGTTGAGGTGTAATGCATACTGAAAATTGTAGTCTTGGATCTTCATTAGAAAGTGCTCTCAGTCCTCTCCATTTTTAGCAAACGAGGTTGTGCCACCTGCCACTTCACAGTTGTCAACGAGTCTTCCATCTGCTGTAGCTACTCTGTGATCTAGAGCAAGGTTCAGAGCCTCATTGGACACCCCTTTGATCTCTCCTTTCTTCCCTGTCTTTGAAATCACCTTTCGCTGTCTCCATGAATGAAGGTCTTGATGTCCTCTCACAGCTCGTCCGTCTCTGTCATTAGTGTTCAATGCAGCAAATCTGTTCTTGAGATGTTCTAGAAATTCAGGTGGCAAAAACCTAAGGTCATAGTTTGACCCCTGTTGATTTGTTTTATTTTTCCAGCTTTATTCTGAACTCCCCTGTGAGCAAGTGATGGACCTTCCACAATCAGCCCCAGGTCTGGCTCATATTGAGCTTCTCCCTCGTATCTTCCACAGATGTAATCAATTTGATTTCCGGGTGTTCCCTCTGGAGACATCCGTATGTACAGCTGTCTTTTGTGTCATTGAAAAAAAAGCATTTGCTATGAACAAGTCGTCGGTTTTGCAAAATTTTATCACACGATCTCCAGCTTCATGTCTCTTACCGAGTCCATGTTTCCCAGCTGCCATTCCTTCCTTTTTGTTTCAACTTTTGCATTCCAATCACCTATAACTATCAATGCATCTTGATTGCATGTTTGATCAATTTCCGACCAAAGTCATTGATAGAAACTTGTTACTTATCATAGAGCAGCTCAAGAAAATGGCAGAAAGGATAAAGTCAAGGAACTGAATAGAAAATTTCAAAGAACAACTAGAAAAGACAGTCAAATATTGCAACAAAATGTGCAAGGACCTAGAATTAGAAAACCCAAAGGGAAGAACACAGTATATCTGAAACTGAAAGAACTCAAGAAAACATTCCAGCCTTCAATAGTAATTTTGAAAGATTCTATAGAAGATGGAATGATGCAGGAAGCATGAAGAGAAGTTACAAAGCATACACACTCACTGTACCAAAAAAGAATTAGTCATTAGGCCAGCATTTCAGGGGGTAGCGAACGAGGAAGAATCAATGGTGCTGAAGGAATAGGTTCAAACTTCATTGAAGGCATTAGCTACAAACAAGGCTCCAGGAACCGACAGAATATCCATTTAAATGCTTCAGAAAGTCGAAGAAGCACTGGAAGTGCTCATTTGCCTATGCCAGGATATTTGGAAGACAGTTACCTGGCCAGCTGACTGGAAGAGATCCATATTTGTGTTCATTCCAGAGAAAGGTGACCCAACAGAATGCCACAGAAACTATAGAAATATATCACTGATGCTCACCTTCCCTGATATGATCGCTGAAGACAAAATGGTTACATAAGCAAATGTGGTGAAGAAAGCTGATGGTGCCTGGTTATCAAAAGATATAGCATCTGGGGACTTAAAGGCTTGAAGATAAACAAATGACCATCTAACTGAGAAGCAACAAAGTCTACATAGAAGAGGCACATCAGCCTGTGTGATCATGAAGTGTCGAAGGGCTCTGGAATCAGGCATCAAAGAGCCAGAACCAAAAATCATATGATGTGAATGAGTGGGAGAGCAGAGTGGAGACACCAAACCCATTTGTAGACAATTGGACATCCCCTTACAGAAGGGTCACAAGGAAGAGACGAGACAGTGAGGGTGCAGTATAGCACCATTGAAACATACAACTTTCCTCTAATTCTTTAATTCTTCCTCCCCACCCCCACCCCACCCACTGTCATAACCCAATTCTACCTTACAAATCTGGCTACATCAGAGCATGTACACTGGTACAGACAATAGCTTGCAACACAGAAAATCCAGGACAGATAAACCCATCAGGACCAATAATGAGAGTAGCTATACTAGAAGGGTCTAGGGGAAAGGACAACAGAAAAGTGGGTGAAGGGCATCAGAGGTTGTGTAAGACATGAAAAAAATTTTTATAAATTTTCAAGGAATCATGAGGGATGGAGGGGGCAGGAGGGAATGAGCTGATATCAAGGGCTCAAGTGGAAAGAAAATGTTTTGAAAATGATGATGGCAACATATGTACAAATGTGCTTGACACAATGGATAGATGGATGGATTGTAAAAGAAGAAAGAAAGAAAGAAAGAAAGAAAGAAAGAAAGAAAGAAAGAAAGAAAGAAAGAAATCGCTGATAACATTGAAGTAAAATTTTGCTTAAGTCTACCCAACAATGGTTGGAGGGGTACATTGACAGGGAGCTGCTAGAAGTTCAGGCCAAGTTCAGAAGAGAAAGTGGAACAAAGGATATTATAGCTGGTGCCAGATGGATCTTGGCTCAAAGTGGAGAAAACCAGAAAGTTATTTACTTGTGTTTCGTTGACTATGCAAAGGCATTCAACTCTATGGACCATAATAAACTGCGGATGACCTTGAGAAGAATGGGAATTCTGGAGCACTTCCTGGGGCTCATTCAGCCCTTGCACATGGATCACACAGCAGTTGTACAAACAAAGCAAAGGAATGCTGCAAGGTTTAAAGTCGGGAAAGGTGTGTGTCAAGGTTGTATCCTCTTACCATACTTATTCAATTGATAAGCTGAGAAAATAATCAGAGAAGCTGGAGTATATGAAAAAGAGTGTGACATCAAGGTTGGAGGAAGTCTTATCAACAACCTATGACCCAACCGTGCTTGCTAAAATTGAGGAGGAATTGAAGTGCTTGCTGATGAAGATCAAGGATTGTAGCCTTCAGTGTGGATCACAACTCAAAGTAAGGAAGACCAAAGTCCTCACACTGGACCAATAGGTAACATCATGATAAATGGAGAAAAGGTTGAAATAGTCAAGGATTTTTCTTGCTTGGATTCACAATCAGTGCTCATGGAAGCAGCAGTCAAGAGACCAAAAGACAAGTTGTGTTAAGTCTGCTGCACTAGACCTCTTTAGCGTACTGAAGAGCAAGGATGTTACTTTGAGGACTAAGGTGCACACCTGACCCAAGCCGTGGTATTGTCCATTGCATCATATGCATGTGAATGTTGGATATTGAGTAAGGAAGACTGGAGAAGCATTTGAATCGTGGTGCTCAAGAAGAATATAGTAAGTACCTCAGACTGCTAAAAGGACAAATAGATATGTCTTGGAAGAGGTACGGCCAGAGTGCTCCTCAGAGGCAAGCATGGCGAGACTTCCTCGTACATACTTTGGGCATGTTGTCAGGAGAGACTAGTCCCTGGAGAAGGACATCATGTTTCGTAGAGTGGAGGCACAGCACAAAAGAAGGCCCTCTGCAACATGGATGGACACCGTGGCTGCAGCAATGGGCTCAGGCACAGGAACAATGGTGAGGGCGGCCCAGGACAGGGCAGTGTTTCGTTCTGTTGTGCACGGGGTTATTATGTGTTGGAGTCGACTTGATGGCACCTCACAACAACAACAACAACAACAACAATGAGTCTCCCTCCAATCCTGATTCCACGTTCTTCATCTGGTCCATCAGCTTCATGGACTATTTGTTAAGCATACAGATTGAATAAGCGTGGTGAAGGGATGTAACCCTGACACACAGCTTTCTTGGTTTTAAACTATGTAGTGCCCCCTTGTTCTGTTCAAACAACTGCCTCTTGGTCTATGTACAAGTTCCACAAGAGCATAATTAAGTGTTCAGGAAGTTTATTCTTTAAAATGTTATCCACTTGAGAATGATGAGGGCAACGAAGGTATAAGTGTGCTTTACACAATTGATGTATGAATGGATTGTGATAAGAGTTGTATGAGCCCCAATAAAATTATTAAAAAAATAAAATGTTATCCATAATTTGTTGTAATCCACACAGGCATTTGTATAGTCAATAAAACATAATTAAACATCTTTCAGGTATTCTGTGCTTTCAGCCAAGAGTCATCTGACATCAGCATTGATAACCCTTATTCCTCATCCTCTGCTGAATCCAGCTCAAATTTTGGCATTTCCCAGTTGACGTACTGCTGCAACCATTTAAAATTATCTTCAGCTAAAAAGGGGGAATCAATTATAAGGATCTACATATAACCTCCTCCCTGGGGAATGGCAACAGAAAAGTGGGTGAAGGGAGATGCTGGGCAGTGTAAGATGTGATAAAATAATAATTTATAAATTATCAAGGGTTCATGAGGGATGGGGAGTGGGGAGGGAGGTGGGGGGAAAGGAAAATGAGGAGCTGATTCCAGGAGCCCACACGGAAAGCGAGAGTTTTGAGAATGATGAGGGCAATGAATGCATAAGTGTGCTTTGCACAATTGATGTATGTGTGGGTTGTGATCAGAGTTGTATGAGCCTCAATAATATGATAAAAAATATCTTCCACATAATTTTACTTGAATATAATATCAATAATATTGTTTAATAATTTTCACATTCTGTTGGATCACCTTCTTTTGAAATGGATGTACACATGGGGTTCTTCCCATCTATTAGTCAGGCCTATAAAGAGTTACAGTCTCAGAATCCTACAGGGGCAATTCTACTCTGGCCTATAGGGTCGCTATGGGTCAGCATCGACTCATTGGCACTGAGTTGAGTTTATTGGTAGCAATGAATGATCAAACAAGAAAATTAGAGTGTTGCAGGACGTATGGTTAATATCAGACTACAGTAAAAGAAGGATGCAGGGGTGAGGCATGTCTGGCTTCTACCTCATGGCAATAGGCCTTGGGCTGGTGACAAATTGGATTCTTCTTCTTCCTTGTGTAGCTCAAGGAGGTCAGATGTGGCCTCTGTGCCATTGCCACACCTATCTTTTTAATGTCCTTGATGCTTTTCTGTAGCTCCAGTCCTCTTTGGTCACTAGGATTTATTGCATCAAACTGACTCATGAGATGATCTGTATTCAGGTGGGATATATTCAAGTTTATACTTTGACTCTAGTGGACTTGTTTTAAGTTCCCTCATCTTCAACTTGAACTTGCATATGAACACTTGATGGTCTATTCCTTAGTTAGTCCCCGACCTTATTCAACTGGTGATTCTGAACTTCTCCTCTTCCCACAGATGTTGTCGATTTGATTTCTGTATGTCCCATCCAGTGAGGTCTACATGTATAGTTGCTGGTTATATTGAGAAATCATGGCATTTGAAATGAATAATTTATTGGTCTTGCAAAATTCTATCATGTGATCTCCAGCATAATTTCCAATACAAGTAGAGAGTGAGTGAGTGAGAGAGTGAGTGAGTGAGTAGAGAGTGAGTTAGTGAGTGAGTGAGATAGTGAGTCTGATATTACATTTTAACCTAACCATATCTGCTACAATTGCCTATTCACATTCCTCGATGATGATCACAGGGGACTCATGCACTCCAGACTTAATTTATACGTGAACCCTATAAATGGATTTGTGGCTTTGTGTTAGTCTGGGTACTTTAGAGAAACAAATCCACAGAAACTCATGTATAAGAGAGAGTTTTATATAAGGGGTAAATGCACATCAAGAAAAAATCTGAACTCAGTGCTGCCCAAACTCACAAGTCCAATATTAACCCATATGTCCAACACCAATCCACAAAACCCTCCTCCATCTCACAAAACACGCACTTTGATGCCGACTGCAGGAGGAAAACTGAATCAATGAGTGTGTAAGCATCTCAGCACTGTCAGGGTCTCCACAAGTCTGCTCCAGCACCCAGGGCTGCATCAGGGTAGGTCCATGCGGCTTCTCCTCGGGGATGTCTTGCAGGAAGTGTGACTTGCCAGCTGAAGCAGGGAACCGGCTAAGGCAGCTACACCCTGGTCCAACAAAGCAAGAGACCTGGGAAAAAGAAAGGCTAGGCTCACAAAACCATTTATCCCTCCGCCCCACATGTGTTTATTGGCTAGGTTGGCACAATTAACTACCTCAGGCTTCCACTGTCATCCTTGATAGTTTGGCCGACACTTGCACCAGAAAACCTCTAGGGGGCAATGATAGCTAATAAAAGTTTACCATTGCCCCAGTTAATGGCAGCTGGTACTGGTTCTAATCTTTAACTCCTTATTGTCTAACTCTTAATGCCTTGTCTTTTTCTTCAAAGGGTTCTATCTTCCCTCGTCTTTTGCATTTTGGGACTGTCACAGGATGCTACCAGTCACATCTCCCAACATGGAATAATAGATGCTGGCCTGCCCCTTGTCTTCATCTCCCTGTGAATCCATCCTGACTTTCTACTTGAGAAATGCAAGCCAGTTTGCTAAGAACCCAGAAGTCCTTGGGCAACTGGTTGATATCGCTCTAGTAACTGTCAGGTGTTTCTCTGGTTTAAAATTATGCTTGAGTTGATGGTAGCAGGTAACTCAAATTCCTAAGCGCACAGCTTTGCCTGTGAGCCTTGATTCCCATAATGCTTTGGAAAGTGTACTTCCTATTTTACAATTGTTTAGGTCACAATTGGTACCATTGTAAATTGGTAATATCAATGGAACCATTTATGTGGGGTACCAGCCTCCACAACCAAACGGGTCCAAGGGGCGGTTGTGTAATTGAGGAGTAAAGCTAAAGAGACATCAGACAAGATAAAACACGCAAGTGCTCACCTCTGGGACCATCATGACTTCAGGAGCCAGATCCACACAGAGAGCAAATATGTTTCTAACCAAGATTTATATACACTCCAGGGCATGCCAGTCCTCATAATTACAGGTAATCACATGCATAACAGGAAGAGGTTGTACAACAGGCATGTACGTGACAAGAAGGCATACATGTAACAAGAGATGGCAGCCTAATGAACCATGGTCCTCCCTGAGTTGGCCTGACCTTAGGTGTCATTGGGTTCTCCTTCAAGGGAACAATCCATTATCCTTATCCGAAGGGAGTGGGCCCTACTTAGGGTGGGACAGACAATAGGGCCTGATTGCCTTAGAGGGCTGACAGCCTTTCAGGCAGATAGATAACCTGTAAGCAGTTGACTTCCAAGTGTACAGTCAGCACCTTAGGTTTGACATATATTATGGAGGAATATTCTGGAGAATAACTCTTCTGTTTCCCACACATTTATCTTTCTAACCATATGTTCTATCATCAAAACAATCATACTCATTTCTATACAGTCAATTCTGATTCATGGTGATCCCCTGTACAGAGTAGAACTGCTCCGCTCCATAGGATATTCTTGGGGGTAATCATTGTGGAAGTAGATAACTAGGCTTTTTTTTTTTTGTAGACTGCTGGATGGGTTTGAACTGATAACCTTTAGGTTGAATGAAAATTCCAGTTGCACCAGTTCTAGAACAGCAATTTGTATATAAAAAGATGAATGAGTGAATCAAAGGAAGATGAATGAACTTAAAGCCTAGTTTGGAATAGTAAGGAATTCAAAACAGAAATAGGCAGGACAACTTCGTTTTAGGAGATCAGTGAGTGGATAACAAGTGTTCTGTTCTACCACACAACTTTTAAAATTGAAATAATTCACAAAGAGTAAAATTCACTATTTTAAAGGATGCAATCCATTGATTTTTATACATTCAGAATTATGCCATCATAATCCCTATCTAACTCAGCACATTTTTATCACTCCCCAAAAGAGACCCATACCCAGTCATACTCCAGCCTTCTAGTGATCAACTTTCTGCTTAGGAAATCGTACGGTATGTGGGCTTTTGTGTCTGCCTTGTTTCACTTATTTTACAGCACTTTGAATGTAGTTCTGTGAACTCTTTTTTTTTTAAAGATCATTTTATTGGGGGCTCTCACAGCTCTTATAACCATCCATACGTGAATTGTATCAAGCACATTTGTACATATGTTGCCATCATTATTTTCTAAACATTTACATTCTATTTGAGTCCTTGGTATCAGCTCCTCTTTTTACCCTCCCTTTCCGCTTCCACCCTCTTGACCCCTTGATAAACTATAAATTTTTATTATTCTTGTCATATCGTACACGGACTGCTGTCTCCCTTCCCCGTAATTTCTTTCCTCCTCTGCTACCCACCTTCCCCCTACCCTCCTGGTATGGCTACTCCCATTTCTGTTCCTGAGGGCACAATCACTGAAAACAAAAATGGGTGCACAAGCAAATGTAATGAAGAAAGCTGAATATGCCTGACTACTAAAAGATATAGCATCTGGGGTCTTAAAGGCTTGAAGTTAAACAAACGGCCATCTAGCAGACAGGCAACAAGCCCACATGGAAGAAGCACATCAACCTGTGTGATCATGAAGTATCACTAGGATCAGGTAACAGGCATCAGAAGACTCAAAACAAAGAAACAAACAAGCATATTGTTGTAGACAATGCAACATCCCCTCACAGAAGGGTCACAAGGAAGGGATGTGTTAACCAGGGTGCAGTATAGCACCAATGAAACACACAATATATTCCTCTGGTTCCTTGAGGCTTCCTCATCCCCCCACTATCATGACCCCAATCCTGTCTTTCACTTAAGGCTAGACCAGAGCATGTTCAGATAAGAGTTCAGGACACATGGAATGCAGGTCAGTTCTGTTAACTCTTATACCTCTTTATTATGATTACTTGTTGAACTGTCTGCCTCCTCCTGGGCTTCTAAGCATCATAAGGGCAGAGACATCTTATGCCAGCATCCTTAAAGCAAAGTTCAGGGTCTGACACAGAAGGATACACAATAGATGCTTGCAGGATACCTGACAGTCTTCCATTCTAGAAACACCAGTTAGTTGGTGCTTGGGTGTGCCTCAATACACACTCCTTATATTTAACAAACTGAAAAGCCGCTGCTGGGTCTAGATGGAGAGAAAGCAGGAGACCCTGTGGAGTGAGGTAACTTGCACTGGGGGATGTAAGCGCTTTCCGCGTGTTCATGACCCCTAGATTGGAAAAGAAGTGAATCAGCGTAGAACTATTAATATGCTTCATATCCATTGTGGGGGTGTGTTTTAACTCTAGCTCTTAATTAATGCGTGTAGTTTAATAGAACTGCCATATGATCCAACACCTTCACCCCTAGGTGTATACCTTGTAAGAATGGCAGGGTCATTGCTACCCTCAAAGAATAAGCAACTGCATTATCACGGGGGGAAATTCCCGAGCACCATTTTGCTGGCCTGTATCTCACCAAGGCAGTTTTAAATTTTCTTAAAATTTCTTCACCATAAGCTCCCATCATCATCCCGTGTCCTTGGAGAAAATCTGTCAAGATTACCCCCTTTAAGATCCCTAAAAGCATGATCTGATCTCTCTGCCTTGAATTTAATTGACCCAACCGATCCCCTCCAAAGCCACTGTTTTGAATGGACCCCATTTTTTTAAGGCACTAACAGGACTAAAGCATTGCACTACTACGAGAGCTTGTCTGCAGCCATTCACTGAGGGCAGAGACATGCTCCAGCATGCTTTGTTTAAAATAGCCCATGCATGTGAACTGGAACTCTAGATGCAGTCGTTTTGACTCTCCTTGTATGGTAGCATTTTAATGTACCACAAACCTAAAAGAATTAAGAGATAGGATTCAAGCACACCAATATACCAAAATACCATTGTACATTTCAGTCCTATTCATAAGAGCCAAAGGTGCTATCGACCAAGTAACTCCATGTCCCATTCATTGATGAATGATTAAACAAAGTGTAATAAAAATATACAATGAAAACTATATCATTCAGTCACAGAGAGAAATGACAGTGTGATACACACTATAATATAGATGAACCTTGCAGACATTAATCTAAGTGAAATGAGTCAGACATAATAGGACAGGTGCTATCTGATTCCACACATGGGAAGTGCCGAGAATACACAAATGGTGAGAGACAGTAAATTAAATTAACTATTACAAATGGGAAGGAAAAATGAGTAGTTAGTTTAATGGACATAGTTTCTGTGTGGGGCAGTGACAATGTTTTGGAAATAAATAGTGGTGATGGTTACACATTATGACAATTAATGTTACTGAAGGACACTAGAGCAGGAAGTACACTCAAATTTCATGTTGTATATGTTGTACCACAATTAACAAAAACAAATCCCAAAACACATGGCCTAGGACCTATTGAAGACATACATTTTGGTCATTGGATTTATACATATACATAATGCATATCTATTTGGGGGTATTTATATGTAAGTCTAATTTCCTGAGAATTTATATATATATATATATATGTTATATTAGGACTAAAGCTAATGTTTTAAAAAACCTTTGTCAAACTGAGTTTCTACTCCAAGGGGAATAGTCTGGCCATGTCGGGCCAAGTTGAGGGAGGAGAGGCTTTCTTTCTGAAGGGAAAACACTTCAATTAATTTTTTAAACTTTGATCCTTCATTGTGCTTACGGTGAAAGTTTATACAGCAAATGAGGTCTCACTTATTAATTTGTCCACAAATTATTTAGTGAGATTTGTTGTGTCTTTTATAATGTCTCATTAGTCTCATCATCCCACTCTGGTCATACTATTTCCAGTCCTCCAGTTCCCTGCCCCCTGAACTTCTCAGCTTCACTTTAGAGTAATGTTTGAAACAAATCGAAGGACTGCAAATCATATACTGTGTAAGCCGACCCGAATATCAGCCGAGGCACCTAATTTTACCACAAAAACTGCATTAAAAATGTGCTGAAAAACTTGGCTTATCCACGAGTTTATACAGTCCTTGCTGATGAAGATCAAAGGTTGTAGCCTTCAATATGGATTGATTGCAATTCTCACAGCGAGACCAAGAGGTAACATGATGATGCACTGAGAAAAGACTCCAGGTGTCAGGAGTTTTGTCTTGCTTGGATCCACAATCGGAGCTCCTTGGATGCGGCAGTGAAGAGATCAAACCATGTACTGATTGGGCGAATCTGCTGCACGAGACCTCGCTAAAGTTTTGAAAAGCAAAGCTGTTCCTTTTAAGACTAAGGTGTACCTGATCCCGGCCATGGTATTTTCAATCGCATAGGGCCTCATGTTGCTTTTAGGATCCAGTGAGTCGGTTCCAACTCATTGGGTCCCTGTGCACACAGAATGAACACCGCCTGAGCAGCATGATCTTCACAGTTGTTTCCATGCTTGAGCCCATTGGTGCACCACTGTGTCAATCCATCTTGTTGAGGGACTTCTCTTTTGCTGACTCCATTTTACCAAACATAATGTCTTTCTCCATGGTCTGGTCGCTCCTGACAACATGTCCAATGTATGTAAGACAAAGTCTTGCCATCCTTGCCTCTACGGAGAACGGTGGCCAGACTTCTTCCAAGACTCATTTATTTATCCTTTTAGGAGTCCACAGTACTTTGAATATTCTTCTTCTCCAGCATGATTCAAATGCATTGATTTTTCTTGTCTTCTTTATTTGATGTCCACCTTTCACATGCATATGAGGAATTGAAAATACCATGGCTTAGGTCAGGCCCCCCCTTACTCCTCAAAATAACATCTAAAGAGGTCTTGTTTTGCAGATTTACCCAGTGCAACACATCTTTTGATCTCTCTTTAAAAAAATTAACAAATCATTTTATTGAGGGCTCTTACAGCTCTCTTAACAATCCATAAAACAATTGTATCAAGTACATTTGTACATATGTTGCCATCATCATTTCCAAAATATCTTTTCTACTTGAGCCCCTGGTATCAGCTCCTCTTTTCAGCAAGCAAGGCTGTGGCATCTGCACATCGCATGTTATTACTTAGCTTTCCTCCAGTCCTGGTTCCTTATTCGTCCTCATACAATCTACCTTCTCTGATTACTCTCTCATCATACACATTGAATAAGTATGGTGAGAGGATACAGCCTTGACACACCCTTTCTTGATTTTAATACATGTATTAGCCCCTTGTTGTGTTCCCACAACTGCCACTTGATCCATGTACAAATTCCTCATGATCACAATGAACTGTTCTGGAATTTCCATTCTTCTCAAGGCTAACCATAGTTTGTTATGATCCACACAGGAAAATGCCTAGGTATAAAACATAAGTAAACATCTTTCTAGTATTCCGTTTTCAGTCAAGATCTAGCTGATAGCAGCAATGATATTCCTCATTCATATCCTCTTCTGAATCTAACCTGAACCTCTGACAGCTCCCCGTCAATGAACTACTGCAACAATTGTTGGGTGATCTTCAGCAAAGCTTTACTTGTATGTGATATCAATTATATTGTTTTATAATTTAAGCATTCTTTTGTGTCTCCTTTCTTTGGAATGAGTATAAATATGGATATTTTCCAGTCAATGGGCCAACTAATTGTCTTCCAAATATCCTGGCGTAGATGAGCAAGTGCTGCCAATGCTTCCTCAGCCAGTCGAAACTTTACCATTGGTGTTCTATCAGTTCCTGGAGCTTTGTTCTTGGCTAATGTTTTTAGTGCAGCTTGAATTCCTTCCTTCAGCACCATTGGCTCTTGCTCATATGCTGCCTCCTGAAATGCTTGAATGGGGACAAGTTCTTTCTGGTACAGTGCCTTTGTGTATTCTTTCCATCTTCTTTGAATGTTTAATGTATCATTCAATCTTTTGCCCATAGAGTCTTTCAGTATAGAAATTGGAGGCTGGATCTTTTTCTGGAGGGTTTTTTTTTTCAGTTTAAGATTTGTTCATTGTGCTCTGTCCTTTTGATTTTCTAACTCTAGGTCTTTGCACATTGCATGATGATTTTTTACTTCTTCTTCCTGAGCAGTCCTTTAAACTTTTTTATTTAGCTTAGCTACTCTATGATCAGGAGCAAGTTTCAGAGTCTCTTATTCATCTTTTATCCCCCACAACCCATTTTATAGGTAGATAATACAGATATCATGTCGTCCCACAGTTCAGTTACATCAAGCAGTATTGTACAGTTGATACCACAATCAGTTACAAAACATTGTTTTTCTTCTTGAACTCCTTTATATCAGCTCCCTTTCTCTCTCTCTCTCTCTCACACACACACACACACACACACACACACACACACCCTGAGCCTCTCTACCCCACAGAAACCCTCATTCTACTTGCTGTTCCTATAAGTTCATCAATCCTGGGTTTCATATACTGAAAAAGAGAAAAACATATAAAAAAATTAAAGACCCCCCCAATGACAAAATACATCTGAGATAAACCCCAATATAAACAAAAAATGTTGAAAAGCAGATCAGGCCCAATGTGCATCCAAGGAGGATCAACTGACAAGGTTTGAACCTTTCAAGTCAGGTTTATCATTGTGATCTTCTAGAGCCATCTCTCCGATGCACTCTGTTTGGGAACCAGTTTCTTCCCTTCCCTCTATTATGGCGAGAGAGAAATCACTGGGAGCTCCTTTCCGATGTAGATCTCACAAATGTATCTTGGGTTCCCACTGTAATATATATATACACACACATATATACATACACACATCTATGCATATATAGGTATATATATATGTATGTGTATATATCTATCTATATATACACAGCATATAGGGCATTCATGTAGTAAGCCCATGATTGTTCACCTACCAACAGTTCAACAATCAGGGTACAGCTGTCTCCCTCTTCCTCAGACACCATGAATTTTTAGTATGAAGTCCTCCATAACACGGTTCCGAATTCACTTCCATCAAGTCAATTCTGGCTCATGGTGACCCTATAGGACAGAGCAAAAGGTCAGTGTTCTAGAACTTGTAGACTTTAATATTTTGTTGCTTTATTTCTTTCAGCCATACTTCCCATTGCCTCCAGTTGTTGCACTGAGGTCTCACATCATATTTCCAGAAGGCTTCTGGAAAGAGTCACTATGTGCCGAATCCAGAGAGCTGATGGCAACTGTGACGTGGCTGCTGTCATGTGAGTGTCTCCATCAAGGGTGTCAGAGCCTGCAGTGATTATGTTTCCAGACAATAAACAATAGATTGGGAAGACTTACCAATAACCAACCAAACGAGGGAAGTTCGGGAACATAGGGTACCCAGGAGTAAATACAGAATCTCCCTGCGGGGCTGTCGAAAGCCCCACACTGACCTGCAGAGCCTGGTAAGAGCTTTCTCTATTCCACCTGGAGATATGAATGACATCCCTAAGCAGAGGAAAGAGGATTATCAGTGAAAAAAGAAAGCAAAGGAGACTTGGTTCTATTTTATGACTTTATCTCTAACTTTTCCCAGGCAAATTAAAGGATAGCGGAAAATTTTCACAAACTCTTTTAGGCACTCTCAACTGTGGATTGGTACATTTCATTCTGTGATTATTTAAAATCAGGAGCATATTATGGGGGGGGGCTTCAAAAAGTTTGTGGAAAATTTGTATTGTCTTAGTTTAATTCCATTTTTTAATTCCCCCTATAAGCCTCAAAAGAAATGTGGGGATGTCTACACCTGCCACAAGCGGTCCATTCAATCCTCGCTGCATTGGATTCTGGATAGTGGCTGGTTGTGAATATAATCATCCCTATCCCAGCTCCATCGAGGCTTTAAAGCCTGGAGTTCGCTCTCTCGCTTTCTCGGTTCCGAGATGATGACAAAGAAAAGGCGTAACAACCGCCGTGCCAAGAAAGGCCGTGGCCATGTGCAGCCCATTCGCTGCACGAACTGCGCCCGCTGCGGCCCAAAGACAAGGGTATGACAAAGTTCGACTTCAGAAACATAGTAGAGGCCGCGGCCGTCAGAGACATTCCGAAGCGAGTGTCTTAGACGCATATGTGCTTCCCAAGTTGCTCGTGAAGCTGCATGACTGTGTGCATTGTGTCATTCACAGCAAGGTGGTCTGGAACCGGTCACCTGAAGCCCGGAAAGACCTAACCCCCCCCCCCTCAATTTAGACCTGAAGGTGCTGCCCCACGACCTCCTCCAAAGCCTATGTAAAGATTAGAAGCTGAAGAAAAACAAACCTCAAAGTATACGTTGTTCCTGGAAAAAACAAAAACCTGGAGTTCATTTAGCAAATCATTGAATTCTGGCAAAAATTCCCTAAGGTTAATGGAAATGATCCCTGTGCCTCATTGGAGACAGCTGGCTCTGAAAGACCACCTAGCTCACCTCCTGTCACCAGCTAGAGAGTGATAGAAATAGGATGTGAAGCCAGGTATCTCAGTTCAGAACACTGTGTCCCTCCAAGAGCTCTCAAAATTGATGGTGAGACTAATCATACAATCCTTTCCAAAAGCCCCATTTCACTGGGCACCTTCAGATCATATTGAACATCTCCACAGTGTCCTGATTTTAACACTTAACGGTTGCTGCCTCTTTCTTTGGGCGGCAAATAGATCCTGCATTGCCTATGCCTGATCTCCCTTAAATTATTTGGGAGTCTTGTTTTTTAGTTAAATTAATTCAATCAATGTTTCTTACTCAGTGACTATTTACCAAGCACCCTGCTGTGTGCCGGGAAGGCCGAGTGGCAAAACAGACCACAGGCTCCTGGAGGCTCCAGGGGACTCCTAATCCATTTGGGTTCCACAGACTATTCTATGGGATTTCATACACATTTTTTCCATTTCAGAGGGCTCTAAAACAAGGGGTCTTAGGAGTTCAGAAGAGGGGTGTATGAAAACCCCATGGATACATTTGTTTCTAGCTTAGAAGTTGTGATCATTTCTTTGAGGGTAAACAATACAAAAGATCTTATAAGCTCCTCAGAATTATCTGATCTCTAACAAAGTTTAAGACCCACAGTCAGCTGGGTGGCTGGGGATGGAGACAATTCCTGGTTCAAATATTTTGTAAATGTTGGTGTCTAGGTGGGATGAAGGAGAATAAGAACTCTCAGCATCGGCGGCAGGCGCCATGTCGGGCCGCGAAGGTGGCAAGAAGAAGCCCCTGAAACAACCCAAGAAGCAGAACAAGGAGGTGGACGAGGAAGAGAAGGCTTTCAAGCAGAAACAGAAGGAAGAACAAAAGAAACGGGAGGAGCTAAAGGCGAAGGCCGCGGGAAGGGGCCCCTGGCCACAGGTGGAATTAAGAAATCTGGCAAAAAGTGAGCTGTTCTTGGTGGCTGAGGCAATGATGGCTCTTGATCCCGTTCCTGTGTAGACATCTGGATTCCCTACTAGAACTTTTGTTGCCACTTATAGTTAGAATGAAGTGTTGTCTTGGAGCCTGCTGTACATTTAAGAATAAACTTTTGTAAAAAAGACAAAAAAAAAAGAACTCTCAGCATCTCCTCAATCCAAGCAAACTTGTTGCATATCCATGGACTTAGGTGGACTTAGTAATTGTGAACCAGGCAACCTGAAGCAATTTGAGGATGATAAAACTGATGAGGTGCCTTCTAAGGGATGCCCATATTCTGTGGGAAAACTCCCTTAGTGCACACACAGTTCCGTTTCTGTAAGTCTTTTATATAGCACTAATAATTTTGTGCTCATGTAGAACCTGTACATAGACCAAGAGGCATCATACAAAAAGAACAGGAAGATACTGTTTGACTTAAAAAGTCAGAAAATGTACGCTGTAAGATTGTGTACATACACCATACTTATTTAATCTGAATGTTAAGCAAATCCTCCTAGAAGCTGGATTCTATAAAGAACATGGCATCAGGAGATCGAGGAAGACTCATTGACAAACATAACATGCCACACAACCTTGCTTGCTGCAAGTGGAGAGGGCTTAAAGTGCTTATGGATGGAGATCCAAGACTGTAGTCTTCAGTATGAATGTAGATTACATCACAACAGAAATGAAACAAAAATCTTCACAAATGTACTAATAAATAATGTTATATTACATGGAGGAAAATAGAAGTCAAGAATTTCATTTTACTTTGATCTACAATCTGTTCATTGGAAACAGCAATAAAAAAATCAAACAATGTGGTGCATCGGGCAACTCTGCTGGAAAAACAAACAAGCAATAATTTAAAAGTGTCCAACAAGAAGAAAGTAAAGGGAAATAGAGGAAAGAACTAGGAGGCAAAGGGCATTTATAGAGGTCTAAATCCAGGCATGCACATATGTAAATATATTTATATATGATGATGGGGAAATAGATCTATGTGCATATATTTATAGGTTTAGTATTAAGGTAGCAGATGGACATTGGGCCTCTACTCAAATACTCCCTCAATGCAAGAACACTTTGTTCTATTAAACTGGCATTCCATGATGCTCACCTTCCTGACATGATTGCTGAAGACAAAGTGGTGCATAAGCTAATGTAGTGAAGAAAGCTGATGGAGCCTGGCTATCAAAAGATATAGCATCTGGGGGTCTTAAAGGCTTGGAGGTAAACAAGCAGCCATCTAGCTGAGAAAAAACAAAGCCCACATGGAAGAAGCACACCAGCTTGTGTGATCACAAGGTATCGATAGGATCAGGTATCAGGCTTTAAAGAACAAAAAGTATCATATCATTGTGAATGAGGCGGGGAGTGCGAAGTGGAGACCCAAAGCCCATATTTAGGCAACTGGACATCCCCTTACAGAAGGGTTTCGGGGAGGAGACAAGCTAGTCAGGATGCAGTATAGCACCGATAAAACATATAAGTTTTCTCTAGTTCTTGAATGCTTCCTCCATCCCCACCCCCACTATCATGATCGCAATTCTACTTTACAAATCTGGCTAGACCAGATAATGAACACTAGTATAGGTAAGAGCTGAAAACACGGGGAATCAAGGAGAGAAAAGCCCTTCAGGGCCAATAATGAGAGTAGCATACCAGGAGGGTAAGGGGAATATGGGGGAGAAAAGGGAAACTGATCACATTTATCTACATATAACCCCCTCACTAGGGGACTGACAACAGAAAAGTGGGTGAAGGGAGACAGCAGACAGTGTAAGACATGAAAAAATGATATTAATTTATAAATTATCAAGGGTTCGTGAGGGTGGGGGAAGGAGGGGGAAAATGAGGAGCTGATACCAAGGGCTCAAATAGAAAGAGAATGTTTTGAGAATGATGAGGGCAACAAATATATAAATGTGCTTGACACAATGGATGGATGTATAGATTGTAATAAGAGTTGTATGAGCCCCCAATAAAATGATTTTTTTTAAGTGTCCAAGAGTAAGCACGTCACTTTGAAGACTAACGTTATGCCTGATCCAAGCCATGGCATTTTCAGTCTATTGCTATACCTGAAAAGCTAGAAGGAAGACAGAAGAGGGATGGATGCTGTGTTGGACAGAGTTCTCTAGAGAGACAAACCAGATTGCTAGTAATTATATATAAATATATTTATAAAGATAGATATATAATATAAGAAATGAACCGTTAAATTATATACAGATAGATAATACAAGAAATTAACAGTTAAACTATAAAGCAGTGAGACACTAGCAGTCCTTTAAGGCTTGAGAGCCGCCAGTTGCCAGTCCCCTTCTGTAGAGAGAGCTGGGCTATATATATCCAGGCAGCAAACAGCAAGGCAGGTCCCCAACTGTCATCAACTGTCGGTCCCCAGCTCCAGAGATGACCATTCCAATTGTGTGGGCTTAAAGGGACCTCAACTTACAGCGACCGACACAGTCCACAGGCTAGGCATCCCACAGGTAGTGTACCCCTTTAAACTGAGGCACAGAACAAGCAAGGTGAGGCTCACCGAGCCATTTATCCCTCTGCCCTTCAGTTAATCCTACTTGTGTTTATCAGCCAGGCTGGCACAATAAACTATCGCAGATGCCTTTGAAGTGTGGTGTTGGTGAAGAATGTTAAGCTTGCCTTGGGCTGCCAGAAGAGTGAACAAATCAGTGTGGAGAGAAGAATTGCCAGAATGCTCTTTAGAAGTCATGATTGCGAGACTTCATTTCACACACTTGGGATGTATTATCAGGAGGGACCGGTCTCTGGAGAAGCCTATCTTGCTTGGTAGAGTGTCAGTGATAAGGAGGGACATCTTCAATGAGAAAGACTGACTTAATGGCTGCAACAACTTAGGGGTGCAAACGGTAGGCTCAAACGCAGTGGTGATTATGAAGATGGCCCAGAACCAGGTAGTGTTTGTTCTGTTGTACATGTGGTCACTATGAGTTGAAACTAACTTACCAGCGCCTTACAACAGCAATCTAATAATAGTTTTAGAGTGAAAAAGTCATAGCTTGTTCATGGATAGACAATGCTCAAAGTTACTGGAAACATCTGGATGCCTGTGTCAAGTTGACATAGCTGAGCTACATCTGTCTGAAGTTGCCCTGGCTGCTCTCAGAAACACCCCCACCCAAGTCTTCTCAATTCCTTTCACATCTCTGGCATGTGTCCCCTTGGAATGAAAAAGCCCTCAGAACTTGTCGGGGCGCCTGTGGTACTCCCATGGAGACACAGGGGGAGAGCTAGTGGACGTTTCTGTGTGTCTGAGGTGATGAGAAAGATTCTGAGGATTATAAAGGGAACACTATGGATGTGTTAGTCTGGGTACGTTAGAGAAACAAATCCACAGAAACTTATATGTATGAGAGAGTTTTATATAAAGGGCAAGTGCACAGCAAGAAAACATCCCAACCCAGTGCTGCCCAAGTACACAAGTCCAACACTAACCCATATGTCTGACACCAATCCACAAAGTCCTCCTCCATCTCACAAAACACACACTATGATGCCGACTGCAGGGGGAAAACCAAGTCCATGAGTGTGTAAGCACCTAAGTGCTGGCAGGCATCTCCACACGGCTGCTCCAGCGCTCAGGGTTGCATCAGGGTAGGTCCACGCGGCTTCTCCTTGGGGATGTCTTGCAAAAAGTGAGCCTTGCCAGCTGAAGCAGGGAACTGGCTAAGACAGCTGAGCCCTGGTCTGAGCACCACAAAGCAAGAGACCCGAGAACTAGAAAGGCGAGGCTCACGGAGCCATTTATCCCTCCGCCCTTCAATTTACTCCACAGGTGTTTATGGGCCAGGTTGGCACAATAAACATTAACTATCTCAACGGATAACAGGTTTTCAAAAGAGTTTGCTCCCAATAAACAGGAAAGTAGTAAACTAAAATGTATAGGAACAGAAATGATCCAAGCCCTCCTCACTTTGATAAGGGAAAATAAGCAGAAATATGCCTTCATTTTAAAAATGACTCCACTTTAATTAAGGATAAACTATAAAGCCAACGCAGGAGAAAGATGAGGCTTTCTGGTTCTGTAGAGTGACAGTCTCAGAAACCACAGGGGCAGTTCTCCCCTGTCCTAGAGGGCCCCTGGGAGTAGGAATCGGCTCAATGGCAGTGAGTTTGTACGCTTATAAAACAGATCGCATGAACCTAACAATACCTATTCAAGGGCCAGTTTATAAATCAACCTCTCTGTGCTTCTAAGAAAGCTGAAAACTACAGAGTATTTCTGATCTGGTTCTCAACATGAAAATTGACTATGTGGGATTTTTTAATCACAAGTAATGCTTTCTTCTTGTTTTCCTGTTTTCTGACATCCAACATCCCAGAAAGGCTCTCTTGTTTTCAAACTCTTTTACTGCAGAGGATGCACAACTTTATCCCTTAAATTTTAAAATTTAAGGAAGTTTTTCTGTATTCAGCACACATGGTGAAGATTTAATTCCCAAGTCCATCTATACAGAATCACAACTGATTATTATACAGTAACTCACTAGGTTTCTTATTTGTTTCCTTCTGCTGAAAAACAGGCCCCTTGTTTCACACGGCATGAATGGTCCTTGTCGTTTCCGATGCATGACAGCACTTTCCTTGTTTGAACCTCTCTGCAGTAACTTCATTAAAGAGCATCTGGTTGCTTCGATGATGAAATACAATGCAAAGTTGTTTATCCTGGGCACAGGCCGGAGATGCCTTGAATGGCATAGATTTTATCCATTGGGAGGAAAATATGGGGTTGTTCAATTAAATCATGTGGGAAACGAGAGTGTTTTTTCAAAAGTGGTTGTGAAGGGCTGTTGTGTTTAATGGGACAGAGTTCATGGACCCATCAGAATTGGAGTCTCTTGGACAGGATCACCCCTCTGCGGCTATCAGGTTGTCTCGAGCTACCTGTGTGTGCAGAAGGCGTCTAGTGGTCAGTCTAACGGTTTCTTAGGAGCCAGCACTCTTCCCCATAACCTTGTCAGGAGGATCTAAGAGATGACGAGACAAGGGCCTGGTGCGGAGCCCTGATAGAGTGGTGCAGGGGTGACTCGCAAGGCATATGGGGCTCTTTCACTATGTACATGGCTCTGAAGTAAAATTGAAAATGAAAATAACACTATCATAGTTTCATTTATAAAAAAATTAAGGGATATTTTTCAAGTAATAGGGATTTTATTTCTTTGTACAGAAATATATTTATGGCCCTCCAATGATTTTTTAATTGTTTTGAGGGACAGGATTGACTTTTCTGTCTCAAAAGCTGGCCAACCCCTATTGGAGTAGATTACACATTGGGCTGCGAACGGCACGCCCTGTAGTTCAAAACCACCAGCAGCTCCATGGAAGAAAGATGAGGCTTTCTACTCCCATAGAGATTTATCATCTCAGAAACCCACGGGGGAAATTCTACTTCGTCCGATAAGGTTGCTATGTGTTGGAATTGAATTGATGACAGCGAGGGCCTGATGGGGAGTTAAACCCCAGGCTATCTATTGTGGCAAGAAATTCTTCTAATCAACAGCAACTGGTAATGCTGCTCTATGATCCTGCCTTCCCAAATGAAAATGAAAACCAATTAGAAAATGTGCTATGTTATTGCTAGGTGCCATTAAGTCTGTCCTGCTCCATAGTGACGCTGTCGTGGACTTGTCCCACCCTCACAATTATTGTTATGACTGAGCCCCTTGGCCGGAGTCCTGGTGGCATAGTAGTTAAGTGCTGGGCTGCTTAACAATGAGGTCAGCAGTTTTAAGCCACCAGTTCCTTTGCGGGAGAAAGATGGAGCTTTCTACTCCGTAAAGAGTTACCGTCTCAACCCTGCCCTATCGAGTCAGAATCGACTCAGGGGCAGTGTGTTTGGGTTTGGGGTGTTGAGCCCCTTGTTGCAGCACTACATCAATTCATCTAACAGAGGATCTTCCACTTTTACTCGGACTCTTTACCAAACACGAAGTCCTTCTCCAGGGACTTCTCCCTCCTGGTGTTATGTTCAAAGTACATGAGACAAAGACTCTCCCTTCTTGCTTCTAAGGAGCATTCTGGCTGTACCTTCTCCAAGACAGATTTGCTTGTCAATATTTTTCACCAAAATCGCAGGACAAAGACCTTTTCCTATTCCTCATTCGTTGTCCAAATTCACACGAAAATGAGGCATATGAAAAGGCTATGGATTCTGTGAAGCATATTTAACGTGACACCCTTCCTCTTCCAGGCACTTTAAAAAGGTCTTGTGCAGCAGAATGGCTCAGTTCAATATGTCGTTTGATTCCTTGACCATTGCTTCCATGAGCATTGATTGGAGATCCAATCCTTGACAACTTCAATCTTTTCTCCATTTACCATCATGTTTTCTATTGGTCCAGTTTTGAGGATTTATTTTTCCTTACATTGAGGTATAATCCATAGTAAAGCCTCTGTAGTCTTTGATCTTCATCAGTAAGTAAGATATGGTAGAGATCTTAGTGTTAGGAGAATGTCTTTCAAATGGAATGATTTAATTGTTTTGTTGAAAATTAAACTATCCTTATTTTGAACCATTGTCTCTTTATATCTACATTTATGGGACTTCTATAACTATTTATGGAACTTCTACAGTGAAAAAAGCCTTTTCAAGACACTTTCAAGGGCTCAAGTGGAAGGCAAATGTTTTGAGAATGATGACGGCAACAAATGTACATATGCGCTTGACACAATTGATGGATGTATGGATAGTGATAAGAATTGTATGAGCCCACAATAAAATGATTTTTAAAAAAGATATTCCTCATTTTAGGAGCATAATTCCAGTAGAAAGGATGAGCCAAGTACTCAAAAGACAGAATAAGCTAAGTGTTAAGAGAGGTAGCCAGCACTTTAGGTCCCTACTTAAATCTTACCTCAGTACAGGAAGGGTTTGTTCTAATAATATGGTAATGTATGATACTCACCTCCCTGACATGATTGCTGACGATGAGTGCATAAGCAAATATGGTGAAGAAAGCTAATGGTGCTTGGCTATTAAAAGATATAGTGTCTGGGTTCTTAAAGCTTATAGTTGAACAAGCAGCCATCTAACAGGGAAACTACAAAGCCCATATGGAAGAAGCACACCAGCCCATGTGATTCATGAGGTGTCGACGAGACGAGGTATTAGAAGTTCAAAAACAAGCAATGAAATCAATGTGAAGGGGTGAGGATTTTGTGGAGACCCAAAATCCACCTGTAAAATTATTGGACAGTCCCTCTCAGAAGGGCCACAGGGAAGGCTGATAAATCCAGGGTGCAGTATAGACTGATGAACCACATAAATATCCTCTAGTTCTTTAGCTAAGAAAGGGTATGAGAAGGGGGTGGGGGGAGAGAGGGAGGAATAGGGAGCTTATGGCATTGATGACCGTATAACCCCACTTGATGGGATCAAACAACAGAATTATATTTGAATAGATATATTGGATTTTGTAAGATATGGCAAAAAACGATTATAGGGAATAAAAAAAAATAATAAGGTTCCTGGGTGGTAGGGTGCAGCGGGGAGGGGGAATAAAAGGGACCTGATATCAAGGAGTTCAAGAAGAAAAAAAATGGTTTGAAAATGATTGTGGTAGCAATTTTACATTACTGCTTGACGTGATTGAACTATGGAATGTTATGATATCTGTAAGAGCTCTCAATAAGATGATTATAAAAATGAAGAGGTAACCAGCAACATTAAGACTCAATGGAGACAAGAGGGTATTTAGCTGAGAGTCTGGAAAAACTATGTAAAGGAGGATATATTTAACATGGTAGTAAGGATTCACTTTATTTTGTTGACTGGAACTTGGGGTCAGGGAAGAGAATTATTTTCACTTGATTCTTCTTCTCCCTCCTCTTCCTCCTCCTCCTCCCCTTTCTTCTTTTTTTCCCATCTCCCCACCCCCAAATGTTATTTTTATTATTAACACACATCATTCCATAGTTTAAACACATCGGGCATAATTGTACAATTGCTACCACAATCAGTTTCCAAACATTCTTTTTCTATATGGACTCTGACATTGCCTCCCCTTCACCACCCCTCCACCTCTGAACCCCCTACCCTCCCCCCCCTCCAACCCTTATTCTACTTGCAGTCTCTATAAGTTAATCAATCCTGGGTTTCATATATAAAAAAAAACATATATCACAACTTCAAGAGGGTGACCTCCAGTGACATGACTCCTCTGAGATACTTCCTAATATGGACAAGCAAAGCCAAAGAGCACAATACAAGCCAAAGGTGCAGACTCTGTCTTGTTTCTTCCTCCTCCTGTTTCTTTTTGTCTTCCTCCCCTGGCTCCAGCTTTCTCTTTCCTCCTCCTCCTCCTCCTCTTCCTCCTCCTCCTCCTCCTCCTCCTCCTCCTCCTCTTTTCCTTTTCATATTCCTGCCCCTTCTCCTCCTTTTTGTTGATGTCTAAGGAACTTCAGGCAGCAAGGCATGTTAGGTCAAATTTAACCATATGGCGCTCGGCTTTAGGAATCAGTCTCTAAGAACACACTTGAGTAAGTGGAGACTGCCTGTATAAGTCGTTCGGATTTTTTTGCATTTGGGTCTTCTCTCGGTAATGTTTTCTTCCCTCTTTTGTCAGTCTTCGTGTCAGGCGCAGAAGAATCTGTGTCAGCCCACACAGTCATACTGTTAAGCATTGGATGCAAGCACAAGCAACCAAGAGAAATTCTAAAGGCAACATTTGCCTTAAGAAGAGTCACCACAGCAAGAAGACCAGGAAACAGGAGAAACACGAAGCACATGGCCATAGGATGCCTTATTAGATTAGTCTGCAGAGGTGGTTCCTGAAGTAAACATAGGATGGGTGACTATATACTTTCCATTTGCAATGCTACTTGCTGCAATCCAACAGGGTGAAGCAAAATGCTGTTTTCTTTTCAAAGAACAGTGCTATAGTAGACCCATATAACTAATAATAGATACAACTTGAAACAAAATGGAAAAATAATCTTTAGATCGTATTTTTAAATATAATATACTGATATAATTTCTTCAGCATTTTCTTATGAATTCCCCTCACGAACTACAAAGAAGTTGAAAAAATGGTACAATGAGTACCTATATAACTTCTCTAGATTAATCATTATTAAGACTTTGCCACATTATTTTCTCAATCATTTGAAAATAGGTTGCAGGTTCCGTGACACTCCACCTATAAGTTCTTTTTAGTTGTGCTATAAGTTGCCATCCCCCAAGAACTAGGACCTTGTCCTAAATATTTATTTTACAAATAAAAACTAACAATTTTATCAAATAAACATGGAAGCCATATTAAAATTTCCCCAGCTGTTCCCAGAGCACTTTAGATTTGATGTTGCTTTTGTTGTTGTTTTTAACCAAGCCAGGAACCAATCAACCTGTATAATTTCATTTTACTGCTGTATCTTTTTAGTATCTTTTAAACTACTAATGTCTCTGTCTCTGTTGCTCTCTTTTTTTTTTCTTTCTTTTCACAACACAGACCTTCTTAAAGGAGCCTAGGCTGAAACCTTATGAGCTTGTCTGATTGTTTCTTCAGATTCAGATTTAACAGTTTTGGAAAGAATGCCTCCTACATAAATTTGTGTTCTTATTGCATCGCATTTGGATGCTATCATTTATTTTGTAGAAAGAGACAGGTAAGCGGAATATCACTTTAAAATGCGTTGGAGTCTATTGCAGCATCCTTGTTTGTGGCAGAACATGCAGAAAAACAGGCCCGGCTCAGGGCCATCGCAACAAGCACTGCTTTGTGTGAGTCCACTGTTGCAGCTACTGAGTCAACCCATCTCATCAAGGGTTGTCTTCTTTTTCTCTGACCCGCAGCTTTACCAAGCATGATGCCTTTCACCAAGAACCGGCTCCTCCTGATTACATGTCCAAGGTTCATGAGCTGAAATCTGACCGTTCTATCTCTTAAACAGCATCCTGGTTGTACTTCTTCCAAGATAGATTTGCTCATTCTTCATGCAGTGCCTGGTCTCCTTATTCATTGTCAAGCTTTCAGATACACAGAAGGCGATTAAAAATACTTTGGTTAGATGCATGTTAGTCCTCAAAGTGACATCACTGTTCTTTAACACTTTGTTGTTGTATTTTTATTCCTGATTTTAAATATTTTAAATGCTGAAATGGTACTTGGTGGCTAAATTAGATTAAATTGGCTTTAACATGAAAATTAGTTTCATCCTTTAAAAGAATTTTTATTGTAAATTAGGTGAGAGTTCACAGATTAGATCATCTTTTTGTGTGTGTGCACGCAGCACATTTGCCCAGTGAGGTACATCATTTGATTTTTTGGATGGCTGCTTCCATGGGTGTTGATTGTGAATCTAAGTAAAATGAAATTCTTGGCAACTTCAAACTCTATCATCCATTTATCATGATGTTACCGATTGGTTCAGTTTTGAGGATTTTTTGTTTTGTTTACATTACATTGAGTTGTAACCCATCTTTGATCTTGAGTCCACCTCTGATCTTCCTCAGTAAGTGCTTTAAGCCCGTCTCACTTCCAGCAAGCAAGATTGTGTCACCTGTGTATTGCAGGTTGTTAATGGGCTTTCTTCCGTTCCTGATGCCAAATTCTCCTTCATAGAGTCTAGCTTCTCAGATTGTCTGCTCAGTGTTCAGATGGAATAAGTACGGTGAAAAGGTACTGACAGCCCAGGCACACACCTGTCCTGATTTTAAGCCAGGCAGTATACCCTTACTCTGTTCAGATGGCTGCCTCTTGATCAGATTGCACATGGACACAATTGAGTATTTTGGAATTGCCATTCTTCTCAATATTATTCACAGTTTGTTATGATTCACACAATCAAACGACTGTATAGTCAGCTAAATTCAAGTAAGCATAGTCTTATATTTAGTGGCACATTCTCCGACCCATCTTACATGAATAATGATATTCCTCATTTCGTGACCTCTTCTGAATCCATACAGCCTGAATTTCTTGCAGCTCTCTGTTGATGTACTGCTGCAACCATTGTTTCATTGTTTTCAACTTCCATTGTATAGTATTGACATTGCTTGATGATTTCTACATCCTTTTGGGTTGCCTTTCTTTAAAATGGACACAAATATGGATCTCTTTTAGTCAGTTGACCAGATAGCCTTCTTCCATATTTCTTGAAATAGACTAGTGAATGCTTCCAATACCGCGTTAGCTTGTGGGCATGTTTCAGTTGGGATTCCATCAGTTCCTGAAGCCTTGTTTTTCGCTGATTCCCTCAGTGCAGCTTGGACTTTTTCCTTTAGTACCGCTGGTTCTTGATCATGTGCAATCTTCTGAAATGGTCCAATGTTATCCAGTTCTTTTTGATGTAGTGACTCTTCATATTCCCTCCATCATCTTTTGGTGCTTCACACGTAATTCACTATTTTGCCCTTAGAAATCTTCAGTATTGAGACTCGGGGTTTAAATGTTTCTTCACTTCTTTCAGCTTGAGGAATGCTAAACATCGGCTTTCTTTTTGGCTTTCTAACCCCAGCCTTTGGCACATTGTGTTAGAGCACCTTTCCTTGTCTTTTCAAGCTGACCTTGACCTCTGACTTTTCCTTCCCAGCTTTTCACCATTCTTTCACTTGCATCAGCTATTCTATGTTCAGAGCAAGTTTCGGGGCTCTTCGGTTGTCCACTTTGGTCTTTCTTTTTAGTGACCTTTCAGCTTTCTTCATGTATGATGTTCGTGGTGCCACCCAGAGTTTGTCAGGTCTTCTCTCATTATTGTTCCACGAGTTAAATGTATCCTTGATATACTCCCAAATTTCAGATAGGGTATACTCAACATTGTATTTTGGTTCGTGTTAGTGGACATGTTTTAATTTTCTTCAACTTCAACTTACACACGAGCAATTGACTGTTCCACTGTCTGCCCTTGGCTTGGTTTTGATTGTTAATATTGCCCTTCTCCATCACCTCTCCCCATAGATGGAGTCAATGTGTTTATTCTATCTGGCCAGGCCTGTGTTGTTGAAAAACTACTTGCAATGAAGAAGTTGTTGGTCTTGCAAAATCCTATCGTGTGACCTCCAGCTTCGTTTCTATCACCAAGGCCATATGTCCAACTAAAGGATTTACAATATATTTGAGGACACAGTGACAAAATATATGTAACGCAAAATTTTCCATTTTAACTATTTTTATTTAAATCACAACTCAGTGACATTAATTACATTTATGATACATGCAACATCACACTGATACTTCCAAAATTTTGTCACCACTCCTAAGAGAAACCCAGTGTCCATTAAACTAACTCTGTTCCCTCCTCTGTCCAGTTTCTGATAACCACGTATGGCCTTTGTGTCTATGCATTTGCTTATTCTAGATATTTCATTTAAATGAATCCTACAATACTTGTTATTTGGTGTTTGAGGTAGTTCACTTAGGATAATGTTTTCAAGTTTCATGCACATTGCAATATGTTTCAGAACTTTGTTTCTCTTTATGACTGAATAATATTCCATTGTATATACAGACCATATTTTGTTTCTCCATTTGTCTATTGATGGACACTGATGTTTTTTCCACCCTTTGGATAATGTAAGTTGTGCTTTAATAAACATTGATATGCAAGCATTTGTTGTGAGTCCCTTCTTTAGAGTTTTCTGGATGCATACTTAGGAATGTAACTGCTGTTTAACTTTTTTCGAAACTGTCAAACAACATTTTTTAGCTCTTAATGTACTTTAATCATACATTTAAATTTATTCCATTGTTCGGGCTCCTCTTTAGGCCTCCTTTTGTTCACAGAGACTTAGATGTGTGTAGCAATAGTACAATTCTCCTAAAAAACCATCAGCAGGCAGGAACCCAGAGTCTGTTCTCAGTTGTCAGACGGTCTAAAGTCTTTCTGTTCTGCAGTTCCAATCAGAGGTGTTGCCAGAGGGCTTGGAGGCGATATTGAGGTGCTATTGAAATCGATGTGGGTTAAAATATCACCACACGATTCCAACTGAGCAGGTAGTCTACTTGTTGCCATTATCAATCATGCAATATTTCTGCTTTACAATTGAGGGAACTTATGGCTTTTAGAAATGAAATGGCTTGCCTAAGGTCACACAGTAAGTAGCAGAGACAAGTCTTGTACCCAGAATGCCTTAGTCATCCCAGTTCTTATATCAGCCACAGAAATGCAGCTGAAGTGTGGACATGTAGGTGCAGTAGAAAGAGAGACAATCCGAAAAAGATCTCTACGTTTGACATTTCACAAAGGGTTAGGTGATGTACGTGACATTTTAACTCAGAAGTCTAAAACCAAAACATACTACTACTGGCATTGTGTGCACCAATGCTTTCAGTAACAATCTTCTTCAATTAAAATATGTTCTAATCTGATTTTATTGAATTTCACACACTTTGACAAGCGATGAAACTGCTCAACATTTTATAGTCTTTGAGTAGAAAAAATCTTCCTCATGCAGGTCTTCTTTTCAACTTAAGGACATATTTGACTCCCCCCAAAACAAACAAACAAACAAACAAAAAACAACATCTAAGCATTCTTCCACTGAACAAATCTGAAAGGTTTTTAATTAATTAATTGAGATAACCAACATCAATGAAGAGTTAAGATTTTAAAAAAATCATTTTATAGGGGGCTCGCACAATTCTTAGCACAATCCACACATCCATCCATTGTGTCAAGCACATACGTACATCTGTTGCCATCATCATTCTCAAAACATTTGCCTTCTACTTGAGTCCTTACTATCAGCTGCTCATTTCCCCCTTCCCTCCCCACTCCCCCCTACCTCATGAACCCTTCATAATTCATCAATTATTATTTTTCATATGTTATGTCTCCCCCCACCCTCTTCTCTGTTGTCCACCCCCCAGGGAGGAGGCTATACATAGATTCTTGTAATCGGTTCCCCCTTTCTACCCCACATTCCCTCCACCCTCCAGGCATCGCCACTCTCACCACTGGTCCTGAAAGAGTCATCTGTCCTGGATTCCTTATGTTTCCAGTTGCTATCTGTACCAATGTACATCATCTGTTCTAGCCAGATTTGTAAGGTAGAATTGGGATCATGATAGTGTGGGGAGGAAGCATTTAAGAACTAGAGGAAAGTTATATGTTTCATCGTTGCTACCCTGAACCCTGACTGGCTCATCTCCTCCCCACAACACCTCAGTAAGGGTGTGCAGTTGGAAGACTTAAGATTTTTAAAGAGCCCAATTAATGTCTGTTTTGATTAAAGATTCTGTATAAGAGTTCTGATCAAAGTGAGGGACATGCAGAACACAATTAAAAATTGTAATAAATGGAATAACAATTTTCTGGAGCCACCAACATTGGATTAATCCCTGAAACCATCCTCCTGAAATATTTTTTAGGCTAAAACTAACAATATCCTCAGAAACCTTCTTCAAGTTAAATAACTGTCGTTGCTGTTAGGTGTTATCAGGTTGGTTCTGGCTCAGAGGGGCCTTAGGTATAATAGAACAATAGAATGCTTCCTGGTCTCTCACCATCCTCCTAATCATTGTTATGCCTGAGGCCAGAATTCACACTAATAATGAAAGTCTTCCTTAAGTATTATGTCCTTTTAAAGTCTATATGGGATCAAATTGACAACAGAAACTGGAAAAACAAATAGGAAATGTAGGTGGTGAGTTTATGTTCATGGAGGAGGGCCAGTCAGAACACAGTGTAAGAATGATTGCACAACTTGATGCATGTAGGAAATATTGTTGAAATGTACAGGTAGAAATTATTGAATTGTATGTTCTCAACAAAAATATGTATATTTAATGTAACTATAATTAAAAAGAGGGACTCATGAGGGAAAGGGGAGCGGGGAGGGAGGGGAATAAACAAGAACCTGATGCCAGGGTCTTAAGTGGAGAGTAAATGTTTTGAGAATGATGAGGGCAATGAATGTGCAAATGTGCTTTACACAATTGATGTATGTATGGATTGTGATAAGAGTTATATGAGCCCCTAATCAAATGATTTTAAAAAATTAAAAAGAGCGAGAAAGACTGAGTTACTACTCCTGTAAACAGGTACAAGCTCAGGAGTCCACAGGTGAGCGCTGCGAGTCAGCACGGACTCCATCGCAGTGAGACTTCATTAAAAAATGAAGATGAAAGACGTCAGAGTCCTGGCTTTACTTTGAGATTTGAGGGAAATCAGCAAAATATTTTCTGAAGAATATTTCATAATCTGGAAAGTTATACCCAAAATTAGTGTGTTTTTTCTCTTAATATTGTTAATTAAAGCATTTTAAAATGGTCTGTACTCTTCTGAATTAACACCCTGAATTTTTTTTCTGTTTTCCCTATCCTTCCAAAACAACTCACAATCCTACACAATTTTTGTGTAGCTATAACCCCAGTAGATTTATCTGTTATCTTTTAATACCTGATTTTATTGTAGTACAAATAATTGAAACTTTGTCTAATGACTTTGTGCTTGAGAGAGCAGCATTTTGGAGAAATCTTGCAGTTAGTTACTACATGTTTTGCTTCACAAAACATCACTAATCATCCAGCCTCTGCAGCAGTCTTTGTTAGACCCACCAAATAACCTTTGCTTCCCGCCTGGCCCCTATGGTCTGGGTTAAAAGGTGGGGAAGATACTGATCTTGAATATAGGACTCAGCCAGATGTGATTGTGTTCATTGTGATCGCTCTTCTGATGGACATAAACTGAGTCAGCTGAGAACCAGGAAGTGGGTGTGAAACTGAACGCCCACAGGAGAAGAGCCAGGAGTCGAAACCAACCGACCTCTGGATGCTGAGATCCCTATGTAGCGAACCTCCTTGGCCCAGGAAACAGCTATGACACTAGAGAAGTGGCAAAGCAGCATTAGCAGTAGAAGCCGGAGTCACAGCATAAGAGTGTGGGGGAAGCCAGCCCCTCACACGGTCACGGTTCATTAAGCACAATTGTACTGTTAATATATATATATATAAAGATTATAGGAAAGTCATAGAGAATAATAGAGATAAGAGACTCAAATGAACATGTCCAACACATTTCATGGTAGCATGCTCACCTCCTGGACGGCCATAATCTCAACAGCCAGGCCCGCACACAGCGTGGGCAGAGAGGGCAGGAGAGAGAGCTTTATTACTAACCAAGGCTTATATATCTTGTGGGGGTATGAAAGCCCCCTGATTATAGGTAAAGACATACGTCACAAGAAGGGGTTGCACTATAGGTAATACAGCTACAAGAGGGGGACACATGCAATAGGAAGGGGCAATAGAAAGGGGACGGATGGGGGTACACATGTGACAAGAAGGGCGGATCCTAGATTCAGGATGGCGGCCTAAATTTGGATGTCACTGAGCAGGTTTGACCACTTCTCTGGCTCGGCTCTTCCTGGAAACAATTACGATTCTTATCAATAGGGTGTGAGCCCCACCTACAGTGGATCAGACCATAGTCTGACGATTGAATGCCTCTAAGCATCTGACCTACCATGTGCTGGCAAACAGCCTCTAAGGTTTGGCATAACTTTGGGGAAGACAAAGCTGGGGAAAAGTCTTTTTATATCCTACAACAGAGTATTAACTTCCAGCCCACATAGCAGGTAAAGCTGAGTGCTTTGGGGCAGGAGATTGACTTTTGGAGTGGGGTACCTCCACTTACGTGTGGGAGTTGTTTGCTGACTCACAGAGCTGGAGTTGAGTGTCTTTGAGTTCAGACTTCTAATAGAGTGATGTGCCCTTTGAGCATTTAAGGTTGGTAGGTGCCTAGGAGTCTGTTTTGATTCATAGCGACCCTATTACAATGGAGCAAAACACTGCCTGGTCCAGTGTCCATCTCACAATTGTTCTTATGTTTGAGCTCATTGACGGCAACACTATGTCAATTTATCTTGTCCAGATCTCTCTCTCTCTCTCTCTCTCTTTCTTTTTTTGCTGCCTCACTATTTTACCAAACATAATATCCTTCTCCTGGGCTCTCCTGAAAACCTGCCCGAAGTACATGAGATGAAGTCTCACCATCTTTGCCTCTAAGGAGCATTCTGGCCTCACTTCTTCAAAGACAGGTTGCTTTGTTCTTTTGGCAGTCCATGGTGCTTTAAATATTCTTCACCAGCACCCTAACTCAAATGAATCGATTCTTTGTCTTCTTGGTTCAATGTCCAACGTCCACATGCATATGAGGTGATTGAAAATACCACAGCTTGAATCAAGCTCACCGCAGTCCTCAAACTAACAACCTTGCTTTACAACACTTGAAAGAGGTCTTGAGCAAACACGCTTACCAAGGGCATGTGTCCTTCCATGTGCATTGATTGTGGATCTACGCAAGGTGAAATCTTTGATCATTTCCATCTTCTCTCTACTTAACCATGATGTCACCTACTGGCTCAGGGTGAAGATTTGGGTTATGTTTGCCTTGGGTTGTCATCCATATTAAAGGTTGCAATCCTTGATCTTCCTCCGCAGTGCTTCAAGTCTTCCTCACTTTCAGCAAGCTAGCTTGTGTCATCTGTGTATTGCAAGTTGCTAACATGCCTTCCTCCAATCCTGCTGCTAAACTCTTGTTCATAAAATCCAGCTCCTCTGATCGTTTGCTCATCACACAGATTGAATACATCGGGTGAGAGGATGAAATCATGATGCAGACCTTACTGGATTTTAAACCAGGCCTTTATTAGCAGCCTCCCAAAAAGCTTTGTAACATTGCCTAAAGAAGGCAGAGGCCAGGCCGGGGAGCTAAAGGGCAGAAAGAAGTTTGTCTGAAAAACAGCATAAAATAAATTTTCCTGAATAAAGAACCTATTCTAAGCACTTCTCAGGTGAATTGCACCTTGTTAATGTCCCTACTAAACTCCGTGCTAATTAGCATAGGCTGAGTTGTGTGTGGCCACTGCGTGGACCGCTGGGGAAAGGCAGGACTCATTTTAAAGTTGCAATTTTATTAAAATAATATAAAATACAGTAGGATTTATTTATTTTTTACGTTATGATAAAAGGCAGCATCTTCCCACTCTCCTTATTTCCAGACCTACTTCCCTGTGGCAACCTTTAAAACGCTGTCTTAGTTTTAGTTCTTCTTGTTGGTGCCTTCAAAATGCCAAATAGAATACACTAAGTACTGATTATCAATTTTAGATAATGCCTATTGCCTCCTGACTGCTCCTGGTTTGCTTACCTTCTCCCTTCTTCTCTGGTCATTTTAAAAGCTCTATTATTGTCATTTTTACTTCTCTTTGTAACTTCAAGTAATAGATTTATCTTCTGTTAGTCTAGAAACTCTCGTATTTCCACCTGGAATCTTCAGTGCGATACTCTGCGTGTATAGAATCTTCGTGTAAGATATACACAGTAACTTATCTTCCTTCTAGGCTGGGCTTTCTAGAGAAGCAAAATCTCACATGACGCCTGTATGCATCTGTAAGGAGGGGCAACTCCTCTCTATTATTCCTCCAACTGCTGGGCTCCTTCCCAGATTCCCTCATGGAGTGGACCACACTCTGTTGGATCAGATCATGCAAGAACCCTGGCCTAGTCATGCTGACAGAAAACCTAACAATTCCACGCTCAAGGGAAAAAAAGACTCCGCACACGATTGAAGAGGTTTAGACAGTTTACTTCTTTCCTTGGAACATGTCACGCAGGCTGTTTGTGTCTCTTGCTGTTTTTCTCTGTCAGTCAGCTGATCATTCACTGGAGGTATCAGGCCTTCTAATAATTGAACAGATATTTTCATTTGTGGATTTCAAGTTGTTCTACAATTTTTAAGTATTAGAGTTATTATTAACAGTATTGCTGGGGAGAGTTATACCTCTCAATTGCTCTGTACAATGGCTGCCTCCAGATACTTAAAGTTTGACAATGGACTTTCTATCAGGATGTTGTTGGTAGGTACCATAGAGTCAGATCTGACCCACAGAGACCCCACCCACAACAGAAGGAAACGCCGCCCGATCCTGCGCCCTCTTCCCAATTGTCCCTGTGTTTAAGCCCGAGGTTGCAGCCACTGTGTCAATCCATCCTGCTGAGTCTTCCTCTGTTTCAGTCCTACTTTACCAAACATGATGTCCTTCTCCAGGAACTGGTCTCTTCTCAGAATAGGTTTCAAAGACTGTAAGGCGAAGGCTTGCCAGGCCATAGTTTTTCATTTTGTCCAATGAGTGCTTTGGTGTTCTGTCCATCTTGTAATGGCAAAATAACTGTTCTATTAACTCCTTTTGATGAAAAGACTACTGTAGCTATTGCAACCTCTATAACAATCCAAGTTACCTAGCATGCTGTCCTTCTCCGAGCACTGGCCCTTCCTGATCACATGTCCGAAGGACATGGAGTGAAGCCTTGACTTCATCACTTCTAAAGGCCTCTCGGCTGAATTTCTTTCAATACAGGTTGGTTTCTGTCTTCTGGCAATCTATGGCATCTTCTTTGCCAACACCCTAATTCAAATGCATCAATCCTTCTTTGATCTTCCCTGAACGTGCAATTTTTGTACACATATAAGACAATGAAAATCCCCTAGTTTGAATCAGGTATACCTTAATCCGCTTAAGTGATATCTTGGGCTTTTGAGATTTTAAAGGCCTTTGAGAACAGGTTTGTCAAATGCAGTGCATCACTGATCTCAAAGCTACGCTCTCAGGGGCATTGATTGTCAATCTAAGGAATGTGAAACCCTTGCCAACTTCATTGTTTTTCTCTGTTCTTGGCTTTTATGACCACAGCCACTCCTCAGGGAAGCAGAATGCAGAGCATTCTCTTTGTGGACTGTTTTATTCTAATGGATCTTGGCATCTCTGGAGAGTATGGTGCTGTTGCTTCAGGCCCAGAAGCCCATTCCTTCAAGATATTTGGTTATGTCTAAGAAATCTTGATAATTTTCCCCCCCTCATATTCTCTACCACATGGACATATTTGCAGCTAAGGTAAATTGCCATATACAGATATCCAGTCAGATATATACATGTGGGCATTCTCCCACTCTCCCTCCCATACCCATTTAGCTTGTGTGCCTATCCATGCATATCTTCATGGAGCATCATTATTGCAGGATTGTGTGTACAGCGATGTTTCCTTCTATTGCGTCTAACTCTTGCATACCTCCCAATGTCTTCCCCTATCTTCTTAATTTTTTTAACCAATCTTCCTCTTATTGTATATTGCCTTCCCTGTCTGTCTACCCCTGGTAACCATCAAAGCATAATTCTTTTAGTGCAAAAATCTTTCTTGACTTTTTACAATAGTGGTCTTATATGATATTTATCCTACAGTGGTTGACTAATTTCACTTAGCAAAATTCTTTCCAGGTTCATCCATGTCATGAAATGTTTCACATATTCTCTGAGCTGATATCTTGATTACTACCCATGAGAGCATGAAGCAACAGACACATCTAAATTTTACCTGGTTTCTTGACTTATAAAATCTATAACATAATAACTGTGTGTTGTTTTAAGCCATGAAATTATGAGGTAATTTGTTATGCATTGATATCTAGTGTAATCAAGTATTCTGTCTTCTTGAAAACAAAAACAGCAACAAATTCTATAAAATATCAGATGCACACCGAAGAGTGGGGACCAGATTAACTTCTTTCAAATATACTTATATCATATATCACTGGTAGTGAGACACAAAGATATAAGTGACAAAGAGTTTAACCTCTAGCACAAATGTTTAGATAAACAAGCCACTGATATGGAGCTGATTCCCAATCAGTGCGACCCTGTGTGGGGCTTCTAGCACTGTCAATCTTTACAGGAGTGGACAGCCTCATCTTTCTCCCTGAGAGTGACTGCTAGATTTGAACTGCTTATCCACAGCACTGCCAGAGATCCTTCAGATATTCAAAGACTGGCAGAAAACTGGGTAATAAGATTCGTTCTGCAGCCAGGTGGAGTGAGGAGGCGAGAATGTTTCAGTTTAAAACATTGATACAACCTAGAGAGTTCAGAAAAGACCTGGGGAAGCAATCTTGAGATATTATCTTTTCTATCGTAATTTATATCACACTATGCCTATATTTGTAAAAACTAAACACTTGAATTAAATTTTTTAATTTTTGTTGGCATGACATCACATATCTAAACATTTAATCATTGTAAACATTCAATCAAGTAGAAGGAGTTTAAATGTTTCTGTAGGCAGATTAGTGCAGGGATAGGAATGTCCGTTAATGCATGCCCAGAGAGCCAAACATGGGAACAAAGAGTGACGCGCTGCACATGCTCAGAGGCTCAGGTTTCCCGCCGGTGGGCATGGGTGGGCGCTAAACCTGGATTGGCCCACCTGGGCCAGGTGAATTCAATTCAGCCAATGGGGTCGATCAGGTGTCGTCCACCATGCCTCCCCGTGGAATCCTTGAAAAGGCAGGAGCCTAGAGTTGAGAGAGAGAGATCTATCATAGAGTCGCAGGGAAAGAGAACATGGTCTATGTGACGTTGAGCAGTTTCCTCCAGGCTGCATGGTCGGGAGGAATCCTATAGGTGCCATGTAAACCTGAAACTTCTTCTAACTCTCATAAAGCTCACTTGGATCACAAACCAGGCTTTGGCGTGAATTCTTTCTCGCGCGGAGCTAAGGACCGAGGTACAACCCTATCTCCAGAGAGATCTAACATTAAGTGGTGCCGTGACTCGGATATATAAGGTAAAAAGCAGGATCCAAGGGCAGACCCTCCCTCCCATCCTGGTCTCACTGGTTTCGGGAACTTTCTGGACTCTTTTCCCCTCACCATCCTGGGGAGACAGTGCGTAGCTGGAAAGGAGCCAGGCTAAACTGCTCCGGCAACATCTGGGAGATGGATGGCTTCCCGAAGGGACTTATAAAGACATTCGTAATGTATCGCCGTAGCCCCATCCTTTTGGTGTTCGGGATTTTACGTCTGTCTCTCTGTGCTTGCCTTCCTGGGAGCTTGCATGTCTTCCCCAGGCTGGATTCCTGGGAGGGGGCTGGGACGCTGTGGTCTGCAGGCCATTCACAAAACGTCTTTGCATCTCAATTGCCTGTTTTGTGCTCTGGCCCCGGTGGCTGGCCCATGCTGGTTTTCCTCTAGGCCACAAGCTGCGGCCACCATTTTCCAGACCACGTGAGTTGCCGCACCCTGGCAGCGTGGTACCACCTCGTGTCCGCCATTTTGGCTATGGGTCAATGGAGCACGTGACCCTGCCAAGATAGCGCCCACCGCTCCAACCATGTGGAGGGGCGGTGCCTAGATAGCTAGCCCCTGCTCTGGTCCCGGAGCCAAATGTTTCCCCCCATTCCCTTTTAGCTTCCCTTGGGTTTTCAAACAAGATGCTTTAGTGTTCTACCAGTGTGGGTTTGTTACTTGATACCGGTTGGTTTTCCGTTGCCCAGGGCTCGGCCAAAGGCGTTCGGAAGCCAAGCCACAGTAACTGTTAACTTTCACCTTGCAGTGATGCTGCCTCCGGAACTTTCTGGGACACCTCTTAATATAGCTCCGCTGCCAGGTTGTTCCAGCCAGAAATTCCGATTCTTTAAAGGTTCCCTGAGCTGCCGAATAGATGTCCCTTCCCTTCAGAGATTTGAGAGTCTGCTCCTGCCAGCAGGCGTCTTTGAAGGCCTTGGAGTCACACCACACAGTGGCCCCCATAGCTTGTGGTCTAGAAAATGGTCGGACCAAAATGTCGCGACTGGTCTCCGAGCCCTCCTTTGGGTGGGGGCACCTGTCTAAGGCCTCAGATTCAGGACACGCCAGACATGGGCACTGAATCTGCGGTTATTTGACCTTGAGACATCAAGCTCTTACTAACCTTCATGTCATTTGTTTTCTAGATGGGACCTACCAGCTCCATACCCAGGAATTGCCCCCTCGGATGCATCCTGTTCAATTGGAAAAGGTTTTATCTGGAAAAGCTGGACAAACAGAAGCTGATTACACTTTGCACTTCTATGTGGCCACAGCATGTTTTAGAGGAAGGGGAATCGTGGCCAGTCAATGGTACACTTTCCCTTCCAACCTTGCAACAGCGAGAACATTTCTGTGGAACCATGAAGAAGTGGTGGGAGATGCCGTATGTTAGAGCATTCTTCCTTTGAGGAAGAACAAAGATCTTTATTCCCAGTGCACCCAGGACCCCCCGAGGGACCCTGGACTAGAGGGCAACTATTACCCCAACCCTGAAACAGCCCAGAATATTCTACCTGTAGTAGAAGCAGCAGGGGAATTTGGCCCCGAAGCAATTCACAAGCCTTTTACTCTAATTGAACTCAAGCAAATTAAAAGTGACTTGGGAAGTTACTCTAACAAACCCGAACAGCACATAGAACACTTCCAGCACCTCACCCGAGCCTATGATTAACCTGGAAAGATGTCATGGTCATACAAAAACAGACTATAACAGACATTGAGAAAGAGCAGGTGCTCAAAGGTGCTAGGAAGTTTGCAGAGGAGGTACATGTGATGAATGAAAAGTACCCTGTAGGGGAAACTGCTGTACCTTTAACAGACCCTGCTTGGAATCATAGTGAGCCTAAGGCCAAGTGGGCACAGGAGCATTTCATGGTGTGCATCACAAGTGGACTAAAGTCAGGTAGACAAAAGGCCATTGATTATTCCAATTTGACAGCGATTCACCAGGGACCTACTGAGTCTCCTGAAAGCTTTTGAGTGGCTAAAGGAAGCCCTAAAGAATCATACTGCTGTAGATATAGAATCCTATGAGGGGCAAGTCTTGCTGAGGGACAAGTTTCTCACACAGGCCACAAAGGACATATGCAAGAAACACCAAAAACTAGTGCAGAAGCCTGGAGGAGCTACCCTAGAGGAGATGGTTGCTTGTGCCAATACAGTTTTTTAAAATAGGGAGCAGGAAGGCGAGGCTCAAGCCTGGGAGAAGGAGGAAAGGAAGGACATTAGGCATGCTTAGGTATTAGCTGCACTCAATAGCAGACACCCATCAATGCCTCCCAGGTTACCCAGACCTTTGAACCAGATACCAAGTGCTACATTTGCCAACGACCGCATCATTGGGCTAGGAACTGCCCTAACCAGAACAAGCCTCTTCAGACACCATGTCCCCATTGCAAGCAAACTGGCCACTGGGCTGGCCTCTGTCCTAAGACCCAAAACCTGGAGGGGAGGCACCCACAGGCCAACTGGCAGCTGGTAACAGAGGAGTAGGATTAAAGGCGCCCGGTCTGGACAGCCCAGCAGCAAAAGATAACTGTTACTGGTCTGGAACCTAGGGTGAGCATCAGTGTGGCAGGAAGGTCAATGAACTTCCTTTTAAATACTGGGACCACCTCTGTCCTTATTTCCTTCCCTGGACCCCTGGCACCCTGCACCTGCTCCATCCTGGGAGTGTCAGGAAAACCTGTAATTAAACATTTTACTGAATCTCTCAGATATCTTTGGGATAACTTCTATTTTTCTCACAGCTTCCTAGTGATTCCTGAATGTCCAGATCCTCTCCTAGGCCGAAACCTACTGTCCAAGCTACACACCTGCATAGTCATCGGGCCTCATCCTCGTCCCTCTACAGCTTTCCAGTTGTTCCTCACAGTGGAGTAGCCTCAGATTCCCCCACAGGAACCGTGGGAACAGACAAATACTCCTGTGAGCCACTGGACAGTCTCCGGATAATATTTAATTGCCACCCTAGGACAGATGAGGGCTACACAGATGATTCTACCCCAGACCCCTCACAGCCTTTAGGCCAGTGAATACCTTTCCTCCGTTCCTGTGTTTACAGTGACTAAACTCTCATGCCTGTTAGTCCCAAGATTTCTATTAATTTCCCATGACACTAACCTAACTTCAAGGGCACTGCCACCTTACAGTCTTACCCATGTCTCACTTAAACTGTTCACCTGTTTTCTGGTTTTTTCCACTTCTCAGGTTACCAAGGCCTTTAAACCAAGTGTGCCAGCTCCAGGACCACCGTCTCCTAAACCCACCTCTATCTTATCGATCCTTGGCTCTAAATGGACAACCCCTTCTAACAGAGTAGGAAGGGTATGGACCCAAAACCCCACTTCGCCCCCTTTGCTAGCAGGAAGTAGCTAGAAATGTCATCATCCAGTACCCCAAAGATTTGGGTCCATATCTCTTCAGGGAGAAATGTTAGGCAGATTAGTACAGGCATGGGAATGTCCGTTAAGACATGCCCAGAGAGCCAAACATGGGAACAAAGAGCAGTGCACTGCACATGCTCAGAGGCTCAGGTTTCCCGCTGGTGGGCATGGGTGGGCGCTAAACCTGGATTGGCCCACCTGGGCCAGGTGAATTCAGTTTAGCCAATGGGGTCGATCAGGGGTCATCCACCATGCCTCCCCCTGGAATCCTTGAAAAGGCAGGAGCCTAGAGTTGAGAGAGGGAGATGTAACATAGAGTCGCAGGGAAGGAGAACTTAGTCTATGTGATGCTGAGAAGTTTCCTCCAGGCTGCATGGTCGGGAGGAATCCTATAGGTGCCATGTAAACCTGAAACTTCTTCTAACTCTCATAACATTCACTTGGATCACAAACCAGGCTTCGGCATTAATTCTTTCTAGCGCGGAGCTAAGGACCGAGGTACAACTCTATCTCCAGAGAGATCTAACATTTCCTATGGAAGCAACCCCATTCATTGCTGCTCCCTGAAGGAGTTCCAAACTTAAAATAGAGAGTGAAATGTTACAACATCATGTTAGGAGGAAGTACATGCTTTAGTGTGGAGGAAGAAAATATTTAGTAGGTACAATAACAAGAATAATTACTACAGGAACTAATTTGCCTAGTAAGCAAAGTACTTATTAGAAGAAACCATCTACATGAGGCGATTTCATTCAATCAGAACATCATATATGGTCTTGGGGGGAATTTCATTGAATTTCAACTTTACAACACAAATGTTTATTTTTAAAATCATTTTATTGGGGGCTCATACCACTCTTATCACAATCCATACACACATCCATTGTATAAAGCACATCTGTACATGGGTCACCCTCATCATTCTCAAAACATTTGCTCTCCACATAAGCCCCTGGCATCAGCTCCTCATTTTTCACCTTCTCTTCCCACCCCCCTCCTCCCTCATGAGCCCTTGACAATTTATAAATTATTATTTTGTCCTATCTTACACTGTCCAACATCTCCTTTCACCTACTTTTCTGTTGTTCGTCACCCAGGGAGGAGGTTATCTGTATATTCTTGTAATTGGTTCCCCCTTTCTACCCCACCTTCCCTCCAGCCTCCTGGTATCGCCACTCTCACCACTGGTCCTGAAGGGAATCATCCGTCCTGGATTTCCTGTGTTTCCAATTCCTATCTGTACCAGTCTACATCCCCCGGTCTAGCCAGATATAACACAAATGTTTCTAACACAAACGTTGAATGGCTACATTTAGCTCATAAAGTGAACATTATCCCCTTGCTCGCTATATCCAACCCCAAATTATAAATATATTTTATTCAAAATAGAACATGTATTACATGATATTCTGCCTCAAAGAGCCTCCCCTAGTAAGTAGGACTACCTATTAATCACTGTTGGCTTTAGTTAGGATACCAGTCCAGATTCTGAAACAGAAAATAGTTCAAACAAGAGTGTTTCTTTTTCGCTTACACGGCATCTGACTGCACACGGCAGCTCTGCACTGCCTTTCTGCCATGTTTTTGGGTTGTTATCTTGTCTACTTTGTTACCTGCAGCTCACCAAAGCAAGTAAGTCGTGTCTGACCCATGTCATGGTATTTTAAATCACCTCATCTGTATAAGAAATTTGGGCAAAATTAGGGGAGCCGTCGTCTTGCAGTGGCTATGTAGTTGGCTGCAAACTGCAAGATCAGTAGTTTGAACCAGCAGCAGCAGGAGAAAGACCGGACTTTCTATTCCTATGCAGAGTTATAGTCTTGGATACTCACAAGGGCAGGTCTACCCTGTCCTATAGGGAGGGGCTCTGTGAGTTGGAATCAACTCAAGGGCAGTAGCGGTGAGTGGGCAGAAGAACTGGTGCATTTGAATTTTGAACTTAGTAAAGAATACTGAAAAGACCATGGACTCCCAGAAGAACAAATAAACTTATCTTGGAAGAAGTGCACCCAGAATGTTTTAGAAATGAGGATGACAAGACTTCATCTCACGTGCTTTGGCCATGTCAGAAGAGAGCAACCCCTGAAAAGAACACCAGGCTCGGTACAGTGGAGTGTCCACTAAAAAAGGGAAGGGCAGACACTCAATGAGATGGAGTGACACCGTGGCTCCACCAATGGATTTAAAGATAACAACTGTGAGGATGGCTACAGGGTTGCTATGAGTTGGAACCCATGCAGGTGGTGCACTTCCCAGTCTGAAATAAGAGTGAAAAAAGACAGGGGAAGGGTAGGTGGGAGAGGCAAAATGCTTCCTTGAGTGTGGTTACTAGAACCCTTACAGAAGCAGCTAACTCGGGGTTTCCGTCATAGCTCAACTGTAGGAATTCCAACTGCCAGCCTTTGGCACCACCTGTGTACACAAGCACACCTGTGTATTTGTGGGAAATGACTGTCATCTCTACCTCCAACACTCCAAAACTGGCATTATGGAAAATAGCCAACTCATTTAGAAAACAGCCACAAAGTTTATTAGAAAATGAACTATATGCATCAGATTTCTGCAGAGTTAAGTATAGAGAATGTCGTTACCTTGTTCCATCAGAGATGGTAGTAGGCAGAGCAATGTTGTTTTTGGTTTTAGGATCTCAGCCTCTTTTTTTCTAAGCAGAAATAAGAACTGACCTTTCGATGGTGATTGGTTTCCATTGGTCTGTGAAGAGTTTCTTGAGTGGCTTTCTTTTGCTGTGTCAGGTAGATGGGCAATGGCGAAAGTTACAGTTGAATCTCCCTCTCCCCACTTACGGCTTATCAGCTTTTCCTCCACTGATGTATTAAAAGGTTTGGGCAAAAGGCATATAATTTGTACAAGGAACCCAGAAATTTCTGAAAAGGGGGGATCAAGACTAATCTGGACAACTGACACTGGAGTTAGCAATAGCTTGTGGATTATAAAGAGACTTCCCCAGCTTTGTCTCCCCCAAAGATATGCCAAACATTAGAGGCTGTTCACCAGCATATGGTGGGAGGCCAGGTGCTTAGAGACATCCTCCCTGAAGGCAGTCAGTTGCCAGACTACAGTCTAGTCCCACCACAGGTACCCTCCCACTCCCCCCCTCTCCCCACCACCGCTGCTAAGGACAATGGGCTACTTCTCCCTAAAGGCTTATGATCATTAGCCTGGTCCCTGTAGGTGGGGTTTACACCCTACTGATAATGGTTTCTATGCAGATCCAGAGAACAGGTCAAACCAGCTCAGTGACATCAATGTTAGGTTGTCATCCTGAATCTAGGATCTGCCCTTCTTGTCACATGTATACCCCCAATCCCTCCTCTTCCTATTGCACGTATATCCCTAGATTGCCCCCCTCTTATTGCTGTATAGCCTATAGTTCAACCCCTTCCTGTGGTGTATGTGTTTACCTGTAATTAGTGGGCTTGCATGCCCCCCAAAGATATATAGACCTGGGTTAGCAATAAAGAGTTCTCTTGGGCTCCCCTCTTGGCTTTTTGTTGGTTCTCCTTCCTCTCCCCCATCCTCGCTCCCCTGTCTCCCTTTCCCCTTGTCCTCCTTCCCCTCCCCCTCTCTCCACATGAACCACCAAGCAGGGCTGAGGTGAGCATGCTACTATGAAATGTGTCTGACTCCATTATTTCAATCTCTCCTATATTTCTCATGCTCTCTAGGCCTTTATTATAATCTCTATATGTCTCAACCATACAATTGCGCCTATCAAACCTGCGATTAGTGGTGGGGGGCTGACCCTTCCCCCACAATAGCTGTCACGGAGACCTGCATTCAGCTTTTCTCACGGCCTGCTACCACACAGGGCACCGTTTAGTACAGAGAGAAATTCACCTGATGAGCAGGCGTGTGCTCAGCTGCTGACTCGGATTTGACACAAGAGGCACGCTATTTGGACGTGGAGGTAAATTCTTTCTACTTCCCCATGTGATTAAGAGCCAACATTCACAAGACTACCACATAGGAAATATTGTCTGTACCTTTGTGTGACCCAGGAGAACTGCCATGTGGGACCCACGCACAGAGCATCTCCCTAAGATGGTCTGTGTGACTAGTCCAGTAAAGGCATCACCTACTGGACTACAGGATTAGGACTACCTTGTGAGGACAGAACCCATAGTTAGTGTCTACTCCCCTGTAACCCTGGTGCTTACAGAGAAGGTGCTCAATGAATATTGGTGCATAAAATAGGATAAATAATGGATGCATGGCATTTTAGCATAAAAAATAGCACCCTATGGTAGCAACCATACAGGTAGACAAAATTATCTTTCTACCTGGTCTGTGGAAAATGACTGGGAGCTTTGAAATGAAGTCTCAGACTAATCAGGGGAGGGGCTGGGCAGAGGACTTAAGGAAACAATCTAGTTACTGAGTGTTATAGTCGGTTTGTGTCAACCAGGCTGCTCCAGGCTCCTCAGTACTGTGACAATAAGGCCTCCCCCATAAGGTGCCTGATGACAGAGATGCTGGACTATATGAAGAAGATCATGGCTTATTAGCAACCTGTGAGATGCTTGGTGAAAACGAGGCGGCTTTGCAGCACTTGCAGATGAAGAGCAAAGGCTACAGCCTTCCATATGGACTGCAACTCAATGTTAAGAAAATAAAAACGCGTACAACTAGACCAATAGATAATACATTGCATAACTCTTAATATGACTGAGTGATTAAACTGTGTAATAGGTGAAGTGTATGCCACCTTAAAAATCACAACCAAAAGATACACAATTTTGAAACCTATATGAACTTGTTTTATTTTTGAAATTCTAAAAAACGAAGTGTAGATAACATTTTTATAAATGGAATTAAATTCAAAAAGAGATTTAAAATAAAGTAAATATTAAAAGAGGTCGAAATGTTTCTTAATAAAAATGCTTGGCTAGAGTGTACATTATTTTTTTAAGTCCAATGTTGAGTTTTGATTTTGCATTTATGCAACATTGAGTGGTGGCATAAGCACAAGTTGTTTTGTTCAGAAGGACATTTTTAACTAGAATGCCTGGGTTAAATCTCGTTTATCTATAAATGGGGTAGTAAAATCTGGCTCAAAAGGTTGTTCTGCATATGCACAATTGTGTTTGATACAATTGATCTATGGATTGTTATAAGAACTGTAAAATGATTTATTAATTTTTAGAAGGTTGTTGTGAAGATTAAATGTAAACCACAGAGTTTGGTATATAAAAAGTCTTCAGTAAATATTAGTTCTCTTTGATTTGCTTAAAGTGAAAACCAACTCTAGGAGTGGATGTAGCCAGTCACTTGATGAAACTGTTCTCTTCAACCAAACGTTCACTCCCTCCCTAATCCTTAGCACTGGAACACCTATTATAACTAGATTATAAAATACATATTACAATATAACCAACTGACATCAGTTATGGGGAAGGACCTCTCTTTGTTTCAGAATGAGCTGAGAACCTATGAAGAGAGCAGTATTCTTCGCAAAACTGAGTAGTGACAGTGGAGGCCATCCTCAATAAAAGAGAGGTCATCAATGCTCCTAAGAATGGCAACTTCAAAAAAAAAAGAATGTCAACTTCCTCAACCCCATGCTCCAAGATGTGAATGCAACATACCGGCATGAAGCAGAGAACCAGTAGAGAAGTCAGAGGGGTCAGCCCTAACCCCAATTATGTGGACAGCCACCCTTCCCCCAAAATGAATTTATTTCAGAGGACAGCATGGAAGCTACGGCTCAGGGAGAGGGACACGTCTGATCAGAGCACATAGGAGCAAATGAAGTGGAAAGAAGAGGGAGGGGAGCACATCCTGACCTACTAAGCCTTGAGGATGATATTCCTGCTCAGAGCAGCCAATGCACAGAGAGGACCATATGGCTGGCCCCACTACAAGACTCGACATCCCTCACTGACCTATAGCCCTACAGGGGACAACACTGGAGACAGTGTGGAAATTGCGCCCAATGTGACCCTACCACACTGAGGCAAAACAATAAGGGCGTGCAACAGAACACCAAGGTGAACAGAGCAAGGAAGTCCCGAGGGAGTGCCAAAAATAGACTTTGGGGCCAGGGCATGGCACCCCATCACACTCAACCGAAAAACACTCCTTGGAAAACACTCGAGTGGAAAAGGTTAACAAACAGACCTTGAACTATTTACAGGCTTTTCTTTTCTTTTTTGATGTTAGTGTTTTTTTGGTGTGGTTGTTGTTTGTTTTCTTTTGTCACTTTGTATTGCTCTGTCTTGTTGGGGGGTTTTGTTTATATTATTATCTCTGCAGGTATATCCAGATAAGATAGACTGGATAAACAATCTGAAGGAGTAAACAATGGGACCGATGGTTCCAGGGGGGACATGGGAGAGGGGGGTTTGGGGAAAAGGAAGTGGTGTTAACCAACCCAGGGACAAAGGAACAACAAGTGATCCAAAATCAGTGGCAAGGAGGGTGTAAGATGCCTGGTAGGAATTAATCAAGGGCAATGTAACTGAGAGGAATTACTGAAACCCAAATGAAGTCTGAGCATGATAGTGGGAAAAGAGCAAAGTAAAAGGAAATAGAGGAAAGAATTAGGAGGCAAAGGGCATTTATAGAGGTCTAAATACAGGCATGTACATATGTAAATATATTTACATATGATGATGGGGAAATAGACCTATGTGCATATATTTATAGATTTAGTATTAAGGTAGCAGGTGTACATTGGGCCTCCATTCGAGTACTCCCTCAATACAAGAACACTTTGTTCCATTAAACTGGCATTCCATGATGCTCACCTTCCTACACGATTGCTGAAGACAAAGGAGGTGCATAAGCAAATGAGCTTATGAAATTGGAATGCATGATCACCAGTCATATATAAAGTTAGCAGCTCTATTCTTTTATCTTTTCTCTAGCCACACCTCTAAATATGACTTTGCATTTCTTATTAAAAGAGTGCAGTATGTTTTCCTTCTTATTAAGTATGGGCTTGGCATGAGACTTACTTAGGCACTGAAATCTTTTTGATAGACATCTGCCCCCGGGAAGGTCAAGACAGGGCAAAAGCAGGGCAGACAGACCAACCAACTTATTACCATTTCTACAGCTTAAACTTTGCCACCTTAGATAGCATATCTTCTTCCTCAGAACAAAAATTAATGTGGTTGAATTGGGGGGTGCTAGCCCACCCACGGTTTCAATATACACAATTGTATGGTTGAAATATACAAAGATTATATTAAAGTCATCGAGAGCATGAGAGACTGGAATAATGCAGTCAGACACATTTCATGGTAGCATGCTCACCTCCTGCCTCACTTGGTGGTCCTCGTGTGGGGAGCCCCGCTGTGAGGGTCGGAGAGAGAAGCCCCCTATTGCTAACCAAGAGTTATATCTCTTTCAGGGGGCGTGATTGCAGGTAACCACACATCACAGGAAGGGGCAGTACCATAGGCATACACATCATAGGAAGGGGATGTACAATAGGCATAGGTGTAACAGGAAAGGGATGAGCTAGGGATGTACACATGATAGGAAGGGGAGGAACTAGAGGTATACATGTGACAAGAAGGGAGGACCCTAGATTCATGATGGCGACCTAACCTTGGCCACCCTTGGGTGGGCTTGACCTCTCTGTGGTCTCCTACAAGGAAACAGACAAGTACTATCCTTAACAGAAGGGAGTGGACCCTACTTGTTGTGGGATAAACAGTGGTGTCTGCTTGCTCTAGATGGCTGACAACCCTTAGGGAGAATAACCCCCATCGACTTCTGATGACCTCCAAGTGTATAGTCTTTCACAAGCAGCTAAGTTTGGCATATATTTGGGGGAGACAACTTGGGAGAAATCCTCTGTTTCCCAGATTAATTCTTTAAAAGCCATAAAAGTAAGCATAAGGAAATCATACACCTTATGAATATAGCGGGAACTCTAACAATCACCTCGCCCAAATTCTCAGTTTAAAGCTAAAGCGATTAGAGCCCGAAAAAAGACTAGAACACCAAACCCAAAGCCCACTACCTCCATGTTGATTCTTACTCAGCAGCTTTGGAGTCAACAGCCAGTCATTTAACCCCTGTGCCATCAGGGCCTCAATTAAGGAATAACACCAGTAAGCCTAAATCCAAATCTCGGATTCAGAGATTTGATGGGCAGTTTGTGATACAAAATCTTTAGGGAAATAATGTTAGGGGCAGTCAAGTTGGTTCATCTAGACAACAGAACAAAACACTGCCCAGTCTTGCGCCATCCTCACAATTATTGTGTGGAAGTCTGTAGGGAGCTGCGTGTCTCCCCACCCTGGATTTTAGCCATGAATTTACTCTCGCCATACAAACTGCCCTGAGGCTTTAGTGCCCTTTGTCTCAATTCCCGCCAGAGGGCAGCTGCCTTGACCCTTGCTAGGATTGGTGCTCTTTCACTAGCAGCTGCTATGCTCACTGGTCAATACATGACTGATGGCATCTCCCCCCAGGCTCACCAGGAATGCTTCATTAGCATACTTACCTGTTTGATCAGTTGCCCGCCATTCCTTCCTTGTTTGGAGATGCACGACTATTGGCTACCTCAGCTGTGCCTTATTTTACATGTGACGTAATGGTGCCAGCCCCTCGCTGGCTATTTAAACCTCTGCTCTCAACTCATTAAAATGAGGCTTGATCAGATTCCTGTCTTGCCTCCATCTCTCCGCGCCCTTGCCCATCTTCATTCCCAGGCCCTCTTTCAGGTCCACGTTGTTGATGTCCCGCTGGCTGGGACAGATGTCCATTGTTGCAGCCACTGCATCAGACCAGCTACCAATGACCTACTTCCAAAGGGAAGCCAATGAAAATCTTATGACTCCCAACAGACGATTGTCCAATGTGGTACTGTTAGATCTCTCTGGGGAGAGATATACCTCGGACCTTGGCTCCGTGTGAAAAAGAATTCATGCCGAAACCTGGTTTGTGATCCAAGTGAGTTTTATGAGTGTTAGAAGAAGTTTCAGGTTTACACAGACACCCGCAGGGCTCCTCACGAATGTGCAGTCTGCCTGGAAGCTGCTCACAGAGTCCCACAAAAGTCCCGCATGGTCCCCCGGTCGACTCCGGGCTCCTGCCTTTTCAAGGATCCCATGGGGAGGTGACCCCTGGTCGACCCCATTGGCTGAATTGAATTCACCTGGCCTAGGTGGGCCAATCCAGGTGCAGCGCCCACCCATACGTACCTGGCAGGAAGCCTGAACCTCTGAGCATGTGCACTATTCCCCTCCTTTGTTTCCATAGCTCGAACCTCTGGGCATGTGTAATGGATGCCCCAGTGCCTACGCTAGGCTACCTAACAGTACCTGAAGATAAGCCCCTGGATTGGAAGGCGCTATATGATAGCTGGCTGCAAAAGCAGACTCAGTCGTCCATCCTGATCGTTGGATCATGAAGGTGGTGCTGCAGGAGCAGACAGTGCTTTGCTCTGTTCAAAAACATTAAGGTCGCCAGTAAGCAACTTGGTTGCAACTAACAACACGGCACTTAGTAGAAACTATATCATCTGAATTCACAACCAATCTGAAAGGAACAATACTTCCTAACGCTCCCTACGGGAATAACGGCATGCAATACTAAAAATCCAAATTCTCAGAATTCTTTAGATAAACCTAGGTTGTCAACTTGCTATTACTATAAATACAGTGAAGTCAATATCAAGGTGGGCAGTATGAATTTGCTTTTTGTCTTCACCAAGCTCACTTTTTGTCCCCTTGATGAAAAATGGTTCTGGGGCCTTTAAATATGTTTTCTTTGTTAGTTTATTAGTAGAGGGAGGTTAGAAAGATGTCGCAGGAGGAAAACAGATTTCTGCTGCCTGGTTCCATGTGATCCTCTCATCAGACTCCTGAAGCACATATTGTGTGGGGTGTGTATGAGTGGGGCGGTGGGGGGTGGCAGAGAAACACAGAAGCAAATGCCTGGATCCTAAGATCTTATGACCCAGTGCTTCCTGTGAGTTCTAGTAGTTTCCGCCAAAGGGCAAATTTCCAGAAAATTCTAGAGTATAGTATCCCAGCAATTTCTCAGCCATTTTCTCTCCAAGGAAGTCTGAAATCAGCCTGATAGAGTGGGAGCTTTTCCTAGCCCTAGAGGAAGTGGTGACTCCTTATATCTGCTGTGCTTGTAGTACTTAGAAGGAACCCTGGTGGGGTAGTGGTTACTTATTGGGCAGCTAATTCCAAGGTCAGTAGTTTGAAGCCTCCAGCTGTTCCTCAGGAGAAGGATGAGGTTTTCTACTCCCGTAAACAGTTAGTCTTGGAAACCCACAAAGGCAATTCTACCCTGACCTATAGAGTCGGTATGAGTCATAATTCTCTCAATTTTAGTATTGAAAGTTTGCTTTACATTTTGAGTTGTCAATCTTTGCATTAAACTGTCCCTATTCAAGTGACAGGAGCTCTTGTGGAGTAGTGGTTACACATCGGGCTGCTTACCACAATGTCAGCAGTTCTAAACTGTTCCCATCAGTGGTATGGACCTGCAATGATTGACGACCTGAAGCAAAAGGTGGCCAGTGGACTGATGATCCAAAGGCAAATTTGATTTCCTAAGTACAGCTTTAGATATTAACGAGGCAAGGGTGCATAGTATAACAATAACATTGTGATAAAATTGCTCTAAGCACAAATAATGCCTTGGGACTAGTCTGAATAAATGCAGCTGTGTTCTCAGTGTACACAGGGCATCTCCAAATGAGGGAAAACATATGACCATAGCTGCAGTGTTCTGGGTTACAGTGTCCGCAAACACCTCAGAGAGTCACCAATGAAATTCAGAATCCCCCCTTTTCTATTTTATAGCTAATGTTGAAGAACAAAAACAAAACAAACCCAGCTACCTGATGAAGCTGCGGTTTTTCTAAAACACTGCAGGGCACAGAAGCAGAACATTTGGTTAAGTTGAACTTGCAAGCGTGGAATCATCCCACCTTCTTCTGTTCTTATTGCAAACCTAGAACAATGTCACCCAGAACAATTCCAACTTCCTTATCACCTAGTCCTAGAACAATTTCAACTTCCTCATCTTGTCTTCATCACATTCCTTATTTTTCTTTACTGGTTTTGGGGAGCATACTGAGTTTTCTGACTCAGTTTGCCTCTCTCCTGCACACTTTAACTCCTTCCTTACTTCTGCTTGAGTCTGCCTAACAATTCCAATTTTGTTTGCATAAAAGCAACAGTCTTCTTTTAGGGCTACGTATAAGCTACCTTGTTGGCTTGTAACAAGGGCGGAGGCACCGAGGGCTGAGGGTTCCGTCACTCTTAGACCTTCTAAAAGGGGCACTAATAGACGAGCCGCTCTGTGAGATCGGGTGCTCCCTGCAATTATGCCCAGATCTTCCTTCTGTCTCATTAAATAGGTACACCTGGGGGATTACATGAACAATATGCACAGCTCCGAGGATTTGTTTTGGTTGAAAATAGGGACATCTAGAGAAGAGTGAGTCCAGAGATACAAGCAAACCAGGTGGTAGCGGGGCTTTAAATGGGGTACAATGGACCCATAACAATGTTGAAGGCAGGAGAGCCACCCACCCAGCGCTGGTCTCTAGAGTTAATTTAACTAGAGTCTCTTTCAGGGTCCAATTCATCCTTTCAACTTGTCCTGAACAATGAGGGTGATAGGCACTGTGTAATTTCCAATTTGTGTCTAAAATGTCTCCTTCATGTTCGTATAGCTTTAGCAACAAATCCGGGTCCACTGTCTGACCTGATGGTGTCAGGCACCCTCCACCTAGGGACGATCTCATCAGATAACTTTTTACCTACTACCTGAGCAGCTTCTTTCTCGGTGGGGAAGGCTTCTACTTAACCTGGGAAAGTGTCTACAGGAACTAACAAATACCTTTAACTCCATTTCCCTGGTTTAATTTCTGTAAAATCTACTTCCCAGTGCTTTCCTGCCTTGCATAGGGTGTGGTACGAAGGCAGGTCAAGCGTTCACTTGCAGGCAGCCCTGGCAGGCAGTCACCACTTCTTCCACTGCCTTGGCGAGCTGGGGGCCCCAATAATCTAATTGGACTAATCCTGCCAGTTTTCTAGACCCTAGATGAGTATAGGCATGCAGCTGCTTCATGAGCCTTTTGCTTTTTCTGGTAAGCTGTGTCAGCAGTCAGGCAGCCAGTATCAGGTCCATTCTTTAAGGTACTGCTCAAGCTGCTTCATCTGCCTTCCGGTTGCCTAGGGCCACTGGGTCTGTTCCTTTTTGATGGCCAGGACAGTGCATAAAAGACACTTTACTGGGCATCCAGAGGACTTCTAACAGCTGAAAATTTTCTTCTTTATTTTTAATTTCAGTCCCTTCTGAGCTCAGCAAACTTCTTTCTTTATCTTTAAAGTGGACTGGGTGCTGACAGATTGCCGCTGGGCCTGCTCTGGGTTTTAGCTGATCCACTACTACAGGCAGGTGGACTGTAGGCCCAGGGGGCTGGGGGTGGGGTGTATCTTCTGCCCAAACCCTCGGGCCTTCAGTCAATAGTCTTCCCTCATATGCTCTAGAGGAAGGCTCGGAGACTGTCAAGAGATAACTGTCATTCAAGGGAAGAGTCACAGAGACCTGCCAGTGAGGCTTCTTCTTCCAGCCAGCCCAGTGCTATTTGGGGATTGTTTGGTTGAAAGCTGATCATCCCCTTAAGCTTAGTCCAAAAGGCAGTTTCTAATTTGCCTGTTGCTTCTTGAATGGCAGTCTTCTTTTTGCTGATGGGGCTTCCTGCTTTCTTGAGAACCGAGTGGGTTGCCCCTGTATTTACAAGGAATGTGACAGCCTGTCCCCCACTTTCAGGGTTATCATGGGCTTCAGAGAAAGAGCGGTGCTCCGGACCTCCTCATTCCAGGTCTAAGACTGAAGTGGGTAGAGTCTCCACTTGGAGGGGCTGATTTTTATGCTGAGGCTGTTTTAGGCTGTTGGACTTCCAATGTCCCTCTTCTTTGCAATAGACACATTGGTTCTTGCCTAGCGGTTTGCCTATGTTCTGTCTGTTCTGCCTGCCTGGCCCTGGACGGGGTTCTGGTCTCCCCACTGTCATGACAAGGATTCTGGCCATTGCTTTGGCTTGCTTCTCTTCTGGTGGGTTTCTATTATTTTCTGCTATATCTAATAATTCACTAATATTTTCCCCTGAATACCCTTCTAGCTTCTGTAACATTTTCCTGATGTCTGGTGTGGCTTTGGATACAAATGTGACATTAACGGCCTTGGGATTATCTGGTGGCTCTGGGTCTATTGGGGTATAGCCAGTAGGCATCAAACAACCTCTCTAAATAAGCTGCTGTGCTCTCATCCTGGCCCTGAAATTATACTAGTTACTTCGGACAAATTAATGGGATGGTGTGCTGCCTCCAGAGACCACTCATCAGAATCCAGTGGTAAGTGACCAGGCGTTCCCTCCCTGCAGGGCGGTTTGGATCCCAATCAGGGCGGAGCAAGAGGAAAGCAGATTCCAATTCCTGGGGGTCAGTCTCAGGTCGTCACTCTGCTCCCAGCACCCGTTTCTTGCTCTCCCTGTGAATGCAGCTGTGCTCCTTGGCTATAAAGCGAGTCTGGTGTAGTTGTTGACAATTGTCCCACGTTGGCCAAGGGGGTGTTGTCTCCACAATATCAATTCACAGGGTGATGTAGATGGGTTGGTCTGGATGTCAGATTTTTCCATGTATTTGACTTTAGTAAGTCTTCACTCCATAAAATTCCAGGTGGCTCATAGCCCCATCAGGTCCCTGTTTTTGGCACCACTAAACCACCAGTTGTTCCATGGGAGAAAGACAAAACGTTTGGGTTAGATAGGGTTCTCTAGAGAAACAACACCAGGACACTTATGATTTTAGATAGATAGATAGATAGATAGATAGATAGATAGATAGATAGATAGATAGATAGATACAACAGGAAGAAATAAACAGCTAATTAGTCCACAGAGCAGTACAGAGGGCTCAGTTCAACTCACTTCCATGAGTCAGTTAATACACTGGCAGTCCTTCAACTCATGAGGCCTGCTGGGTGCAAGTCAAGGAAGCAGACAGCTGAGTCTTCTGTAGAGCAATACAGGCAGTCCAACCACAGGCAGCACACAGCAGGACAGGTCACCAACGGTCAGCCAAATGACAGGGGCCAGCAGTCCCCTGCTCAAGTGACGTATACACCAGCAGTGTGGTAAAGCAGGTCTCAAAGGAACCTCAAACTATAGCAACACAGTCCATGGGTTGGGGGTCCCACAGTGTGTAGCTCGCAAGTTGAGGCAGAGAACTAGCTAAGGAAGCTGCACACTGGTTCATCATCAGAGAGCAAGAGAGACAGAAAGGTGAGGCTCGCTGAGCCATTTATCACTTTGCCCTTTAATTAAACTGCAACCTTATTACTCCTACATGTGTTTATTGGCCAGCTTTCTACTTCAGCAAAGATTTACAATCTCGAAACCTCACAGAGGCAGTTCTACCCTGTCCTATAAGCTCACTATGAGTCGGATTGAACTCAGTGGAAGTGAGTTTGGTTTGTGATTCAGATTATTGTGGAGTTTCTCTTTCCAGATTGGATCCAGATGGATACAAGAGGAAAAATAACCACCAAGTATCAAAGTAAGTAGCAAACTTTTAAAATGTTACTCTGAAAGTGCACATGAAACAATTTATTTATACAAACTATTAGGGTTGGAGGGAGCTCAATGAAAAACAGTTCTTTTCTTTCATGTTCTCAAACAAGTGTGAAGCAAGACCAAAGTATTTGCCTTTGCTACTAATATGTCAAGGTAAAAACCCTGGCCCAGGTTTGTGTATTAGTGGGTTTCCTAATTCGGAACCCCAAATTTACAAGTAAAAAAGGAAGGCTAGTAGGGCCCAGTTCATATATGCACAAGCTTACAAAACCTGTTTACATTTGACTCGGTGCTCAGTGGGCGGTTGCAGACAAGTTCTGTCAGTAAAAAGGTTATTTATGGTCATTAGGGTGACTCAAAAAAGAGAGGGGGTGGGGGGGGGGCAGTCCAAACAGTGGCTTCCAAGAGGACACCTTGTGCTAGGCTAGTTAAATTCAAGACTGGGCAGCTCAGAAGTTTATGGTGACTCATTTTTTCTTCTAAATTATTCTACTCTTGATAGATTTTTCTTGAAGGACATAGGATGATTTGAGGGGCTTATTATGGAATAATGTTTTGAGAAAATGAAAAACTGCTTTGGTGAGAAAAAGCCTAGGAAATATTCACTAGGGGTTTTTCTTCTCCTTCTCCTTCTTCTTCTTTTTCCTCATCCCCACAATGCAGGTGTTCATTCTTTGAGGGTAGCAGGTGGTCTCCGATGAACATTTTGTTGGAATACCTTCCTTTACCCACCCCACAGCACTGGTCTTGTCCCTACATACTTCATTGTGTCCCCAAAGTCAAAGAACGTTTAATGGAACACAATTTGAGTCCCCCGAGGATAGCCAAATGCCATTTTGATGTAGTATAAATCAACAAGGATAGCCAAATGCCATTTTGATGTAGTATAAATTAAAGAGCCCAGAATTCTTTGGGGAATAAGTTAGAGAGACGGAAGTACCACCTTCAGAAATGTATGGACTTCAGCGGAGGACATGTTAAGAAGCAATTGCTTCCCATTTTGATATTTTTATGTAGTCAAGGTTTCTATGATTTGTAGCACTCCTTCTTTACTTAGACTTGCCTTCCCAGGAGCAGGCAATGATGGACCAGGACAAACCTCTTTCAGAAGCTGGTTGATACTGCCAGTTTCCTACATATTAGAGGGAAGCTCAGGAAGCCTATTTCCAAGCAGTGGCATCACTAGAGTTGATGTCACCCAGTACAGTAACTCATGATGTCACCATCCGACCCCCACCCCTACCCCTTACCAGACCATACAGAATCCTAACTCGCTAACTCACACCCTACCATCAAGTTGATTCTGACCCATATGACAGAGCAGAACTCCCCTACGGGGTTTCTAAGGCAGTAATCTTTATGGAAGCAGACAGCCTCTTATTTCTCCCATGGAGCAGCTGGTGAGTTTGAACCACCAACCTGGTGTTAGCAGACCAATGTGTAGCCCACATCACTACCAGAACCCTTTACAGAATCCTTAGTTATGTTTATTATAAATTTTAATCATAGAATAATATGATATAGTTTAAATGCAATATTTCTGCGATTACCTGAATATTAACAACAAAGATGGTTTATAAACTCTTTCTACATTGAATCAATAGCATTAGTTACAACAGTATTAGTAACCGAGAAGCCTTTTTCCACCTTTTTTTACTTACTACTTCATTCTCAGAAGTTATTTCCCCCCATCTTTATATTATCTAGTTTTCGTTATTATTATCATACCTAAGTATAATCATGGTAACAGATTGCTGAGCAGAAGTAGCCCTCAAATTCTTTTTCTGAAGAGCTTACCAAGGTTGGAAAGGAAACCTTCACATATTTAATGCTAAAAAGCCACCGAAAGGAAAAAAAACAGCCACGAAAGGCTTGAGCAGCCTGGAAACAGTTAACACATACTTTGGAAGCAAAGTGATTTTATTTCAGATTTAGCAATAAAAGGGGCTGGGGGCAGGGGGGGGGCATGAACCAGTAGCCAAAGTCATTTGCTTATTCAATGCCTCAATTTACAAAAGAAAAACATTCTTTTTCAAAACCTGACAATAGGTTAAAAGGTATTTTTTACATCCTGAAGTGATGCTATTGGGCACAGACTGCTCTAAAGCCGTTTATTGCTGTGCGGCTGATTAGGCGTTGGAAAGAAAGGAGGAAGGCAAAGGTAGAAATCCGCTTCAAGGGTTTATTTCAGAGCTCCCGGGAGGGAAGGGAGAGCAGAGAAAGGGACAGGAGCATGCTGAGCTCCAGGGTGAGGGTCACAGGCCCCAGTTGGGGGCTCCCCCCCTCCCCCGAAGTCACACTGTACAGGCGAGAGGTGGAGAGTTTTATCGCCCGGGTCTGGGGACAGGGGTAGCTGGGGAATTTTCCCCTGCAACCTTGTGGTCTGCAGGTCCGGAGCTAAGCCACAGCGTTCAAGGTTATCAGTAACGGTTAGTCTCTGCACCTGGGCCCGAAGGCCCGCGAAGGGGAGGAGGTTGGGTGGGGGGACGGGGTCTGGCCTCTCGTCGCGTCCTGGCAGTGTTTTCACGAAGGAGCGCTGCTGGCGATGAGTCCGCTTCTTCTTCCCCCTCGGGAGCGGGCTTCCTTCTGCCTTCCAGGATGCGCCGGGTTCGAGCACCGTAGGTTCCAAGTGTGCCTGGGTCCTGCGTGCCGGCAGCTTCCCCTTTCCTGCCCTTGCCCACAAACGGCAGGGCACCGGACACCCCATCCTCGCCTTCTACTTCGCCTTCAGAAACCTGGCTCGCAGCGCTCGGGGCGGCGGCTCCGCGGGGCTACACTTACCCTGGTCCCCGCGGCCCCCGGCTGGTCTCCCTTTGGAGGCGGTGGGCCCCTCCAGGCTTGGCGATTTTGCGCTTCTGCTCGGTGTTCTGCAAACGCACCCTCTGCCGCAGCTCCGTGCTCTGCGCGCCCGGGCGCCGCGGGGGTCGCGGCCGTCTCTGCTTTCTGCGTGGTTGAGCTGCTGCTCGGGGTTCGTCCCGCTCCTTGCGGAGCTCGTCGCTGGGCCTCCCGGTGGCCCCGCCAGCGGCCCGTGGAACCTCGGCTCGGGGTCCCTTGGCAGTTCTCGCTGTCCCCGGGTGCCGCTCCTCGCCATCGCACCCTGTCCCCGCAGCCTCGCCATCTCCCCCCGCAGCCGGGACCGCAGGAGACGGGACCATCGGTGACCCGGTCAGGCTCCCACTCCCTGGAAGTTCCTCCTCCGCTCAGCTTCCTCTCCAAAGTGAAAGTAAACGAAGATTTGTTGGGCCTTGCGGTTTTAATTTCGTTACTCCTGCCTCGGGTTTCTCTTTCTTCGGCTTTTTCATTTCCCTCGCACGGATGTCATCAAGAGATTGAAAGGACACCCCACAACTTGTCATTTTGCGTGGACGACGTGGCCTTTCTTCACCCTCACGGTCGGCCTGCGTCCATCGCAGCATGTTACATCCTGCACCCCCTTGTCACCCCCTTGTCACCGTCAGTAGAGCGCCACAGATACAATCTCCACTCCCCCTTGGGCTAGACAACCAGGCACGACTCTGTGAAAAAGGGTGCTGTCATAATAAGCTTCTACACAAAGCGGAATAAAACTTTAGCTAAGCCAGCGGTTCTCAAATTGTGGGTCGCGACCCCTTGGAAGGGGGGGGGGAGGGTGTCTAAGGACCCTTTCACAAGGGTCCCCTGATCCATCCTGCATATGGGATATTTACACGATGATTCATAACAGTAGCAGAATTAACAGTGATGAAGTAGCAAGGACAATAATGTTATGTTTGGGGGATTACCACAACAGGAGGTCGCGGCATGAGAGCCCCTGCTCTAGGCACTTCTTGTGACCTCAACTCTACGACAATAGCCCAGCTGTAGTTTGCAACAAATCCACCCCCACCCCACCCCTGCAGATTGTGCAAGGCTGCTGTTCGCAGCTGCGGGTGCTCTCCTGGCCTGTACTCCCTGGGGGGGGGGCGGGGAGGGACTCTGCTCCTGTGTATCAGGGCACACTGCCTTAAATCGATTTGTCACAGAAAGCTCCAGTCAGTTGTCCTACACGAAACACGACTTCTTTCCTGCAAAACAAGTGCCACACGGCACCCCCCACTTTGCTCCCTCTGCAGAGTTATGGATGTAGGCTTACAAAAGACTACGGAGCAGAGATAGTGGTGGTAGCCGAAACAACAGCAAATTTGACCAAAAAATCAAGGAGGGTAAAAGCATCCGCATCACAACTATTCGTTTCTCAGCGTCCTAAGGTAAAAGGAGGGATGAAAATGGAAAGACGCATGACCACAACCCTGAGCCCACAAGAACTTGACGATGCCGATCACCACTACCCACTGCTCCGAAAGAGACCACCTGGGAAGGCCTGAACTGAGTGGGAGCACAGGTGGTATGAAACGAAAAACCATTAAAAAAGAAAGATCAGGCAACCTGGTGAGGGGACTGATGGAACCCCAGACTGTGGCCCTCCCTGGACACCCCTCAGGTCTTCAACCAAATTCACCCCGTGGCTCAATTTTCAGTCAAATAACACGTGTACAAGGTAGATGATAGCACGAGGTAGAAAAGTGCACCCCAAAAGCAGCAAACATTTGGGATCAAAAGGGCAGCAGTTCCCCAAGGACAAAGGTCCAAAGGGTTAGGGAAGGAGGAGGCATGGGAACAGCAAACAGTAGGAGGATTTAGGATGAGGGGATTGCACAGAAACAAGAGGTGCATGAATTGGAGGATGTAAAACAGTTCTCTAAACCTTCCTCCCATTCACAATAGAACATTTTAAACACAAACATAAACACAGCAGCAGCAATGAAAACAGCGGCAAGCACTGGTAGAGAGTACAGAGGAAACCAGGGAATTGGAAGTGTCCTTAGAACTGGCTAGTAATAGCAAGTGTAGGTGGAGCTCATTAGAAGGTTCAAAGAATAAATTAGCTTGGAGTTTTAGCCTGGTAGGTGTATTGATACATGAAAGCTGAGCTTATTTATGAAAAATGCTTTTTGTTGTTGTAACCGATTACACAGGCATATTTTATTTATTTTCCACAGGAATATTTTAATTAAAGAAGAAATTTCCGCTGCACACTACACGAACGTTTTCCAGACAGTCTTTCTGGTGACACTGCCTCCTACAGCATCATCTGGGGTGGCCCCACCCCCACCTCCAGGAGGTGCTCCCAAGCCCACTCTTTTTTTCCAAACCCAATTGGCTCAGTCACTTGTTTCCTCCAGGGGCAGGAAAGTGGACAGGGAAAGGCCAGAAGTTAGATGCCTTCCACAGGCTTCCCCTCGCCCTCTCCCCAACAAGGTCTATGCCATCCTTAAGGCGCCGATTCTGGGGTTCACAAAGACTATTAAAAGAGACATGGGTACAGTTGGGTTGGAACACATGCCAGTTAAAATCCCAGGCTCATGTTACATTTATAAACTCCGGGTATCAAATGGGTAATGAGTTAATTTTAGAGGTTCTTTTGTTTTGTTGAGAGGGAAAAAAAATCAAGCGCAGAAAACTCAGAAATGAACACCCTTAGCAAGCTCATCATCGTAGCAGATACACATTTTGGCTGATCAAACAGAAAAGAAGGAACCCTTGTCATGCAAATGGTTAAGTGGCCGGCTGCCAACCTAGAGTTTGGCAGTTCAAACCCACACAGGGACTTTGTGGGAGGAAAAGAACTGACTGTTGGTTGTAGTAGAGATTCCAGTTAGGAAAATGCTCTGAGGCTGTTCTACCCTGTTTATAAGGTCGCTGTGCCCAGATCAACTTGATGGCACCTAATCCAACAACAAAGGGACTTATTGAAACAATATTGCATATCCCTCTGAGAATTTTTAAAAGACTAAAGAACTCACCCAGGAATGAAAAATGGACAGAAATGAAGAGAGGCTAGTCAGTCAGCCCATGATTTATCAACATGCTCATCAAAACACTCCATTGCCTCGCTAACTACAACTAAAGCAATGGCTTATCTCTCTGGCCCTTCATACATCCATGGCCTTTGCCCTGGAAAAGAATCCACAGGTAGGAAGGAATCCTCTACTTCTCTTGCTTTTTTTTTGCAACACTAACTTGAGGTTCATTATCCCAGGTGTATGCATCTTACAGGCTGAATCTAGGCCATTTCTCACAACCCCTGGGAAAATGGTTATCTGATCTTCTCATCTTCTAATGTGGGATGGAGCAGCGAAGAAATATTCATGGGGAATCCCCTACGTACAGGAAAGAGGCTCACAGGTTGAAAAATCAAAGGGGGGGAGGGGGAGGCAAATGTGTATTGCAAGTATTTCTAGAATTAGTACAAATACCCAGATACTGTATTTGTGGGGATTAAGACACATCAAGGCTAAGCATGCAGTTTTGTACTCGTGTACTTTCATAATCACCAGAGAAAGGAAACACAAAATTCGACGTTGAAAGAACTAAGTCATGAAACAAATGTTTTCATTCATTCCCCAATTAGAAGCGAGTCGGGAAATATTTAAATCAAGAAACAGTAATGTTCTCATTTTTATCTTCTTTTATTTTTTAAAGGTTTATTGGCATATAATTCACAGGTGATACAATTCAATAGCTCAACCATTCGGAAGAGTTGTACACTCATCACCAGAGTTGAGTTTAACCTTTTCTTCTTCCCTGTACCCCATTTGCTCCAACCTCCCTGCCAGCCCCCCGAGAAACTATTACTCCAGCTACCGTCTCTATAGATGTGAAAATTCTCAGTGTTATTGGATCATATGTTTTTATTACCTTTTAAACGACAAGTGTTTAATCTATGGGCACAGTCAGTCACTTAGCATCACATTCTTGTAAGCTAGGAGGGGGGCCTGGGAAGACAGAGACCCAAATGGGAAAGTGCTCAGCTTCTCACAGAAAAGTTGGTGGTGCAAATCAATCTAGAGGAGCCGCAGAAGGAAGGCCTAGGAATCCATGGAACCCTGTAGTGCCCTTGAGTTGGAATTAATTCAACAGCACTGGGATGAGTGGTTTTCCCCTCTTGTAAACCATTTGCCTCAAGTAACTTCATACCCCTGTATATTCCTATCAGAGTCCTTACAGCTCTTTTACAATTCTTGACAAAATACTCCAGAAGAACAAAGTGGGACAGGCATGCATTTCAACTGTCCAGTGCAGTAGGTGAAAAGTCAACAGTGATCCACAAAGGTCGACACATCCTTTGTACATGCTTCCATGTTTGGACTTGCCCGTGTGATCCAAAGGCAGAGTAAGTCATCTGTAATCGCATTGCATAATTTGTGCTTTTTTAGTGGACTGGATGCCATCTCAAACATACCTTCCATCAACTGCAGGGATGATGGGGGGTGGGGGGTGTGCTATGTACTTTCCTTATGCAGAGGCTGCAGTGAGGCCTTCCCTAAGGATTAAGATGTTAAAAGTTGATCCATATTGGTGTGGAGAAAGGAAAAGTCACTTTAAAGAATCCAAATGTCACTCAAACAGGTAAGACGGAACTGTCTTTTTTTTAAAATTTCATTTTATTTATTTATTTTAAGACTGGACTTTCATCTGATAGATTATATTGACTTGTGTAAAGAATTAATTGCTGGGAGTGGTGATGATCCACTATGGACACACACAAAATGAGGCACAGGTACAAATGCAGTGTATGGTCCAGAGTAGAAAAGAGAACTTCCAAGTGCACTTGGAGTGTTCTGCTCTCAATAGCAAAACCAGTCTGTGTTAGGCTAGGTTCTCTAGAGAGGAAAAAGCCACTTCTATGTGTATGCTATAGAAAGAAATTCATATCAAGAGATGGCTCACATAGTGGTAGAAGGGGGTAAGTCTAGTCTGGTTCAAGTCTACGGATCAGGTGTTAAGCTGGCGGCTTTTCCTGGTTTGTACAGGTCTAAGGCCTGATGGACCAGGAAGTAGGAAGTTGAAGTGGGAAGACCACAAGCTGGTAGGTGCAAAATTGAATGAATCCAAGGTTGGCAGTCTGCTGATCAGCAAGCAAGAAGGCAGAAGGGCAACAAACCAGATGCAGGATACAGATCCAGCAGAAATAACAAGCTTTCCCAAGGAGTCTGCTTTAAAAGGAACAGACCACACCCCGGAGGAGTCAAGAGCTTTCATTTTCACAAAGGCTGTGATCTGATTAAGGGGCCTTCCCTCCACTACATCTACTGGTAACTCACAGAGTTTATGATATGATATGATATTATTAGAGCCTATCATAGAGTTGATTAGTGTTGTCCTGGTGGCATAATGGACTACCTGCTAACCAAAAGTGCGTTCTCTCTCTCTCTCACTCTCTCTTTCCCTCTCTACTTCCCTTTCTCCCCCCCCCCCACCCCCATCAAGTCAATGCTGACACATAGTGACCACCTGTGAGGTTCTGAGACTATAACTGTTTCCAGGAGTGGAAAGCCCAGTCTCTCCCAGAGAGCTGCTTGTGGTTTTAAACTGCCTTACCAACCATGAAGATCACAGCCCAACACCAAAAGGTCAGTAATTTGAAACTACTGGTCATTCCATGGGAGAAAGACGAGGCTTTCTATTCCTGTAAAGAGTTATGGTCTTGAAAATCCACAGGACAGTGCTACTCTGTCCTATAAGGCCTCTGTAAGTTGGAATGGAGTAGATGGCATGAGAGTTATAGCTATGGGGCTGTGTTAGATCACATCATGAGGAATTATTGCCAAACTATTTAAACACCCTGGCTCAGTCAAATTGACACAAAACAAGCTAATACACAGCCCTTTTTTGCTCTGTTTGTTTTTGTTTTATAGTGCTTAAAATCAGTAAATCTTCAATGAACATACTTGGAATTATTTATGGAGTGTCTCAAGAAGCAAGTAGTGGCTTTTGATTATTACACAGTCTTAAAGTGGCATACATGAAGGGATTGGTAGCTTCATGGCTTTGTTATATCACGACTCCTAACAAGAAGGCCATCCCTACTGAGAAATGGAAGCTTCGTGTTCCCTCAAGAGTTTGAGAGAGTTGTTTTTCTACCTGCGTTGACATGGAATTTCTAAACATAGCCCTTCTCTCCATAGTCCTTGAAAACTCTGCCAAGTGGTGGGGATATCACAAAAATAAATAAGGAGTGTGAACTCTAATGGAAGGGACTGATCACTTTGCCATTCCACTGGAAGTATGTACTGTGAGCCATTTCAGAAGTAGGAACCAAGAATCCCCAAGACCACCAAGAAAGAAGAGTCAGGAGGGAACCATAGCAGAGATCCCTGCCTGGAAAGGCAGCAGAGGAGCAGAACCAAGACCATGAGACAGAGCAGAGAGCTTTTGGGCTCAGAGAATGAGTGCAATTGAGTGCATTTTGACCTTGAAGAGTGGAGTCCTCTTTGGGCATTATCAGTGCTAAAGGGACTTCGTAAGGCTGGTCTGAGCAGGTCAGAGGCGGGGGCCATGTGACTGAGATCAAAGACCAGAGAGTTGTGTGTGTCAATATGGCCGAACAGAGGAGCTGCAGACAAAAGAACACTTTGCAATCTGTCAGCTTCCCTAATAGACCACCTTAATTATGAGTATTGTGTGTGGCCACTGCAACGTATTTTTTAACACTGCAGAGAAGAGCAGTGCTTTGGGAGGGAGGGTGGGTGTCAGAATAGGGTGAAAATGATCGTAAGACAGAGGCATACCTGACCTCCACCTCCCTGGAACCATCCTTGGGCAGATGTGGAGCTAAAGTCTGTTTTCCCCTTGCATCGCAGCAGGAGATCAGACACGTCATTTCCTCACTGGCTCTCTTCCCAATTCCATGTTCCCGATCAATATTTGAAAGATGGTTGGGTTCCCTATGTAAGTGTGATGGGTAGGGATTATGTCAAGTTAACGCTCTTGGCTAGGAGTGGAGTCAAATCTGTCAATCAAGTCACAGCCTTGATGACACCTCCTTGATGCCATAAGCCTTTTGTATAAGAGCAAGATGAGCAGAAATGATCTTTCTCTTTCTCTGCCATTTAAGCTTTCTCCTTGCCGGGACTTCACTGGGCCACATGACCTTGACAGCTGTCAGCACCCTGCCATGTTCCCACTAACCTTGATCCACAGGACAATGCACCCACTGGCCCGTGATCCTCTTACTTCCTACTTCACTTTTCTGTGTTCCCAGACTGCAGCTACATGAGTCTCAAGAGGGGCTTATGGACTGGCATTGGGTTTATGGACTTGAGTTGGACTGGGCTGGGCTCCCTTCTTGAGAGAATTATGTAATGCTCTAAAGCTCCTTATTATATATTTATGAGTGCCCCTGGATTTGTTCCTCTAGACAACCCAGCCGAACACAGTAAGTTAAGCTGCAAGGCGAGTCACGTACATTGTGAGGGCTGTGGCTCCATTCTTGCTGTCAAAAGTACACTGGCACTCCGGCTTGATGCATCATAAGTGTGGTGAATGTGAACATAGTCTGCTTCTCAGAGATGGGCATAGTCCATTTCTTAACAGCCAGAAGCCCTTTATTTATTTTTATCAGTTTTATTAGCACTTCATCCACATGTCATACAATTCAATAATTCAATCATATCATGATTTGTACAATTGTCATCATATTCAATTATGGAACACTTTATTCTTTCTTGTAGTCATTGTTATTCCTATAATTTTTTTCTAATTGTGGAAAAAATATACATGCCAGAACATTCTCCAATTCCATAACTTCTACGTGTATAATTCAGTGCCAATGATTGCATTCTCTTGTACATGGTGGTTGCTATGAGTTGGAGCTGCGTGAACAGCCCATACCAACAGCAGTACTGATGATAGGTTGTAATATATTGGTTATTCTGTGTTAATATAGTTCCAAAACTAATTTCACGTATTTCTTATTATAATTTTAATATGACTTCTTGTTGTTAGGTGTCATTGAGTTAGTTCCAACCAGTAGCAACCCCATATGCAACTGAAGTCAACACTACCTGATCCTGTGGCATCCTCACAATTGTTATGTGTGAGCTTGTTGTTGGAGCCACTGTGTCAATCCATCTCCCGGAGGGTTTCCTTTTTTTTGCTGACCTTCTATTTTTTAAAAATCATTTTATTGGGGGCTCATACAATTCTTATCACAATGCATACATCCATCCATTGTGTCAAGCACATTTGTACATTTGTTGCCATAATCATCCTTAAAACATTTGCCTTCTACTTGAGTCCTTAATATCGGCTCCTCATTTCCCCCCTCCTCCCCACTGCCCTCTCACTCATGAATGCTTCATCATTCATAAATTATTATTATTTTGTCATATGTTACACTGACATCTCTCCCCACCCTCTTCTCTGCTGTCCCTCCCCAGGGAGGAGCCTATATGTAGACTCTTGTAATGGGTTCCCCCTTTCTACCCAGCATTCCTTCCACCCTCCAGGCATCGCCACTCTCACCACTGATCCTGAAGGGGACATCTGTCCTGGATTCCCTATGTTTCCAGCTGACCTTCCATTTTTACCAAGAATGATGTCTGTCCTTTTCCAGAGACTAGTTTGTCTTGAGAGCACACCCAAAGTACATGAGGTAAAGTCCCACCATCCTCATTTCTAAGGAACATTCTGGCTGTATTTCTGCCAAGGCCGAACTGTTTGTTCTTTTGGCAGTCCATGGTACTTACAATATTCTTAGCCAACACCATAATCAAATGCGTCAATTCATATATAGTCTTCTTTATTCATTGTTCAGCTTTCCCATGCATATGAGGCAATTGAAAATAGCAGGAACTTGAGTCATATGCACCTTCAACCTTAAAGTGACATCCTTGTTCTCCAGTACTTTAAAGAAGCCCTGTGCAGCAGATTGGTCCCGTGCAATACAGTGTTTGATTTCTCGACTGCTGCTTTCGGGAGCATTGATGGTGGATGCACACCTCGACAGCGTCAACGCTTTCTGTTTCTCACAATGTTGTCTATGGGTCCAGTTGTGAGGATTTTTGTTTTCTTGACATTGAGTGGCAGTCCATACTGAAGGCTGCAGTACTTGATCTTCTTCTTTTAAAAATTGCTAATTAAGTGGGTGTTTCCATTTGAGGTCATCCGTTTTGCATTTACCAGTATAAACAATTTAGCAAACCCCCAGTGGCTTGCTCTGCCCTGGCCCTGTTTCCCCCCACCCTGTTCCCTCTTGCAGTCTACTATGTTCCCGTCACCAAAGTTACATGTTATATGCTCCCTTAAAGTTACTGTTGCTGCATGGTACAGTCCATGGAATCATGTCTCTGAACTGACTCTCCACCCTCCTTCTTCCCCTTCCTGCCCCTGGCTCACCACCCAGAAAACTGCTGTTCATCCTCCCAAAGTTCGCTCCGATGCGTGAATCTTTTTCCCTCTGTGCTTCAACCAGGCCTGTTTCTGTCTCAGGAGCTTCACCCCACACATTTCCTCCCCTTAGAGCACTTTATCCTCAGAACTTCACAGACTCCCCTCTCCTTCTCCTTCAAGTCTCAACTGCCACCATTTCATAGAGGCCTTTGCGGGTGATAGAGCAGCTACCCCGCATCAAGCTGCATCCGAACTGAGGCGTATGGATGAAAGGAAAAGAAAGAGACATGTACAAAGCATGGGATTGGGAGGACAACAGTCTGATAGATTGAAGTCCTGAGTATATTCAAAGCTTGGTTTTTAAACTCTTCTTACAAGGGAATGGTTACAAAACAAACATAAAAAAACTTGCTTTTCAAATGTGGTGAAGAAAGCTGATGGTGCCTGGCTATCAAAAGAGATAGCGTCTGGGGTCTTAAAGGCTTGAAGGTGAACAAGTGGCCATCTAGCTCAGAAGCAAAAAAGCCCACATGGAAGAAGCACACCGGCCAGTGCGATCACGAGGTGCCAAAGGGACCAGGTATAAGGCATCATGCAAAAAAAAAAAAAAAAGATATATGTGTGTATATGTATATATGTGTGTGTATGTATATATGTGTATATGTATATATATGTGTATATATATACACCATATTGAATGAAGGGGGAAGTGCAGAGTGGAGACCCAAGGCCCAAGTGTCGGCCAATGGAGATGCCCTCACAGAGGGGTTCAGGAGAGGAGATGGGTCAATTAGGGTGTGAGGTAGTACCGATGAAGAACACAGCTTTCCCCCAGATCCTGGATGCTTCCTCCCCCCAACTACCATCATCCGAATTCTACCTTGCAGGGCTGGATAGGGCAGAGGTTGTACACTGGTACATATGAGGGCTGGAGGCACAGGGAATCCAGGGTGGATGATACCTTCAGGACCAAGGGTGTGAAGGGCGATGCTGGGAGAATGGAGGGCGAGTGGGTTGGAAAAGGGGAACTGATTACAAGGATCCACATGTGACCTCCTCCCTGGGAGAGGGACAGCAGAGAAGGGGGGAAGGGAGACTCTGTATAGGGCAAGATATGACAAAATAATGATGTATAAATTACCAAGGGCACATGAGGGAGGGGGGAGCGGGGAGGGAGGGGAAAAAAAAGAGGGTCTGATGCAAAGGGCTTAAGTGGAGAGCAAATGCTTTGAGAATGATTGGGGCAGGGAATGTATGGATGTGCTTTATACAATTGATGTATGTATATGTATGGATGGTGATAAGAGTTGTATGAGTCCCTAATAAAATGTAAAAAAAGAAAAGAGGAGAGAAAAAAGGAAAATGATTAGGGCAAAGAATGTACGGATGTGCTTTATACAATTGATGTATGTATATGTACGGACTGTGATAAGAGATGTATGAGCCCCTAATAAATTGTTTAAAAAAAAAAAGCCTTTTGGCTCTCTGCACGACGCCATGGCAGTTGGCAAGAACAAGCGCCTTACCAAAGGTGGCAAAAAAGGAGCTAAGAAGAAAGTGGTTGATCCGTTTTCTAAGAAAGATTGGTGTGATGTGAAAGCACCAGCTATGTTCAATATAAGAAATATTGGGAAAACATGAGTCACCAGGACTCAAGGAACCAAAATTGCATCTGATGGCCTCAAGGGTCGAGTTTTTGAAGTGAGCCTTGCTGATCTACAGAACGACGAGGTTGCCTTTAGGAAATTTAAGTTAATTACCGAGGATGTTCAGGGCAAAAACTGCCTGACCAACTTCCACGGCATGGACCTGACACGGGACAAGATGTGCTCCATGGTCAAGAAGTGGCAGACCATGATTGAAGCTCATGTTGATGTCAAGACTACCAATGGGTATCTACTTCGTCTGTTCTGTGTTGGTTTTACTAAAAAACACAATAATCAGATTCGGAAGACCTCTTATGCTCAGCACCAGCAGGTCCGCCAAATCCGAAAGAAAATGATGGAAATCATGACCCGAGAGGTGCAGACGAATGACTTGAAAGAAGTGGTCAATAAATTGATTCCAGACAGCATTGGGAAAGACATAGAAAAGGCTTGCCAGTCTATTTATCCTCTCCATGATGTGTTTGTCAGAAAAGTAAAGATGCTGAAAAAGCCCAAGTTTGAATTGGGAAAACTCATGGAGCTTCATGGTGAAGGTGGCAGTTCTGGAAAAACTACTGGCGATGAGACAGGCACAAAAGTGGAGCGAGCTGATGGCTATGAGCCACCAGTTCAAGAATCTGTTTAAAATTCAGACTTAATGTTAACAAATAAAAGATCTTATTGTGAAAAAAAAAAAGAAAAATATACCAAGTAAAAGACAATTAAAAAAAAACACTTGCTTTTAAAAAAACATTCCTATCCTCTTATCTAGGCAAATATTACTTAACTAGTCACACTTTCTTAATATTTGAATAATAAAAACACTATGTTCTAAGATAAGCACATGGATATGCAAAATTCAAAAGAATCTTAAAGAGGTCATAAATAACTGAGTTATTTTGCAATGCTTTTGTCTGCAAAGGCACAGAGACACAGGGGACTAATTGGTCACCCACCAATAAGCACCTGGACCAGCCAGCCCGCCTCCTACATCCCCCCCTTCTTTATTTACTAAAAATGAGCAAAGGGGGACTGCCTCTGTCTTAGGTTTGATGACCTTACCCGTTGTTGGGTCTACTGTTATTTAAAAACAGTGTCCTGTCTTAGGCTGATGTATCTGAACTCAATCCTCTTACCCGTCATTGACTGCCAGTCCTTCAGACTTTGCGGAGGGGCTAACTCCACGAACGTGGTTCAACTCAAGGCTGTTCAGATGAACTTGTGCTGTAATTCATGCCAGCATGGTTTGAAGACATTGCAGATAACAAGGTAATAAAATGGAAAAAATTTCCAAAGTGACACCAAAAATAATAACATATTCTGACCAATTTTTAAACATACTTCAGTCTGGAAGAAGCTTATGTAAAGTGTCCCAAAATTCATTAATCACTTGCGCTGTATCAGAATGTAATACAGGAGCACGTTGTAAATCTACAATTTCTTTATGCAAATTAATAAGATCCAAAGATGCGTTTTTCTCATGCCAACTCCCAATTATATGTTTTTGAATATTATCCCACGAATATTGACTTGCATTATACAGTTTTCGAGTAACACATATTTGTTTATAATTGGCATGGCACACAAACTTCTGAATCTGTTCCATTCTTTAAATTTCCTCACCCTTTTGTAATACAGCATCATATAACATTTCTAACTTAGCTTCCGTATCATGATCTATATCTTGCGTTACCAATTTTTCCATAAGGTCTTGACTCAACTGGCTAACGTAATGAGCATCTTGTGCATTTTGTGCTAAAGCTATTACAGCAGTGGTGGTAACCGCTATGGTTGTAGCTACAGCTACAATCCCTAAGATCAATCCCTATGGTTGTAGCTACAGCTATAATCCCTAAAATCAATCCCTATGGTTGTAGCTACAGCTATAATCCCTAAGATCAATCCCTATGGTTGTAGATAAAGCTATAATCCCTAAGATCAATGCCTATAGTTGTAACTACAGCTACAATCCCTAAGATCAATCCCTATGGTTGTAGCTACAGCTATAATCCCTAAAATCAATCCCTATGGTTGTAGATAAAGCTATAATCCCTACGATCAATGCCTATGGTTGTAACTACAGCTACAATCCCTAAAATCAATCCCTATGGTTGTAGCTACAGCTATAATCCCTAAGATCAATCCCTATGGTTGTAACTACAGCTATAATCCCTAAATTGTAGATAAAGCTATAATCCCTAAGATCAATGCCTATAGTTGTAGATACAGCTATAATCCCTAAAATCAATCCCTATGGTTGTAGCTACAGCTATAATCCCTAAAATCAATGCCTATGGTTGTAACTACAGCTACAATCCCTAAGATCAATGCCTATAGTTGTAGATAAAGCTATAACCCCTAAATCAATGCCTATGGTTGTAGCTACAGCTACAATCCCTAAATTGTAGATAAAGCTATAATCCCTAAGATTGTCACAAATCTTTTGGGTCTTTCTAATTCATTTTTCATGTTTTCTAAAATTGTTTCCACCATGTAAGATCCTTTATCTTCATACCACTCCCCTGTATACTGACTGGAATCATAAGAAATGGTTGTTTTAAAACCATTACTTGTAGTCCTTCCTCTATAACACTCACACAATTAGTCAATGTGCAGTTTTTACAGGATACATTAAAATTATTATGAACCACAATAGATATGTTTACTTTTCCTATTAAAAGCACATATGGAGAGCCAAGACAAGACTGAATATATCCTTGCAGTTTACAAGCAGTATTTAGTAACAAGGATTCAATATTACTGAAATTTAAAGACGTATTTGATGACTCATTTGAAGATAAGATCCCGGTCTTGTTCAAACACCATTGTAAAATGTGACCAAATGCAACAGGTATCTTTCACAAGTTGGTTGAACACGTTCTTTATATTGCCATATTGACGATCCCTAAGGCACAGAGCAGTCGGTTTGTGCAACAGTTTTGTTGCAATGCTTTTGTCTGCAAAGGCACAGAGGCACAGGGGACTAATTGGTCACCCACCAAGAAACACCTGGACCAGCGAACCCGCCTCCTACAGCCTTTCCTCCTGCACTTACCCACGCCACCTCAGCAGTCATTTTCTGTCCCCTTAAACAAACAAGAAAACAAACAAAATAAAAACCACTGCCACTGAGAAAATTCCAACTCATAACTACTCTATATAGGATTTCAGCAGCATTGTCTTTTTCTAACAAAGCAGCTGGTGGGTTTGAACTGCTGATTTGGTGGTTAAGCAGCCAAGCACATAACCCACTACGTCACCAGTGCTTATTTGGTACAAGACAGCACGTAATAAAAAGTGAGGAATGTGATCAACTCATCAGTATCTCTGGAAGACTTTCCTGGGCCAGAGCCTGGGATAGATACACCTCCTTTGAACTCTCTGCATTCGTTGGCAATAGCTCTCTCTCTCTTTTTTTTTTTTGTAGCACTAAAATGATATTTGAATGACTGATTGTGCTATTTTTAAAACACTTCCCATGCATCTTCACATGGTAGTGATCTTTCCTGGAAGACAGGACACATCTGAGGAAGTGGGACAGAGGAGGGGCAAGAGGTAAAACCTGAGAGGAGAGGAGTCTCAGAAATGATGCCGGTTTATTAGGATGTGAAAGCAGCAGTGTTTTTAATCCACTTTCCAGGTGGCTCAGGAGGGAAGAGAACAGCTCCCAGGAACCTTGAGCCTAATTTGGATCATAGCAGAACAGAACTACTGTCATTGTTCAGTCAGCTGGGGACAGGTTCCTGAGCCTCACTTGGCATCCCTGAGGAGGGCTGAAGGGTTGTAGAAGCTCACATGTCATGCAGAGGACAGAGGGCAGTTGACATGCTAGCTGTCATGGTTGAGCAGTTTTGCTAAAGCGGGGCTGAGTAAGCCTATAACTGAGGACTTCCTAGTAGAGACTAACAGCCAAGGGACACAGGAATGCTGTGGAGAACCTGAAGATGCTGCAGCATATGTGAAAGCCACGGTGGAGGCCAGACCACCAAGGGAGACTAGAACAAGCAAGGCACAGGTCGGCCTGAACCCCTTCTGCTAAGGCAGTAACAACTGGGTAACTCTCTGTAGAACTGCGCACCACCTCAGGAAGTAGAAGAGCTTAGGAACAACTTAGAGAATTATTGTGGGAAACAGAAAGATTTCTCCCAAGTCGTCTCCCCCAAATATGTTAGACTTAGGACACTGCTTGCAGTGAATGGTAAAAGTTATTTCCCTTGAGGCAATCAGCTGCCAGACTGCTGTCTCACCCCACCATGGGGTAGGCTGTGCTCTCTGTTGCTGTGGACAATGGGCTAAGGCTTGCCACCATTAGCTTGGTTCCTGTAGGTGGGGTTGACACCCTACTGATAATGGTTCCTATGGAGATCCAGAGAACAGGTCAAACCTGCTCAGGGACATCCATAATTAAGCTGCCACCCTGAATTTAGGATCTGCCCTTCTTGTCACATATAGACCTGCAATCCCTCCTCTTCCTATTGTGTGTATATCCCTAGATTGTCTCCACTCTTTGCTGTATTAACCTACAGTGCAACCCCTTCCTGTGACGTATGTCCTCACCTGTAATTAGTGGGCTTGTACTCCCCGCCAAAGATATATAGGCCTGGGTTAGCAATAAAGATATCTCTCTCTCTCTCTCTCTCTCTCTCTCTCTCTCTCTCTCTCTCTCTCTCTCTCCCTCCTCCTCTTCTTCCTCCTCCTCCTCCCTTGACCTCTGGTCGGCTCTCCCTCTCCTCTCCTTTCCTTGCTTCCCTGTTCCCTTTCCCCCTGTCCTCCTTCCCTTCCCCCTCTCTCCATGTGGACCATCAAGCAGGGCTGAGGTGAGCATTGCTACCATGAAATGTGTCTGACTCCATTATTGCAATATATCTTTTATCTCTTATGCTCTCGATGACTTTAATGTAATATTTATATATCTCAACTGTACAATTGTGCTATCGAACTCGTGATTAGTGGTGGGGGGCTGGCACTCCCCCAACTGCAAATTATACTTTGAATTACTGAACTTGTAGACAAAACAAAGTTCTTTAATCATCATGTGAGAAGAGACAGAAATACTTTTACTTGTCAAACTTAAAAGGTTTCTTCCATCCCAACTTCTCCTACTCATTGTCAGGTGAAATAAAGGCTGGGCGTTTAGATTTCCTCTAAAAGAAAAGTTTTAAAGATAAAAATTTTCCTTTTTGCTTTTGAATTGTAGCACGAACCCTAGCCCCTTGCCATGTTTATTTTTCCATCCTTCCCTCTTCTTGATCCTTTGCATTGTGAATTCTTTGGGGACAGAATATGTCTTTCAATTATGCAGTCCTGCTGCCTAGCACAGAGCAGCCCAGGTGGTATAGTGCTTAAGCACTGGACTGCTAACCAAAAGGTCAGTGGTGTGAACCCACCAACAGCAACATGGGAAAAAGACCTAGCAATCTGCATCTGTTAAGATTACTGCCTAGGAAACCCTATGACGCAGTTCTACTCAGACAAATAGGATGTTTATGGGTCAAAATAGACTCTATGACACACAACACCAATTCTCTAACACCAATGGGAGCCATACATGGAAATTACATACATAATTTTTACTTTTCCAGCAGTCACATATTGGCCACTGTTTCTTCGCATTTTGAGTCCTGCTCCGTCAGCAGTGAGGGTCCTGAAAGTGTGACCCCGTCCCCATCATCACGGTTCACACTACTTTGCAGAGGCAGCTCTTCCCCAGTCATATTTCCAGGGCCTTCCAGCCGAGGAGCCCTTCTTCCTGCACAGCTCTTTGCCTTAGAAGGCTTTGCTGCTCTTCATAAATGTTCCGTGGCTAGTCTCTGTGAAGGTGACAGTCTATGCTTTCTTTTTAAGCTGGTCATTGACTGGAGCTCCACTAAAACCCGTTCGTCCTGGGTGACCATGCTGGTATGTGAAAACAGGACTCTATGCAAGGGATCGGAGGAATGTTCGTTAAAACCTGCAATATGCAAGTGACACAACCGTGCTTGCTGAAAGTGAGGAGGACTGGAAGCACTCGCTGATGAAGATCAAGCACTGCAGCCTTCAGTGTGGACTGCCACTCAATGTCAAGAAAACAAAAATCCTCACAACTGGCCCCATGGACAACATTATGAGAAACAGAAAGCGTTGACGCCGTCGAGGTGTGCATCCACCATCAATGCTCCTGAAAGCAGCAGTCGAGAAATCAAACACTGTATTGCACGGGACCAATCTGCTGCACAGGGCTTCTTTAAAGTACTGGAGAACAAGGATGTCACTTTAAGGATGAAGGTGCATATGACTCAAGTTCCTGCTATTTTCAATTGCCTCATAAGCATGGGAAAGCTGAACAAGGAATAAAGAAGACTATATATGAATTGACGCATTTGATTATGGTGTTGGCTAAGAATATTGAAAGTACCATGGACTGCCAAAAGAAAAAACAGTTTGGCCTTGGCAGAAATACAGCCAGAATGTTCCTTAGAAATGAGGATGGTGGGACTTTACCTCATGTACTTTGGGTGTGCTCTCAAGACAAACTGGACAAGGACAGACATTATTCTTGGTAAAAATGGAAGGTCAACAAAAAAGAGGAGACCCTCCGGGAGATGGAGTGACACAGTGGCTCCAACAACAAGCTCACACATAACAATTGTGAGGATGCCACAGGATCGGGTAGTGTTGACTTCGGTTGTATATAGGGTTGCAATTGGTTGGAACTAACTCAATGACAACTAACAACAAGAAGTCATATTAAAATTATAATAAGAAATATGTGAAATTAGTTTTAGGTCTATAGTAACACACTATAACCAAAATATTACAACATATAATTAGTATTGCTGTTGGCACATGCTGTTCGCTCACAATTGTTGCTATGTTTGAGCCCATTGTTGCAGCCATGGTGTCAGACCATGTCTTTGAAAGTCCTTGCTCTTTTTCACTGACCTTCTACTTTACTGAAGATGATATACTTCTCTAAGAACTGGGCTTTCCTGGTGACATGTTCAAAGTAGGTGAGACAAGTCTCTTCATCCTCATTTCCAAGGAACATTTTGGTAGTACTTCTGAAACAGATCTGTCCTTTTGACAGCCATGCTTTAGTCAATATTCTTTGCAAACATAATTAAAACTCATCAATTCTTCTTTGGCCTTCAGTTAGGTTTCTGGAGTGGGTAGTACCTCGATTCTTTGCTTCCCGTGATGAAAGAATTGACACTGAAGCACATTTTGTGATCCAAGTGGGTTTTTACTGCAGGGACGGGAGCTTTTACCCCAAGAGTGGAAGGAGATCAGACACAATGCTTCAATAACAAAAGAGGTTTTATTTGTACTAGCTTAAGCCAGGGCTCAAGCCCTCAGGTACACAACCACACTGTCTTGGACAAGAGCCCCCAACAAAGAGAATGGGGCCCTTTATGTACACAGGGTTTGCATACCCAGGGCGTCCCCAGCCCGCCCCTCCGGCTATCCGCTGATTGGCTTGTTTGTGGTGGGTCGGCAGTTTGGTCCTTTGTGTTGTTCCCACGCTGGCCATGTCATATTCTCATTGGAGGTTTAGCCCGCCTTGTCGTTCCCAGCTGGCTAGCCTCAGTCTCCTGGATTTTCCAGCTCTGAACTGCTAGGTAAAAAATGAAACCAAAGCCTACCAGAAGTTGTGGAGCCTGCCATGGAGGCAATTTGGCTTTACATTACGATGTACAGAACAAGTTTCAGGGTGTTTTGTGTGTGTGTGTGTGTGTTATTTTTTAAGTTTCAGGTTTTACAATCTCAAAGGGGTTCACAACTGGGCACAAACAACCACGTGGTGGGAGGGTAGAGGGTGAGTGGGTTGGAAAGGGGGAACCGATTACAACGATCTACATGTGACCTCCTCCCTGGGGGACAGACAACAGAAAAGGGGGTGAAGGGAGACTCCGGATAGGGCAAGATATGACAAAATAATAATTTATAAATTATCAAGGGCTCATGAGGGAGGAGGGGGCGGGGAGGGAGGGGGAAAAAGAGGACTTGATGCAAAGGGCTTAAGTGGAGAGCAAATGCTTTGAGAATGATTGGGGCAGGGAATGTATGGATGTGCTTTATACAATTGATGTATATGTATGGATTGTGCTAAGAGTTGTATGAGTCCCTAATAAAATGTTTAAAAAAAAACACACACAACAAAAAACAACCACGTGGAAAAGAATAACCACATGTACGGATATCCCAGGGACCGAGTGGTGGACGGAGCAAGGGGCAAGAGAGTGAGGGGGCGAGAGAGGCTGTGGGCCCCAAGGAGGCCCAGATCAGGCCCTGAGGGGACACGCCTGGGGAGCGTGTGTGCACCCCCACTCTCCGACCTGCTACTTATCAGGAGCAGAGTAAAAGAGAGCAAGGCCTTCCCACCGCCAGGATATTTCAAACCTCTGGCTTGTGATGTATGGTTGATGTTATTGGTTGACCTCATTGGCTAAGTTAAGCTCACCTTGGTGATGTCATGAGCCTGGGCCTAGTTTGGCCCCCCAGGTTTGGCCTCCTCCCACCTGGCTCAGGGGCTTGAGCATGAGCATGCTCAGTTTGGAGTCTTCATAGGTGTCTAATGGTTGTCTGATGTTCTTCCATCTTCCTTTATGGGGCCTTTGCATGCATGGGACAGCCCCCTGTCCCTAAACTGGCTACCTAACACTTCCTCATTCTTTGTCCAGCTGCCATATGAATATTAAGCATCAGAATTGGAGGACCTGAAGTGTTTACTGATGAAAATCAAAGTGTACAGCCTTCAGTGTGGTTTATACCTTGATATAAAGAAAACGAAAATCCCCAAGCTAGACCAATGAGCAATATAATGACAAGCAGAAAATATTGCAGTTGGTAAGGATTTCATTTTATTTGGATCCACAATCAATGTCCATAGAAACAGCAGCAAAAAAAATCAAAGGTCAGAGGAGCCTTGGTTGTTCAGGGGTCACCACACAAGGTCAGCAATCTAGACCCACCATGACTCAATGTCAAACCTCATCAAGTCTTGATGAGAATGAATATCATGTACTTTTTTTTCCTATTTAAAAAAATCATTTTATTGGGGGCTCATACAACTCTTATCATCATCCATCCATCCATCCATTGTATGTCAAGCACATTTGTATATTTGCTACCCTCATCATTCTCAAAACATTTACTTTCTACTTGAGCCCTTGGTATCAGTTCATTTCCCCCCCTCCCTACCAGCTCCCCTCTCCCTTATGTATCCTCGATAATTTATACATTTTTTTCACCTCAGCCCAAAACTCTTGTGGGGTTGCCCGCGCCGGACGGCTTTTGCCCCGAATGCCTCTTACCCGCTGCAGTGGAACCAAGAGAACAAGCTCCCCGAAAACCCAGTCTTCAATCATGCCTTCTTCGCGTGGCTCCTTGTAGCTGGCAAGGATGCATGTGTAAGAAGATATTAGCAAACCTCTCCCGGCTACACTGCCCAACAAAACGTGTAGATAATTACTTATGGTGATGACGGAACCAGCCTAAATTATTATTTTGTCATATATTACACTGTCTGATGTCTCCCTTCACCCACTTTTCTGTTGTCCAGCCCCCAGGGAGGAGGTTATATGTAGATCCTTATAATCGGCTCCTCGTTTCTACCCCACCTTCCCTCCAGCCTCCTGGTATCGCCACTCTCACCACTGGTCCTATAGAGATCATGTCCTGGATTCCCTGTGTCTCCAGTTCCTATCTGTACCAGTGTACATCCTCTGGTCTAGCCAGATTTGTAAGGTAGAATTGGGATCATGATAGTGGGTGGGAAGGAAGCATTTAAGAACTAGAGGAAAGTTGTATGTTTCATTGTTGCTACACTGCACCCTGACTGGCTCATTTCCTCCTTGAGACCCTTCTGTAAGGGACTGTCCAGTTGCCTACAGATGGGCTTTGGGTCCCCAATCTGCATTCCCCCTCCTACACAATGATATGTTTTTTTTTGTTCTTTGATGTCTGATACCTGGTCCCTTCGACACCTCGACACCTCGTGATCACACAGGCTGGTGTGCTTCCATGTGGGCTTTGTTGCTTCACAGCTAGATGGCTGTTTGTTTATCTTCAAGCCTTTAAGACCCCAGATGCTATATCTTTTGATAGCCGGGTACCATCAGCCTTCTTCACCACATTTGCTTATGTAAACATATGTTTTCAGCGTTCATGTCTGCAAGGTGAGCATTATGGAGTGCCAATTTAATAGAACAAAGTGTTCTTGCATTGCGGGAGTAATTGAGTGGAGGCCCAATGTCCATATGCTACCTTAATACTAAACCTATAAATATATTCACATAGATCTATTTCCCCATCCTTGTATATGAATATATTTACATATATACATGCCTTTATTTTGCCCTCTATAAATGCCCTTTGCCTCCTAGTTCTTTTCTCTATTTCCTTTTACTTTCGTGGATTTTATTTTGTAGTTTACTTATGTATATGGTTTTATCGTCTAGGCAATTGTCACTTAGAAGGTTTTTACTCTATGGAAGTGTTTGTTCTGTATGCTCTACATTAATCATTCCAAGAGGCTCATAACATTGTTATCCTTTTAAAAAGAATCTCTTCAAGGTCATACAGCTAGTGAGGAACTGATTCAAATCCAGTAGTCTAACTCTAGAGTTCACACTTACTCATCAACTTTGGCCCAGTATTTAACCTAGCCAATGCTCTCTGTACATTTGACTTTTACCCAGTGTTATACTATACTTATGAAAAGTTGTGAACTTTTTTTAGTAGCATATTCCCCAGACAATTTATGCCTGAAAGTGGTTCCACTTCTCAGTTTACTAGGCGAGCATCCACAGCAATTGCTATTGTGTTGCTATGGAGTTGATTCAAACTCATGTGTGTCTCAGTAGAAGCGCGCTCCATAGGGTTTTCCAAGACAGTGATCTTTTCAGAAGTTGATTGCCAGGTCTTTCTTCTGAAGTACCTCTGGTTTGTAGCCACTACCTTAATAGTGCTTTATCTTTTGTGCCTCTCAGGGATACCATGGGTTTACTTCTGTGGTGGCTAACACATTTCACATAACAGGAGTTGTGTGCTGAATAGAATTACCCTGATTCTTCAAGTCAGCGTTTGCTAGGTGATCATGAAGTGGGAGAGAGGCAAAGCATTTGAACTTCCTATGGCCCCCTCCAAAACTAGAGTTGAAGCAGAAATGAAGCAGATCTACAGTCTAAGTTGTGTTCGCAAGCGACTTTCTTTGGATTCCTTTAAATAATATTTCACTAATTTTCTCTTGCTCACATCGCTTCACAGGCAGCCTTGAGTTTCCCAGGAGGGTGCAATGGTTAAATGCTGGGCTACCAGCCCAAAGGCTGGTGGTTTAAGTCCACCTAGAGGCGCCTGGGCAAAGGCCTAGGGATTTGTTTCAGAAAGGCCAGTCTTGACAACCCTGTGGAGCAGTTCGCTCTGCACACCTGGGCTCACTATCACTCCAAATGAGAACAAACATAAGGCCATTCTTATGCCATGGGTTCCCCTTCAGTCTTTCAACAGCTTTATGCTTAGCACCTACATGTCCATGGAAGACACAGCCACTGGTTAGCTGGAGTCCCTTCTTTCAGAGAACATGACCTAGCAAAAACGCTCCAACTCCGAGGATCTTGCTCAGGCAAGACCTCCACCCTCCTCACTATGGTCTCGCCCCAAACGATCCTGTTTTAGGTTTAGTTGGGCAGTAGGGAGGAAGTGTCCCCAAATAGTCTTTTCAAAAGTCAAGTTATTTCTACAGTATTGTAGTTCCCAGGGAAGTATTCAGCTCCAAGTTGTGATACAGGCTCACTGCGAAAGGTAGAAAACGCTGAACTTGAATTCAGATAAAATGTTTCAGAAATTTTATAGGAGATGCTGGACTCTAGTTGCTAGGCAACCTGACAGACTCTCAAGCGGGGACCAGCTCACCTCCCACACTTGACCCATCTCTCCAGTGGTGGGACGCAGAGTCCCCATTGGCTTCCATCTCCTCTCCCTGCTCTTCAATTGGTCGGAGAATCACTCACTCCCTTCCGGTTGGCTCTCGCCGTCTCGCGCCTCTCTGTCATTGGCAGGCGGGCTCTCTGGCCACTGTACGTCACTCTCTCACCCCACTTCCTCAGCCCTCCGACTTTGTCCCCGCCCCTTCCCCCACCCTTCCAGCCACGAGGGAAAACCCGAGCCTGTCGCCACTGCTCCTCTCCTTCCGATTGGTTTAAGCTAGACTGGGGGGCGGGCACTGCCGAACTATTCTGGCGATTATGATTGGCTGTTGGTGTCACAGTCCCGCCTCCCACCGACTCCCGGCGGTGCCGGGGGTCCGGTGAATCGGCGGCTATAAAGCTGGTAGCGGAGGGGGAGGTGCCGCGCATTGTCAGTTCGCGGCTGGCTTCCTCTCCTTAGCTGCCTCCCGGTCACGTTTGGGTGAGTGTCTCGCGTCGGGGCGGAGAGCCGGGCTCCCAAGGCGTCGCGGGCAGGGCGGGGGCCGGCCAAAGCGGTGTCCTTGACTAGGCCTGAAGGAGCTTGGGCTCCGGGGCAGAGCGGAGATGTGGACGGCGAGGACGGGGCGCCGTCAGTGAGGCTCGCGGCGGTCCTCGCTGTCAGACGGACGCTAGGGCCAGCCATGGCCAGTCTGAGCAAGGGGCCGAGGTCGCTGGGATGGACCTGCGGGTTGGAAGCCGAGAGGCAAAACGGCCTTGGGGGCCGGGTGTTCGAGCGACGGGGTCAGCTAGGGAGGGTGCTGTGTCTGCCGTGAGGGGAGTCGGGGCGTCGTGGGGTAGCGGTGGGGGCACCAGGAGGGGAGAGCTGGGCTGCCCAGGCATTTCCTGCGTCCTGGGTTAGGGCTGGACGCCGAAGGATGGGGACGGTCAGGCTTAGGTGGAGGCTAGCCGGTGGCCAGGGGGTGTGTCCTCAGGATGGCACACCGGGAGAGTTGATGAAGTGAAGGGAAGTGGTCCCTATGTTTTTCTCCCTCGCTCTGAAGTGCAAAAAGACATCACAGCCGAGATTGAGACCTGTCTGCTGCGTGGTCCTTGGCCCTGTGCTTGCTTTGAATCTCACACATTCCTCCCTCCCACTTTCCACCTCCAGGTTTTTGATGTCCAGCCCCCTCCCTTTTTTTAAATAGGCTTCCACCGCACCGCCCTCTTGATAATTAAACATCTGGCCATGAGCTATCATGATGTGATAGGCAAGCCCTCTGGAGGCCACAGGCACACAATGGGCTTAGAGTTCAGCCAATGGTGTCTGCCTTTAAAAACCCTTTCCCTAGCCCTAGGTAAAGATAGCGAAGGGATTATTCTGCCACACCCTGCTGAGGGATTTGGGAAACCAGGTGACAGGCGATGAGAGAGGGACCCAGCTGCCCATGATGGCCTTTGGGCATCACTAGCTGCTATCACTGCCCCCTTCTCTTCAGTACACCCCCCTCTCCTGTGTTCTAGCTGACCTGCTGCAGTTGGACGAAGTATTCTGGGCTACTGCGTTAAAGAACCAACGTGTCCTTCAGGATTGCAGTAAGAAAAGCACTGATGAAATTAATGGGAAATTGATTTTAGGCTTTCATTGCGGAGTGTAGCCTAAGGAAGGCAGATTGAAAGCCCTCATCCTGCTTCTGTGCCAATTGCTTCCTTGGAACGTGAGATCTCTCAGGAGTTTTTGTTCTTTCTTTGATCAGACCACTAGCAATTTTAATTTTTGTTGCTGAGAACATGAAGAAAGTTCACAAAGTTCCTGCAAAAAATGGAATGAGAAGATCATGGACTTTTTCCATGAATCTTTTGAAGCCCTCACCGTACATAACAGGACCGACACCAATTCAGCAATTTCTACATGTACAATTTAGTGACATTGCTTACATTTAAGTTATGCCACCACCCTCGCCCTCCTTGTCTGAGTTGTCTCCCCCCTTAACATTAAACCCACTGTCTCCTAAGTTTCCTGTCTACTCTTTTTTGAGTTGTCAATTTGATCTCATATGAATGATTCTTTTAAAAGAGTAATGTTCAAGCAGATATTTATTTAAGGTCTAAAGATTTCTTTTAAAAAATTAAGTGATTTTTGTGTGACAAAGAAAAAGGATAGGAATAGATGGGGGGGGGGGGAGACCTTTATTTTTTTTGTGTGTCTAACCTTTGTCCATTTATGTCCTAAATTTGTAATAGGCCCTTTTTTCCCCTAGATCATTTATACTTTAATCAGTAGCCCCAGCTTTCAGAAGAGGCTCTCCATGCGGACAGTTTTATGAATATTATGTTTGGGAGCCTGCTTTTGATTTTCTAAATAAAAACTTCTCCAGGGTGTTTTGTCCGTCATGCTTCTTTAAGCGTGGAACTGATTTTGAGATTTTTTAAAAAAAACTTAGAATTTAGGTAGTTTTTCTCAGAGGAAATGCTCAACCCTCAGATATTGGTGTAATTTTTATTTCCTGGGTCCTTCGGGATCATTTGGAGCCCCGGTGATGCAGTGGGTTAAATATTAGGCTGCTTACCTCAAGTTCAGCAGCTCAAATCGAGGAGCTGTTCTGCAGAGATTTGCAGCCTCAGAAACGCTATGGAACAGTCCTACTCTTGTGTAGGGGTGTCATGAATCAGAATTGACTGATAGCAATGGAGTTATTTTTGTTGTTGTTACTGTTTAGGATTATTTAAAACCTGGTTAGGGCTTCCATAATCCAGTGAAATTGGATGTTGGGAATGTGAATGGGATCGTGATGGGTCAGACAGAAGAATCTCTGAATATTTTGTTTTATTTGGAAAGGGATATTCAGTTTTGTAGTTTTCTATTGGGTGACCAAAATATGAAATGTCACATAGAAAGGTGTAATTATTTTTTTATTTCTCAAGAAGGTAGTGCTATGGATTAAAAATGTTGAGAAACATTACCTAATTGGACGGGCAGCTGCTGGGACTGGATGCTAAATAATCTCTTCACCTTCACCCCAGGACTTGGCATATGGTTCTGTCGACTGAGTATAGTTAGAGCAAGAGAAGAAGCCTCATCTTGTGGAGGAGGGTGTGTGTGTGTGTGTTCTTCTCTGATCCCAGTTAGACACCATACTTTTTCAGTTTCAGATTTGGGAATAATTGAGAGCTACTATTTGAATAGCAACACAGAGCCATTTTCCTTCAACCCCTGAACACTATTTGGTGCTGCAGCCCTTTCTAAAGTGTTAACACAAAGAACAGCTTCCTGGTGAGGGCTATTGAAATCTTTATTCTGAACAGATTTGTCCCCTATTTTTCATAACCTAATTCTAAATTAAGCCCCTCACACAATGTCTACGACTGCAGTTGAGTGTCCTTTACTGAAAGATCCAACAAAACCAAAACCAAACTCACTGTCTTCAAGTCAATGCCAGTTCATAGTGCATTGTGTAGAACTGCCCCTTTGACTTTCCAGAACTAGCTGTTCAGTGGATATGGCTTCATCTTTCTCCCCAGGAACTACTGGTAAATTCTCCCAACTGCCAACCTTGCTGTTAGAGCACAATGCAAGGAGCCACTGTGCCACCAGGGTTCCTATGCCACTTTGCCAACAGGGGACCATGGCTTAGTTTAGATCTGAACTTGTTTTTCATAAGCATGAGCATGTAAGACTTCGTTGTGAATGACATGCTCTACTTTAGGAGTACAGGGTCTTGATTAGATATAAGTGTGGGCAGAGCTTTCTTAATGATGGCTCTTGCTTGCTTACATGGGTAAGAAAAGGTTGTCAGCTCCTTCTCACCTTCCGAGATTTCTTATTTTTAACAGTGAAAAAGATCAGCAGGGAATTGCTTTCAGTAGTTTGTCATGTACCAAAATGTAGACTGGTTGAACTTCTCTGACTACTTGCTTGAATCAAGGTTTAAAGAGGGAGGCAAAAAGAGGAATTCAGAACACTTGAATGATCCCCGGAAGAGCCCAGACTTACAAGTGCCAGAGACAGCATCCTTGCATAAACCTGATTGGCCTGAGGCAGGTTCATCTTTATTCAATTTGAATCTTGACCAGACTGAGCACGCCTTATTGTGTCTCAGGAGTTTCCAAATGGGCTTTCTCGTAACTGCTCAGAGGTTGCCAACTGTTAAGTGTTTATTAACACATGCTGCTTCCCTCTCTCAGGTGCTCAGAAACTTTGTATAGAAACACACTTGAGTCGTATTAATTTAGTGAAAATCTGAGAACAGAAAGAGACCTGTCACTGAAAGCTTAACCCTACTCTAAGTCCTCCTCAACATAGCACTGATTTACTGGCTTCCTTTCCTTTCCTGGTCTCCCAGCCCCCTTTCACCTTCCCCACGATCAGATGGACTTTGATCACGCTGTCCTGCAGTAACACGGCAGACTTCTGTACATTTTCTTTTTTCTTCTGCTTTTCCACCCCCTCCCTCTTCTGTTGTTGCTCTGGTGTTCTCTCCTTCCACTAATAACATTGAAGGGGGGAGGGTACAATTGGCATTTGAGGGAAAATAGCATTAAAATATCCATAGTTGAAACTTGGAGGACTTGTGCTTTCCCTTGGGAGAACTGCGGCTGCATTAGAAGGTATAATTTGCAGATTGCAAAGCAGATTTTGAGATAATAAAGAACAATGTTATTTTTTCAAATTGCGTATATAATGTCATTAAAGGGAGGCATTATGGGGATGTAATGGCCTTTTCCTTCACAGCTCAAGTTTTTAGAAAATGTTTTAAATTTTCTTTTTTGTGTGTGAGTTGGGAGGATTATTACAGCAAAAGGAACCAAGGCTACGAAGAGTTCTAAATGAAACGACCTAATCATTTGTGGGTGCTATGAGTTGGGATAGACTCAGTAGCAGTGAGTTTAATCATATGAAAAGGAGTCTTTGTATCTATGTTGAGGAAACATTGCACTGATAAGGTCAGTGGTACAAACCCAGTAGCCCTTCCTTGGAAGATAAGAGTGAGGCCATCTGCTCCTATAAAGCCTGGTAAGCCTTATGGAGATTCCTTTTGAGTTATAAGTCAGGATGTATTGGATGACATCAGGTTTTTTTGGTTTTAATCATGTAAATGAAGTAAAGAAATAAAAAACAAATCAAAACAGACACCCTACTGCTGTCAAATTGATTCCAACTCAGATACTGATTCCAACACAGATGCTACAGTTTTCTCCCAAGGAGAGACTGGTGGGTTGAACTACTGACCTTTTGCAGCCCAGTGCATTTCCCACTACACTTTGACCAGGCAAAGCTGGGGAAGGGCCTTCTATTTAGCACCTCTCCTTGCCTGATTAACTAGAGGAGATAGTGTATGTGTTAAACATAGGTGCTATTGTCTCCGGTAATTAACCCTTCAAAACAAATGGACTGAAGAAAATGTGCCAAATTCACTTGCTCAGTTTATTTCCACTTAATTACATAAGATTTAATGCTCCGTTGTTTTGACATTGCAAATGCTTATCTATGTGACACACTTTTTAAAGGTTAGAAAGCATAGGAAAGGTAATAATATTGAAAAATAAGAGAATTGGATTAGATCAATCAAAATGACTTGGTCTTTCTAGAAAGAAACATTTTGTAAAAAAGAAAAAATACTAACAAGACTTAGGAGCCCTGGTGTTGTAGTGGTTAAGGAATTGGGCTGCTTAGCACAAGGTCCACAGTTCAAACCCACCAGTCTCTTTAGAGAGAAAGATGAGGCTTTCTGTTCCTGGGTAGATTAAGAATCCTTGGAAATCCCCAGGGACAGTTGTGCTCTGCCTGATAGGATCCCTATCAGGATTGGATTGGATGGCAGCAATTTTGGGGTTTTCTGGTTTATTAGTACTTCATTTTATAATGAAACATTTTTCTGGTACCATGTTTTTATGTAAACACCACATGTACATTGTTGTTTTCCTACCAACCATGCACACCCCCCAAGGTATTTTCCACAAGCATATCTTGCTAATGTGTGTGGTTACAAAAATACCTTAAGGGAAGGATGAGGTTGGCAAAATTCATGTGGATGTGTCCATTTTTGTTTATTCATTTCTCTTAAAGTTGCACAGGGCAAGCATACGCTCCATTTTATAGATGAGGAAACAGATTCAGAAGCCTTGGCTTGCTAAAGCCACAAGCTTTTAGATCTGTGGTTCTCAGCCTGTGGATCTTGACCCCTTTGGGGGTTGAATGACCTTTTCACAGGGGTCACCCGTTTTATAACAGTAGCAAAATTAAAGTTATGAAGTAGCAAGAAAAATCATTTTATGGGTGGAGGGTCACCACCACATGAGGAACTGTGCTAAAGGGTCGCAGCATTAGGAAGGTTGAGAACCACTGCTTTAGGTGGAAAGAGTAGCCCCTTGACCCTTTTGGTCTTTTATTCCAGACCTTTGCTATTTTGCCAGAGTGAGATCTCAAATTTCACAAAGAAGACTGCAGCATGCCCAGCCATGTGCTTGGCTTAAAGTTTCTCCTTTGACTTGAGCATCGTCATTGAATCTGTAACACTATTACGGCTAATAGCGCCAGGAAATGCTTTATTTTACACTCTGATTTAGTCATCTGATTTGAATTCCTGTGGTGATTTATGATTTTTGACAGACGTTCTTATTTGAAATTCCTAGTGCCTGCAGGAGGAAACAGAGAGAGACCTGGAGACTGCACTTCTGTCCCTTTCTCACAGGTACACCATGCTGCTCTGCAGGGGTGCGGTGGCGGGGAGGGCTGTTATTCTCGAGCCATTAACTGTTCTGATACATCATACAGTTTTAAAACCCCTTTCAGGATGTCTTGTCCTTTAAAAATCAATAAATGACACAATGCTTCAGGCAACTGAGTGTCTAATTTTGTGTTTATTAGGCTAACATGCATATAAACTTAAACAAAAATGTACTGTTTACTCAAAAGGAAGAAAGTGTAGATACACACAATGTGACTCCATGAACTCATAAAAGTAACAGGTAAGCATATTCTTTGCAGGCAGAGATGAAGTGTCAGGTTTGCCTTGGGTCTTAGGTAGGTTCTTAATTTAGGAGGGGGCAAAAACATTGCTCTACTTGTTAGATTTAAGACCTGTATACAGATAATGCTTTTAAACTTACAGCCTCAAAAGTTATGCATCTGGGTTATGGGAGACTGTTTACAATGTATTGTGTTAACTGAAGGTGCCCTAGTGGTACCGTGAGATACAGATCGGGCTGCTGAGTGCAAGCTCAGCTGCTTCTATGGGAGAAAGAATGCTTTCTGCTTCCATAAAGATCTACTGCCTGGGAAACCCACGGGCAGCTCTGCCCTGCCTATAGGGTCGCTCACTGTGGGTTAGAATCGAGTCCATGTCAGTGAGTTTGGTGTTTTAATCAGTAAGCTATTTTTCCCCCCAGCCATTTGTCTTTCTTATACCCATACTTCCTATTACTCTGTTTTTCCTTTGTGCCTCACTATTTTATTTACTTAACATTCAGCATCGACTATATGCCAAGCACTAGACTGGGTACCAGGGACCCAAGGATGAGCTTTGAAGGGGGGTTTAAATAGCATCTTGTCAAAGATCACACATGTTTTGGAAAGAGTTCTATTGGCCAGGGATAGAAGGGGCCGAGGACCCTGGTCCAAGTTTCCTGATTTCTTTTTTCCCTTGCTTGCTTCCCTGACATTCGCAGATTTTAAAGGTCCTTGGGAAATGGTACTGTCCCCCAAGGCTTCTCCACGGCCAGCTTTGATGCCTGGAAACTTTCCACCAGAGACAGTGAGCCATCACTGGAGGGAGAAAAGCTCTAGTCCTTTTGTTGGAAGATACCTTTGCAGTGTTGACAGTATTGTGGGGCAAAAGTGGGCCTTCTATCCACTGCCATGAAAAAGAATGGTGTTAAAAGAACACTTAACTGTTTTCACCACATCTATGTAAAAACTCACCACCTGCAAGTCAATTCCAACTCATAGCAACCCTATTTCCATTCATTGTGTTTGTTTCTCACTGAAGCTTAGATTAAAAAAAAAATTTATTGCTGATACAATATTCTGAAAAACAGTAAGATCCTTCCTTATTGCTGTAGATTACAAAACATGCAGGTTATTATTTTAGCTGTCTGAATTTTAAAAACTATATCCTACTTAGAAAAATGATGTGATATTTAGAGTAATGAATTATCCAAAATACCCCACAGTGGCTATATAAAATGTAAACACCTGAAACTAGACCTTTAGCTAGTTTTTGAAAATGTTTTATTTGTTGTTGTTCTAACTTATATCTTGTCTATCAGAGAATTTGAGAGAAGGTTGAAGCACACATGTAATCAGCTACAAGCAAAGATTACAGGCCAGAAATTATGTCCACCTCTTCTGTTCTTTGAAATGCCCTGGAAGCAATTATTTCCATGCATTAATTTTCCTTTACTTCCTTCCTTAATCACACTCCTTGATTTCAACCAAAGTACAAGTTGCCCACACTTTCTGAAAGGAGAGTATTCCTATGAAATGTTTCACAAACCCAAATGCTGTAAAATGAAGAAATAATTACCATGAATTTATATAACTCCTAATTTCTTTTTTGTAGAAATCTTTTTAAAACAAAAATATCAAAATGTGAAGTTCTTGATTTTCAGCATACCCTCCATCTAGGTCTATATCATTTATATATATTTTTAATCATATCACAATATTTCTATTTTCTCAAGAACTTACTATTTTATTTTACTTCCTTATCCAGCAAATGCAACTATCTAGTGCTTTCTAGCATGTTTATTTCTTTTAAACTTTCATTATTAGTTGAAGGTTTACAGAGCTAATCAGTTTTACTAACAATTCATACAGACATATCTTGCTTCAACTCATCCCTTGAAATCCCCTCAATGTACCATCACTTGTTCTACTTCCTTTCTATATTTTCTTTTTTTGTGTGTGTGTGTTTTCTATATTTTCTTGCCTCCATCTCTCCTCCATTCCTATCCTCTGAATTTTGTCCTTGGGCAAATGATGTATACTTTTAATTAATATCAATGGTTGGTTGGTTATTCTAACACGAAGGGAGTTAGTTCAGTTCCAGACCGGAAGGGTGAGTAAGGACCATAGTCTTGAAGGTTCCTACCAGTCTCTAGCCAACCAGGCTCTTATGATTTGAGTTCTTTCTCATAATGTATTCAAGACCTTCTAATGTGATTCTTCTCATCATTCGTCTTTCCTCTGTTCTTTAGATGGCCACTCATGAGCTTTTTAATGATAGGGTTAGACAATATAATTTTTTCCCCATACCAAGGTTTATTAGCAAGCAGGCAGAGAACAGAGCCAACACTCAAGTTCCATGATTCATTTTCAGTTTGATGTGTTTGGATTATAACATTTCCTTTTTCTCTTCCTCAAATAAAACCCTCCGAGAGGTTTTTTAGTAATCGCGTTATACCTGATTTCATAAGTACCATAAATAAAAAGAACTCATCAAAGCTACTCCTACTGTGATAGATAATTACTAATTTTTAATTGATGTCTTGCATTATGGCTTTTGTAGAGTTGTCTAGCATTATAAGGGTGTTTTAATATTTAGCCAGTGTTGCTACTTGACTCTCTTAACAGTCTTCACTGAATTTAGTAATAAGAAAATCTATTATTAGCTTTTTTTATACCTTTAGAAAGATTATTCATACACAAGTCCACTGTTAAATGCATGGCTGTAACCAGCAGGTTCATGGTTTGAACTCACCAGCTACTCTGTAGGAGAAAGGTGGGATAGTCTGCTTCCATAGACTGCAGCCTAGGGTACCTAGGGTTACCTGTGGGACACATCACTGTGTACTTTACTGTTGCTATGAGTTGGACTCACAGCAGCTGGTTTGGTTTCTTAGCACGGGAAAAAGTGAAGGGTTGAAAGACCGTAAAGAGTAGCCTTGTGGGGAGACTGGGAAAGTGGTTTTATCTACTGGGATGACTTATGGGGTAATGAATGGAGATAACAAGTTTATGAGTAGATGATGATAAACTTGCGGTGTTCTGCCTGGTTTCAGATGACGTTATAGGGGGTATATGTTGGCAGGTCAAGTACCTTCAATTCACAAAGTCTGTAGTCTTTCATTTTAATACATTTGAGACGTAGAAAGGGAGTTATAGTTGAAGGGGACAGGAGGTAAGAGTCTTAGCTATACCCTCTCAGCTGTAGGGCTTTCGCTAGAATAAAATTGCTTTCCTGAATTGGGTACAGGACTGAGCTGAGTACTCTAGAGGTCCTGGTTGTGTGCTATCCAGTCAGTTCCAACTTCTAGCAACTCAGAGTACCACTGCTGCCTTGCAGGGCTTCCTAGGCTGAACGGCCGGGTCTTTTCTCACGTGGAGGGGCTGAGTCAAGCTGTTGGCTTAGGAGGTGTGCTTCGCCATCGCATCAGCAGGGCTCCTTGTTGGAAAGATGATTATGTTGTGTCCAGCTGTTCTTTTTTCCAGTGCGGAGTGTAGCAATGCATGTACTAGGCTTGCGGACACGCAGCATACGAGTTTAATACATTTTGTTGTGTCACTCTTGCACAGTTATTAAAAAGTGAAAAAATAATAAATAAAAGTGAAAAAATCTGTCAAGATATTGCTCAATTTTCCATATTTGGAGTGTGGTTCTCCTGAATTATTGTTATTTTTGTAAAAAACAATTTATTGGCTTATACTTCACCTATTATACAACTTTATCATTCAGTCATATTAAGAAGAGGTGTACAATCATACTACAATCAATTTCAGAATATTTTCTTTGTGTTCTTATTGTTGTTAGCTCTCCATCTCCCCCATACTCTCCTGCCATGTCCCTAGGTAAATGTCAATCCAGGTACTGACTATAAATATAACTAGCATGGATTTCATACAGAAAATCATAAAAAACCACAAGTAGGAAGAAATCACCTCAAACCAACAATGACTAGAGAAAACAGAGAAAAACCTCAGTGGAAAAGAAAGCAGAAAATCTTAACATCAGGAAGAAGTTTAAAATGGGTCAGAAGGGAGATTTGGTGATGCAGTAGTCTATTTTAACCTCACTTCATATGCCGTCATTGACGTTACAGTGCTCTCTGTCTGCTAGCAGGCCTATTCACATCCTTGACTGGTCAGTGGGGTTTCACGGGAGGCTTAATCCAGGTCGGAGGCTTGCAAAGGGATTGTGGGCTTCCGCTGTCATCCATACCCTTCTGCAAATTTGTGTTCATAATGTATGCTCTCATACCATTATCTCCTTTGAATTTGGCTTTTATTCATAATTTTGGGATCACATACAGACTGGTGTGCTTCCTCCATGTAAAGTTAGTGGATCCCTCACATAGATGTTTGCTTTCTTGAAGACAAGCCTGTAAGACCCCAGACATTAGTCTTTCTGATAGCTACCATGATTTGCTATTGCACCCGTGTCTTCAGTGATCTCTCCATAAGAGCAAGCCTTAAGCAGGGCTGTGTCATAAGAATGTATGGTTACAGCAGGATTTAGACTACAATATAGCGGTTTAGTACTATTGTGTCGTTCCCCCTGCTTACAGTAAAGCTGTTTCTTATCTATCCCTGTCTGCAAGTCTCTTGTAGCAGCCCAGGGACGCTTGGTCTCAGACATACTGAAAAGAAAAAAAAAGAATGAATTGTTTTAGATTGGGGCTAGAATTAAGTGCAAACCTAAAATCCATTTCCTGAATTAGTTTAAATTCAGGGTTGTGCGGTCTGTAATTTTCCACATACCAGGTGGTGCTAGGACATTCCTGTTGTGAATCTATGATAAAAGAATGAGAAGGTGTGGATGCTGGTCTTTGGGTTCACAGTTTTGGTAACCAGCCCAGTTGGATTCCTGGTGAAGGAGTTGCCATTCCAGTTTTTAGACCATTTTGATGTTTGCATGTATGGTTGATTAATTATAATAGGAATCCTGATTTCATCAATGAACTGGTGGCCCACTGGGCACATGCTCAGCTGCAAGCTGAAAGGTTTGCAGTTTTAACCCATGGGCCACTCTGCAGGAAGAAGCTGTGGCAGTCAACTTCTGTGAAGATACATAGCCTTAGAAACTCTGTGCTACTCTGTCCTATTGGGTCCTATGACAGTGTTTCGGGCACTGAGTAGAACGGTGTGATGAGGATAGAGCAAAGGTAATTGTAGTTAATAGTTGCAGATGAGGGAAGATTGGATAATAATACTTGTTATTTTCCTTGATTATTAACTTTAGCATAATTTCCCATGTGGGCTTTTTAGTGCCAGGTGCATAAACCAGAGTGATGCAGTTTTTTGTTGTTTTTTTTTTTTTACATTTTATTAGGGGCTCATACAACTCTTATCACAATCCATACATATACATATACATACATCAATTGTATAAAGCACATCTGCACATTCCCTGCCCCAATCATTCTCAAAGCATTTGCTCTCCACTTAAGCCCTTTGCATCAGGTCCTCTTTTTTTTCCCCTCCCTCCCCGCTACCCCCTCCCTCATGAGCCCTTGATAATTTATAGATTGTTATTTTCTCATAAATTGCCCTATCCGGAGTCTCCCTTCCCCCCCATCTCTGCCCAGGGAGGAGGTTACATGTAGATCCTTGTAATCAGTTCCCCCTTTCCAACCCACTCACCCTCCACTCTACCAGCATGGCCCCTCACACCCCTGGTCCTGAAGGTATCGTCCACCCTGGATTCCCTGTGCCTCCAACTCCCATATGCACCAGTGTACAGCCTCTGCCCTATCCAGTCCTGCAAGGTAGAATTCGGATGATGGTAGTTGGGGGGAGGAAGCATCCAGGATCTGGGGGAAAGCTGTGTTCTTCATCGCACCCTGACTGACCCATCTCCTCTCCTAAACCCCTCTATGAGGGGATCTCCAGTGGCTGACAAATGGGCCTTGGGTCTCCACTCTGCACTTCCCCCTTCATTCACTATGGTATATATATTTTTGCATGATGCCTTATACCTGGTCCCTTTGGCACCTCATGATCGCACAGGCTGGTGTGCTTTTTCCATGTGGGTTTTATTGCTTCTGAGCTAGATGGCTGCTTATTCACCGTCAAGCCATTAAGACCCCAGACACTATCTCTTTCGATAGCCGGGCACCATCAGCTTTCTTCGCCAGTGATGCAGTTTTTAAGAGTGCTATAGAGGATGAGGGAGATGGGAAAGCCTCACTGGGAAAATGCACATAGGTGTGTAGTTGAGTCATGTGACAGGGGCGAGGGCAGCTTGTCTGAGCATGTCTTTCTCCTCGGGGTGGTTCTGTGACAGAAGGCATCTGTGTTTGCCTGGAAGAGTAGAACCGAGTGAGAGAGGCTCTTCTAGCCACTTGGTGATCTGACAAGTGATCCAGGATAGCCCCAAAACAATTGAGGCTAGAAATCTGGGAGTTATCCTAAACTCTGCTTCCTCTCCTAACATGCATTCAGACAGTGCCTGCCAGGATGTTGGCTTCTTTCGTGATAGTCGAAGCTATTCCTCTTCATCCTTCATGTTGCAACTGCTTTGATTTATGACCTTTGTCTTATCTGGACACCATATCAAGCATCCCAATTGGTGTGCATGCCTTTGGGTCTTTCTTTCAAATGCATTCCCCATCCTGCACAGACAGTGACTGTAACAATGGCTTTCAGACTTTTGGGACTGTAAAAAATATTTTATTAAATGGATAAGAACAGATAATACACTTGATCTTAGCCAAAAGGCCGGGAAGTGATTTTTAAAAAAATAATCATTTTATTGGGAGCTCTTACAACTCTTGTTACAATACATACATCAATTATATCTGACATATATTCGTACATATATCCCATTGTTCTTTTCTAGATGTCCACTTTCCATTGAGCCCTTAGGATCAGTTCCTTTTTTCCCTCCCTCCTCCCTGTCCACCACCCTGGTGGCCCCTTGATAGATTGTAGATTGTTAATTATTCTCAAATCTCACACCGACGCATGTCTCCCTTCCCCTCTGGTTTCTGTTGTTCTTCCCCCTATATGGGGGTGTGTGGTTATGTGCCATTCATTGTGATCGGTGCCCCCCTCTCTCTCCCCCTCTTCCCCTACCCTTTTGTTATCTCTATTAAGGAAAACATTTTACATTGCAACCCAGTATATGTGTGACTAGGTGGCACAAAGGTTTCGTGAAAAATTCTTTTTTTCATTACTTAATTTATTTTTAAAAATTTGCCAGGAGCTCTTACAGATATTATAACAATCCATAAATCAGTTATATCAAGTGAACTTGTACATCTGTTGCCATCATCATTTTTAAAACATTATCTTTCTACTTGAGCCCTTTGATATCACATCCTCACACACACACCCCACCATCTTGCCCTCGTGAACCCCTAAAAAATTATGTGTTATTTTTTCATATCTTAACACCATCCACTGTATCCACATCCACTGTATCCACACTGTACCACCATCCACTGTATTCATCCCCCTGGGGGGGTTATACATCCATCATTGCTATCAGTCCCCATACCTTTATGGTAACACTACTCCTGTTACTCCTGTTACTATTTCTGAGGGGTTTCTGTCCTGGACATGTTGAAAGCACTTATCTGTACCAAGGTACGTATTCTGGTCCAGCAGGATTTGTGAGATAAAACTGGCATCATGATAATGGGGGGAGGAAGCAATAAAAAACTAGGGGCATGTACGTTTTGTTGGTGCCATATGGTAGCCTGGATGAATTATCCTTTCCATGTGACAGTTGTGAGGGAATGTCCAGTTGTCTACAGTTGGACTCTGGGTCTTCACTCTGACCCCGTACCTTCACATCAATATAATTGTTTGTTTTTTGATCTTCAGATGCCTGATCCCGTTAACACCTTGTGATCACACAGGCTATATACCTTCTATGTGGGCTTTGCTGTTTCTCTGCTAGATGGCCACTTGTTTAACTTAGGAGCAGTGGTTCTCAGCCTTCCTAATGCTGCAACTCTTTAATACAATTCCTTATGTTGTGATGACCCCCCCCACCATAAAATTATTTCTGTTATGATTCAGGCAACCCCTGTGAAAGGGTCATTTGACCCCCAAAGGGGTCATGACCCACAGGTTGAGAACTGCTGACTTAAAGCCTTTAAGATCCCAGATACTGTATCTTTTAATAGCCGGGCACCCTCAGCTTTCTTCACTACATTTGCTTATGTACCCATTTTGTCTTCAGTGATCGTGTTGGTAAGTTGAGTATTACACAGTCCCAGGTTATTAGAACAAAGTGTTTTTGTGTTGGTAAAACATTTAAGTATAGGCCCAGAATCCATCTGCTACCTTAATATTTTTAACACGTAAATATATGTACATAGACTAATACCCCTGTTTACAAACCCAGGGACAAGGAAACAACAACTGACTGAAAATTGATGGCGAGGAGGGTGTAGGATGTCTGATAGGGCTTGATCAAGGGCAATGTAACCGAGAGGAATTACTGAAACCCAAATGAAGGCTGAACATGATAGTGGGACAAGAGGAGGTTAAAAGGAAATAGAAAAAGAACTAACAGGCAAAGGACATTTATAGAGATCTAAATACAGGCATGTACATATGTAAATATATTCATATATGATGATGGGGAAATGTACCTATGTACATATATTCATAGGTTTAGTATTAAGGAAGCAGATGGACATTGGGCCTCCACTTAAGTATTCCCTCAATGCAAGAACACTTTGTTCTATTAAACTGGCATTCCATGATGCTCACCTTCCTGACCTGATCGCTGAAAACAAAGCAGGTGCATAAGCAAACGTGAAGAAAGCTGATGGTGCTTGGCTGTCGAAATATATAGCATCTGGGGTCTTAAAGGCTTGAAGATAAACAAGCAGCCATCTAGCTGAGAAGCAACAAAGCCCACATGGAAGAAAGACATCAGTCTGTGTGATCATGAGGTGTCGATGGAATCAGGTATCAGGTATCAAAGACCCAGAGCAAAAAATCATAATGTGAATGAAAGAGTCTAGTGCAGAGTAGCGACCCAAAGACAATCTGTAAGCAATTGGACTTTCCCTTACAGAAGGGTTGTGGGGAGAAGACCAGGCCAGTCAGGTGCAGTGTAGCACCTATGAAACATACAGCTTTCCTATGGTTTTTAAATGCTTCCTCCCCCCACTATCATGACCCTAATTCTACCTTACAAATCTGGCTAGACCAGAGCATGTACATGGGTACAGATAAAAGCTGGAAGCACAGGGAATACAGGACAGATAAACTCCTTAGAACCAATATTGAGAGTAGCCATACCAGGAGGGTAAGGGGAAGGTAGGGCGGGGTGGTGGGGGAGGGGAACCAATCACAATGACCTACCTACAATCCCCTCCCAGAGGGATGGGCAACAGACAAGGGGGAAAGGGAGACATCAGACAGTGCAAGACATAAAAAAATAATTTATAAATTATCAAGGGTTCAGGAGGGAGGGAAGGGAAAAATGAGTTGCTGATACCAATGGCTCAAGTAGAACGAAAATGCTTTGAAAACGATGATGGAAACATATGTACAAATGTGCTTGGCACAATGGATGTTAGTATGGATTGTGATAAGAGTTGTAAGGGCCCCTAATAAAATGACTTTTAAAATATATATATTTACATACCTATATTTATACCTCTCACCTCTTATTTCTTACCTCTACTTCCTTTTACTTTCCTCCTTCCCCACTATCATGTTCATCCTTCATTCGCTCTCAGTAAGTCCTTTCAGCTACGTTATAGTTGATCGACACCACTAGGCATGCTACATCCTCCTCGTCTTCAATTTTAGATCCCTTATTTCTCCCCTGTCCCTGAGTTTGTGGCTCCCCGCTTCCTCCTCTCCCATGGCCCCCCAGAACCATCAGTCCCACCATTAGTTTCCACTCAGGATTGTTTATCCTGTAGGGGGGGGGGGCGGGGGAGGGCGCTATAAATAGTTGCAGGTCTATCTGCTGGCTTTTTTGAATGTCCCCCAACCAGACCTGGTCAGATGCCAAGCACTGTCCCCGAATCCAAAGTCTATATTCAGGGTTCTTCGGGGACTTCTGTTCTTGTTTATTTAGAAGATGAACTCTAGCTGTAGAAAATATAGGCTATTGCATTTGACCCTCTGATGGATTTCCGAGCTTGTCTTTGCTTAACACTTTAATCATTTGAGTTCTCTCTTGAGGCTTCTCTGAAAGGGTAGGATCAGAACAGGCAAGGCTGTGTACACATGGCTTTGGTGGATGTGGATGTTGTGGTTTCCTAATTGCTGGGGTGCTTTGGATCTACAAAGTATGTAGTATTGTGTGAGCCATCGGTGTATAAGTCAGTGGCTATGCACAATCAATATATCTATGCTGAATGGATGATTTAGTTAAGCTGTTTTGGCCAGGAATAGATCAGATAATTGAATTCCGATTTGCTAGCCATATTATTAAATTGTTGCATTTTATCTTAGACGTCTTTATAGCATAGAATTCAGAATCTCATTTGAATTTTGCTTATATCTAGTAATCATGTTTCAAATCTAAATATACCCAAGTTTGAATAAAGAGAAAGCCTTGCAAAGGGGCTCTATGTAATTTTAAAGGCAGTATAGTATTCATACTATAATTTCTCAGAAACTCACAGAGGCAGTTCTACCCTGTCTTATAGGTACACTGTTGGTAGGTTTGGTTTTTGGTATAATTGCCAGTTACCAGTGGGTTATACATTGGATGCAAAGTTTGAGACCACCAACTGCTGTACCTGTACAGCAAGATGAGGTTTTCTACTCTCATGAAAGGTTGCAGTCTAGGAAACTCACGAGGGCAATTCTAGTCTGTCCTATAAGGTCATTATGAGTCAGAATTGACTCCACGGCAGTGAGTTTGGGTTTTTTTGTCTTATAATTGTACCTTCCCTATATTATATTTAAAATGGACTGTCCTAAATAAAATATACTAAATTTACAACTAAGCTTAATATTTCAGGATAGCTGAACTCTTAAATAGGTATTGTTTCTCAATATGTTAACTTGAAAATCAGCAATGTATAACCTAAGACACTGTTGGTGTTTTTCCCCTGTTGTTCTTTTTAAAGCTCTTTCACCATGCCTGGGTCACTTCCTTTGAATACAGAAGCCTGCTGGCCAAAAGATGTGGGGATTGTTGCCCTGGAGATTTACTTTCCTTCTCAGTACGTTGATCAGTCCGAGCTGGAAAAGTATGATGGTGTAGACGCTGGAAAGTATACCATTGGTTTGGGCCAGGCCAAGATGGGTTTCTGCACCGATAGAGAAGATATCAACTCTCTTTGCTTGACTGCGGTTCAGAATCTTATGGAGAGAAACAACCTTTCCTATGACTGCATTGGGCGTCTGGAAGTTGGGACTGAGACCATCATCGACAAATCAAAATCAGTGAAGAGTAATTTGATGCAGCTATTTGAGGAGTCTGGGAATACCGATATAGAAGGCATCGATACAACGAATGCGTGCTATGGAGGCACAGCTGCTGTCTTCAATGCAATTAACTGGATTGAATCCAGCTCCTGGGATGGTATGTTGCATGCCTCTATTCCAAAAGAAAGCAAGTTACCTTTGAATTAATGCCACATGCTGACTCCTACCAGTTCTGTTGTTTAGAGACTATGGATTTCACCTTACCTGAATTATGAATTGGTTAACTTTTTTCTGTAGGACAAAATGGTCAATTCAAACCTTTGCTGGAAGGAACACTTCCCTTTTTTAACCAAAGAATGTGAAAGGCTATTCTGGGGAGAAATACCAGACTTCAGTTTACATGTATCGGTATAGTGTGAATCATATTCTTGGATGTGAACTAACTGAAAATATTTTGCAGGACGGTATGCCCTGGTAGTTGCAGGAGATATTGCTGTATATGCCACAGGAAATGCTAGGCCAACCGGTGGAGTGGGAGCTGTTGCTTTGCTGATTGGGCCAAATGCTCCTTTAATTTTTGAACGAGGTAAGTGGGAAAGATTTTTGTTTTTAGCCCAATATGCTGAGAAATAACATATTGAGAACAACTAGTCCTTTCTGAGGGTTCATTAAATACAACAGGCAGTACCTGCAAAGTGCTGTGTTAGGTTATTTAATCCTGTGCAGTAGGTGGCATCCCCATTTCAGAGAGAAGGAGAATGGGTTTCAGTAGGCCAAAGTAACCTGCCCATAGCGACCCAGTAAATGGCAAGGGCGATTTATTGTCAGTTCCGTAGAGCAGTTGTGATTTGTTTAGTTGGGTCTGTGAAACTTGAGTGAAAACATACCACAGGAGTCTTAGGCCTGCCTGTTCATGGATACTGCTGTGTTTCATTTCCAACACTCCTTCATTTTACCTAGTGATCTCTATACTCCTCATGCACAGGGTTGACTTGATAGTTACGGAAGGCCCAGATAATGCAATGTCCTTATGCAAATATCAAGGTGTAGAACTACATTGACCTCTTCCTTTTCCGTGTCTGCCAGGGCTTCGTGGAACCCATATGCAGCATGTGTATGACTTTTACAAGCCTGATATGCTCTCAGAGTACCCTATAGTGGATGGCAAGCTCTCCATACAGTGCTACCTCAGTGCCTTAGACCGCTGCTATTATGTCTACCGCAAAAAGATCCGGGCCCAATGGCAGAAGGGTAGGTTTTACCTGTGTTCCAAGAGGGCAGCATAATGTGCTGGGTGTCTGTAATGAGAAACAGATGTGAGGGTCTCCTTCTTAGTACCCTTTAACCGTTCTCCTTCTGGTCTACCAAAGGGCATTGACCTATAGTTTCTGGGAATGTGTAATTTAGGAAAAGAGGGAAGCTTTGGGAGTGAAATGTTACTACAAAAAATACTAGTTTGATTTTTATCCCTCATAAGAAAATTGAAGTCAAGGAAAAGGCAAGAGCTTCAGTTTTACTTGTCTATTAAAGGATCTTTTCATTTTTAACCTTGATCCAGAAAAATCACTTACTGAATTGATCCTTTCCTGTCCTTCCTATTGTCTGTTTGCACTTGATCTGGGAATATGTGTTTACTTTTTTAGCACCTTCATTAATACTAGGCTTTAACCCTGAAAGAATTCTTGACGTAGTGAAAGGGACAGTATGTGGATGAATGCTGTTCTGACCCAGTATACCACAAAATATGCTTTTCACAGCAGCCTGATTTTGCTTTATAGAGGTTGTGAGAGAGGATTAAAAATATTTAGGTCTAAGGGGCCAGCCCCAATCCCAACTACGTGGACAGGCCCCCACTCCCCCTTTGCCACAGAAGAATTCACTTCAGAGAGCCACACTGAAGCTACAGCTCAGGGAGAGGGACATGTCTGGTCAAAGCTCACAGGAGCAAATGAAGGGAGAGGAAGAGAGAGTGGGATACATCCTGGCCCACCAAGCCCTGAGGATGATATTCCTCCTCAGAGCAGCCAAAGCACAGAGAGGACCATAGGGCCAGCCCCACTATGAGACACGATGTCCCTCACTGACCCATAGCGCTATGGGGACAACACTGGAATTGCGCCCCATCTGAGATGCTCACCTGGACGTGATCGTTGAAGACAAAGTGGGTACATAAAGCAGGTGCATAAGCAAATGAGATGAAGAAAGTTGATGGTGCCCGGCTATCAAAAGATAAAGCATCTGAGGTCTTAAAGGCTTGAAAATAAACAAGCAGCCGTCTAGCTGAGAAGCAACAAAGCTCACATTGAAGAAGCACACCATCCTGTGTGATCAAGAGGTGTCAATGGGATTAGGTTTTGGGCATCAAAGAATAAAAAATCATATTGTGAATGAGGGGGAGTGCAGAGTGGAGATCCAAAGCCCATCTGTAGGCAACCTGACATCCCCTATAGAAGGGCCACAGGGAGGAGAAGAGTTAGGGTGCAGAATAGCAATGAGGAAACTTATAACTCTCCTTTAGTTCTTTAATGCTTCCTCCCCCCACTATCATGATCCCAATTCTACCTAAAAATCCAGCTAGACCAGAGGATGCGCACTGGTGCAGATAAAAGCTGCAAACAAGGAACCCAGGACAGATGATCCCTTCATTACCAGTGGTGAGAGTAGCAATACTGGGAGGGTGGGAGGAGTGGAAAGGGGGAACTGCTCACAAGAATCTACATATATAACCCCCTCCCTGGGGGACGGACAACAGAAAAGTGGGTGAAGGGAGACATTGAACAGTATAAGACATGAAAAAATAATAATTATAAATTATCAAGGGTTCATGAGGGGTGAGGAAGGGGCAAAATGAGCAGATACCAAGGGCTCAAGTAGAAAGAAAATGTTTTGAGAATGATGGCAACAAATGTGCTTGACACGATGGATGTATGGATTGTAATAAGAGTTGTATGAGCCCTCAATACAATGTTTTTTTAAGTGATTAAAAAAATAAATAAAAACATTTAATTATATAATGGTTGTAGATTAAGAGCCAGGTTTGCAGTATGCAAAATACATTAATTGTGTGTATTCAGTAGTTACACATTGCATTTGTAACTTGTTTATGTAGGATTCATACAATGTGACTTGATTTTACAAACGGATGCTAAGCTGAAACAAAAAGGTCATGAAATTACATATTCACTGTAAGTTATTCTATTGTGTTTTTTTAAAGATTATTTTAAAATAATGCTGGTCCTTATTCATTACATTGATTACATCACCCACTACTTGATTATGATTTTTAAGTTTGAAAAACACCTCAGCTGTATATATGATTTCATCCCTGATTGTCTTTTTTAAATACAGTTTAAACCAGGGATGCTGTTAAATAGTGTATTTCTGGGTGCTTCTCCATTTTAGGCTATTGAACGCCCTAAGCCAAAATCTAACTTTCAAAATTAGTGGTGTATATGAATTTCACCTTCTTCTTGGTCTTCTCTTTCAGAGGGAAATGATAAAGATTTCACTTTGAATGATTTTGGCTTCATGATCTTCCACTCACCGTACTGTAAACTGGTTCAGAAGTCTCTAGCTCGGATGCTGTTGAATGACTTCCTGAATGACCAGAACAGAGATAAAAACAGTGTCTACAGTGGCCTAGAGGCCTTTGGGTAAGAGGATCGGTTGTATTTTTCTCTTTGCTTTGTTTTCGATATTCGAGCATTATATCTGTGAAATTATTTGTATAGATTTGAGAGATTTATTAGTGTGAAAGGCTCTTAGAGGTCATCTGGTCTAACTCCTTTATCTCCTCCATAAAGAAACTGAGGGCGAGTGTGGGAGAGAAACTGAGCTCCAGAAGGGCGCGCTTCCTGGCATCACTTCTTAGTCATTTTTACACAGATAAACTTTTCTGACTGACTCCTTCCAGCTCTGTTCCCATTGCCAGCATGGTTTTATGTCTATATATATATATCTATACGTGGCCATATTTATTACAACATCTTCTCTGTGCTTTGCTCTGCCTCTCTTTGCTCCTCGTGGCCGTACTTATCCTGTACTATCATAGACTTCGTCCAGATCCACAGTTTCCCTCCCTTTTAAGGCTCTTTAGTACACCATAGCAGTCCCTGGGTGCTGTGAACTGTTAAAGCGGTCAGCTGCTAACAAAAAGTCACAGGGTCAAGTTCATCCAGAGGCACCTCAGAAGAAAGTCCTGGAGATCTGCTTCTAAAAAAACAGCTTCTGAAAACCCGACGGGGGACAGTTCTACTCTGACACCTGGAGTCACGATAAGTCAGTCAGCTTGACAGCTTTTTAGCATGCTGCCAATTCAAGATTTGCCTCCTTGGTATTATGGCTTTTCTGACTAAATAACCCTACTATGGACTTGAAGCAGTATTCTGTGTGCTAATAATAAAGCTCTAATTTATTTATTAATACATTGAGATCAGTTGTCTAAACATTGTTAGGAAAAAAAAACCTTTAAAGGTGGACAGCTCTCTTCACATTTGCATAGCAGTTAACCTGCTTCTGGGTATCTGCAGGAGTGGTTTTGAACTACCGGGGAAACAGAAAAACCATAGACTTGACTATTTATTAGACCCCCACTATCGGATGTAATAAAATATAGGCTTAAATACTGAATTTACCTTTTTTTTTTAATCTTTCAGGGACGTTAAATTAGAAGATACTTACTTTGATAGAGATGTGGAAAAGGCATTTATGAAGGCTAGTTCTGAACTCTTTAATCAGAAAACAAAGGCATCTTTGCTTGTATCAAATCAAAATGGAAATATGTACACATCTTCAGTCTATGGTTCCCTTGCTTCTGTTCTAGCACAGTAAGTATAAATTTCAGCTGTATTACTCCCCTCACTTTAGTGTGTCTAACTTGTAATATTAATGCTAAGTCATAGGATGTCATTCTAGTCTCTAAATCTGTTGTTGTCCATGGATTTGAAAAACACACGGGTTGAAGTTAGGGTTCTTCTAGAAGTATTTCTGGTCTCCTTGATGTTCCTGGCCATTGTTTAATGGGGTTCATTGTTCATTCTTTTTTTTCTTTTCTTTTTTTACATTTTATTAGGGGCTCATACAACTCTTATCACAATCCATACATACATCAATTGTATAAAGCACATCTGTACATTCTTTGCCCTAATCATTTTCAAAACATTTGCTCTCCACTTAAGCCCTTTGCATGAAGTCCTCTTTTTCCCCCTCCCTCCCCGCTCCCCTCTCCCTCATGAGCCCTTGATAATTTATAAATTATTATTTTGCCATATCTTGCTCTCTCCGGCGTCTCCCTTCACCCCCTTTTCTGTTGTCCATCCCCCAGGAAAGAGGTCACATGTAGATCCTTGTAATTGGTTCCCTCTTTCCAACCCATCATTGTTCATTCTTGATGCTTGGTTGACCCATATCTTAGTTATCTAGTGCTGCTAAAACAGAAATACCACAAGGCGGGGCATGGGTTTTCTCACAGTGTAGGAGGCTTGAAAGTCCAAATTCCGGGTGCTGACTCTGAAGGAAAAGGCTTTCTCTGTCATATCTAGAGGAAAGTCCTGGTCTCCTTGCAGCGTCTGTGGGCTCGGCCTTCCCTGGAGATACCGTGTCCTGACGTAACTTCGCTGGGTCTAGGAGGTTCTCCCCACGGCCAAGGGATTTGCTTTGAGGCCCACGCTTCTCTCTTCCAGTCAGGCCTCTTACTCCCTCCCCTTCCCTCCCCTCCCCTTGGGTGCTTCGTTTCACTTTCTACCAGTTTGTGTATTCACTCACAGGGATGCTTATACTGTCTCTCTCAAAGAGGTGGAAACATGTGCTTTCCTTCGGCTTACACTAAAATTAAAGCTTTTAATCCCCAGGGCTATAGTATGAAATTTTGTTTCAACTTTTGTGGCTTGCCATGCACTCCTTGTTGATGCTTTTGATTTTCCCGTGCAGGTACTCACCTCAGCAACTGGCAGGCAAGAGGATCGGTGTCTTCTCTTATGGGTCTGGTTTGGCCGCCACCTTGTACTCCCTTAAAGTTACACAAGATGCTACACCAGGTGAGTACCAAGTCTCAACACCATTGACAGCTGGTCAAGTGAGCATTGGGTTCTGTCCTACAGATTATTACAACATTTTCATCTTCTTTTAATACAGGCTCACTTTTGCTCTTTACTCTAAACATTTGCCTAAAACTAGCTAAAGGGCAGGGCTCTGCTTGAATTAGAGTTGTTGCGTTTTCTTCTTAGGCCAATAATTATGTCTTTTATCTATTTATTTATTTATTTTTAACTATGTGTAGTTAGAAGATAAAGGAATATATAGAAGTTATATTTTTAAATACATCCAGTATGTGAATATTTACACTAATGATTACATCTGATGTGTGAGTGAAAAATAGCAGAAGCATCCTTTATTTTGTTTTATACTAAACTAATTTATATAGCTAATGACTCTATAAGAAAACTTTTATCTCGTTGGCACATTGCTTTAAAATTATACAGTGGATTAACTGTAGGAAAGTTACATAGCTTCCAATCTCCCCTATATCCTAACTTGTTTATTTTATTGGCTAATATTGAAACATGTGTGTTCAGAGGTCATAGAAAACGGGGATCAATTAGATCATATATTATCTACTAACGAAGCAGTAGCCTTTGAATCTAAGAGAAATAAAAAATGTGTTTTTATCCCTTTTGCAATAGTTTCTTCAGGCTTCATTGTGGCATGCTAGTTTTAGTCTCAACATTGGAATTATTTACTATTTTAGGGTCTGCTCTTGATAAAATAACAGCAAGTTTATGTGACCTTAAATCAAGGCTTGACTCAAGAACTTGTGTGGCACCAGATGTCTTTGCTGAAAATATGAAGCTCAGAGAGGACACTCATCACTTAGGTAAAAAAATTTTATCATGCATGTTTACATGTCAACATACATCAAAAGTCTGTTGGAGGAAGGAGGGTGTCTTGGTAATCTAGAACTGCTATAACAGAGATGTCACAAATGAGTGGCTTCAACAATCAAATTTATTCTCCCACAGTTTAGTTGCCTACAAGTCTGAATTGAAGGCACTGGCTCTAGGGGAAGATCCTTGTGTACTTTGAGCATATATGAGGGTGACATTCCTTGGAGATCTCCAGGAATCTTGGCATCAGTCTTCCCCAGGATCTAAGACATTCTCACTGGATGGACCCAGGATCCAAAGGATATACTCTGTTCCCAGCTCTTATTTCCTAGTTGGTAGTCAGGTCCCTCTTTCTCTGCTGACTTACGTCTTGTGACATAAAAAGTATGACTGAAGGAAAGGTAATACTTGAGTATTTATAAGGCTTTGTGATTCAAGATCCAACTCATCCTTATCCTGCCTTTTTAAGATAAAGAGTTTAAGATTTACAGCACCTAACACAAAGTGGAGGTTTATTACATCAAATCACAAATGGAAAGCAGTCACAGGATTTTGGGAATCATAGCCTAGCTAATTTGATAGATATTTGAACACCACAATTCAGTCTACAACAAAGAGATAAAATTATGTTAAACATGCAATTTATAAGGCAGGGATGACTGAGCATGATAGTGGGACAAGAGGAAAGTCAAAGGAAATAGAGGAAATAACTAGGAGGCAAAGGGCATTTATAGAGGTCTAAATAAAGGCATGTAAAAGTGCAAGTATATTTATATATGAGGATGAGGAAATAGATCTATGTGCATCTATTTATAGGTTTAATATTAAGGTAGCAGAAGAACATTGGTCCTCCAGTCAAGTACTCCCTCATTGCAAGATTATTTTCTCCTATTAAATTTGCATTCTGTGATGCTCACCTTCCCGATACAACTGCTGAAGATAAAGCGTGTGAACGAGTAAATGTGGTGAAGAGAGCTGATGGTGCCCAGCTATCAAAGTATATAGTATCTGGGGTCTTAAAGATTTGAAGGTAACCAAGCGGCCATCTAATTCAGAAGCAACAAAGCCCACATTGGAAGAAGCACACCAGCCTGTGTGATCACAATGTGCCGCAGGGATTAGTTACAGGCATCAAAGAACAGAAAAATCATAAAATTGTGTGCTCACCTCCATGATACCATCACTGAAAACAAATGGGTACATAAGCAAATATGACGAAGAAAGCTGATGGTGCCCAGCTATCAAAAGATATAGCATCTGGGGTCTTAAAGGCTTAAAGCTAAACAAGCAGCCATCTAGCTTAGAAGCAACAAAGCCTACATGGAACCACACCAGCCTGTGCGATTACGAGGTGTCGAAGGGATCAGTTATCAGGCATCATCAGAACAAAAAAATCTTATCATAGTGAATTAGGGGGGCAGTGCGGAGTGGGAGACCCAAAGCCCATTTGTAGGCCATTGGACATCCCTTACACATCCCCTTACAGAAGGGTCTCGGGGAAGAGACGAGCCAGTCAGGGTGCTACGTAGCAACGATGAAAAATACAACTTTCCTCTAGTTCCTAAATGCTTCCTCCCTCCCAGTATCATGATCCCAGTTCTGCCTTGCAAGTCTGGCTAGAGAATAGGATATGCACTGGTACAGATAGGAACCGGAAACATAGGGAATCCAGGGAAGATGATGCCTTCAGGACCAGTGGTGTGAGTGGCAATACTGGGAGGGCAAAGGGAGAGTGGGTTGGAAAAGGATCTACATATGACCTCCTCCCTGGGGGACGGACAACAGAAAAGTGGGTGGAGGGAGATGTCGGACAGGGCAAGATATGACTAATAATTTATAAATTATCAAGGGTTCATGAGGGAGCGCTGAGGGAGCGGGAAAAATGAGCTGAAGCAGGGACTTGGTAGAGAGCAAATGTTTTGATAATGATGAGGACAATGAATGTACAAATGTGCTTTATCCAATTGATGTATGTATGGATTGTGATAAGAGTTGTATGAGCCCCTAATAAAATGATTTTTAAAATATGGCAGTGATGTCCATACTTAATTTGATAATTTTTTGGATAAAGATTATAGGAAAATATTTACCTTCTTGCTTTGAGGTTGATTACCAGTGAGTTTCATGATATAAAATTTTTTTCATATTCTCTGTCTTTCTTGTAGTCAACCATATTCCCCAGGGTTCAATCGATTCACTCTTTGAAGGAACATGGTACCTGGTTAGAGTGGATGAAATGCACCGAAGAACCTATGCTCGGCGCCCCTCACCAAATGATGACACTTTGGAGGAAGGAGTAGCACTTGTGCACTCAAACACAGCAACTGAGGTAAACTGAGCTCCTTGCTCGCTGGTCATGACTGTAATGTGGTTCAGAGTACCATATATAGTCGAGTATAAGCTGACCCAAATATCAGCTGACACACCTAATTTTACCCCTAAAACTGCATTAAAAATGTGCTGAAAGCGCGGCTTGTGCATGAGTGTCTATGGTAATTAAGTGGGCTGCCCACCATCCCAGTAAGTGTGAAGAAGTCCCCAGTCAGGCCCCGGTGCTTGAGCTGCCAGCGACAAACACAGCGCTGTGGACGGGGAGCCTCAGTGGGCTGCCTTTCTCGGGGGCTACATGGGTAATTTGCTAAATTCACCCTGCAGTGAGCAATGGATATTTGCTTCTCCATGAAAAGCTAGATGGGACATATTGAACATAAACCTCTGACGTTGTTCTTTCTCAGTTTCTCCATAGGAACTGAATAACTACCTTGTCTATTTCCAGGAGAGGGGAAAAAAATCTTTAGCGCTTGAACAGCTGTGTTTTTTTCTTTTAGCATATTCCAAGTCCTGCGAAGAAAGTGCCAAGACTCCCTGCAACAGCCGCAGAACCGGAAGCAGCTGTCATTAGTAATGGGGAGCATTAGATGCTTCTGTGAGGTGCAAGACTTCAGTATGGGGTGGGGTGGATGGGCGACAGGAACGGTTCGGGGAATGGATGTCTGGGGAAAATTATAAAGGATGACATGTTGCCTAAATTTTTGTGTAACTGACATGGAGCCTGCAAACGGTCATGGTCTTTGGAAAGTCTTAGCGAGCATTGTCCTGGCGGTGGTTTAGCCGGTGCTAGAGGTACTCAGCTGGTGTCAAGGGCTCGGGCGACTTGTGTGCATGAAGATAACTTTAAACGTGCTATAATGATAGTGTGCTTCTGACAGAAGAAAGCAGAGGTATTAGTTCCCAATTTTTTTTTAAAGAATTGTGTTTGGGGTTTTTTTAAACGCGCAAGAATTTTGTAATACTTTGAACAAGTAAGATTATTGAAAATGCCCCTAGCATGGGGAATGTGGTCTTAAAAGGTAGTATGCACAAGCCCTGCTTAAAACCTGCTCTTTTTCTAAAACTGGTAGACCTTGAAGGGGAGGTGAAAGAGTTCGGATGGTAACCCTGGTTCTGGAAATGAAAGCTGGCTTCTCTCTAGCCCAGCAGTGACTGAAAGCGATTGTGATGACCTCTAGCAACAGAGCGAGGCTAGCGCAGAGTCTCTGGGAGAGAAAACATGGTCCAAATCAATCCAAGGCGGCCTAGGTCGAAGATCACCATGGAGATCTCATTGGAGCTGTATCCGAGGAAGTGTTTGTGGTTGCCATCCTTCTTTGGTCCTTATTTTGAAGGACAGCTGAAACCTTTTTCTGGATACCTTTTTTCAATGTAAAGTAAAAAGGTGTAGGCGCAGGGCATTCTTGGGTGACTTCTGATGCTTCAGTGTTATAAATCCAACTTAAAGTCTAACAACCCAAATTCATGGTGGTGTAAGTGTTCTTTCTTTTCTTTTTGTCTATATGTGTTTGGTGAAAATAAGGTACAGCCCAAATTTTTACACCGTCTGCTGAGCCAAAAAGCATATCTACTTTAAAGTGTAGAAGTTTTCTCAGATTTTCACCTTCAGAAAAAGACCCCAAAAAACTAAACTATCATGAGATGGATACGAGCACGAGTTAAGACAGTTCTGCAGATCCTTTTGGTGCTGAACATGACATGAGCCTTGTAGATTGTAAAAATGGGGGTAGTTGGAACTACTGTACAGAAGTAAATTTTAAACTATCTGCTGTTAAATTCTGTGAAGTTCAGTTATCTAAAAGTGACTTACATGAATATGAAATGTGATGTTTCAAATTGCAAGGTAATGTGGTGTTTGTAAAATACTGTCTAATATAACCCAGTAGTCTCTTGATCTGTACAGTCACACCTTGTTAAAATGACTTCATTTTAACACCCACTGATATGGATTAATAATGTAAGTTCAGATTTAAAATTGATGGGAACCAATGCATGTAATACTTTTGCAAGTATTGGGAGTTCGGTGTGGTTTGAAGAGTAATTTAACTGTTGGATGCCAGGAAATGGGTTTTCCCAAAGTCCATTGCCAGCAATGGGCAGACCTGTACCTGGAATAGAACATTAACTGTACACCTTATTAACAGAGAGGTGAATAGCTTTGAAATAAAGTTTTAAAGAAATGTTTCAGATATTTGAGTAATCTTTTTGTCCCCTAATGAAATAAGCCTAATATACGTATCCCTTGTTTGTTGGTTTGTTTTAAATAAAGGGCATTCATTTTATTTCATTCATTCAACACTCAACTCCTTTCATTCATCAAGCATTTGAGAACCTAATATATGGGCATGACACTGTTTAAGCCAGAAAATATGTACAAAGTGTGTGGTCTTCAAGAAATCATGAATCTAGTATGGAGAAATGCATACTAGAGCTTTACTCCAAACAAAGACAATTTCCCTAATAGACTGTAAGCATGTATAAACTTTTGCTAAAAGTTTTTATGAAATGATTTACAGAATTTCCTTAGAAACAGAACCCAGGACTAGGGGTTGGCAATTAAAACAGTTGCAGCCAATTACTACCAGCTAGACCTTCTGTTTCTGAAAGGCTCTGTTTCTCTCTCTCTTGTCCCTTTCTCACCCTCTCAACTCTTAGAAATTAGGGATGGAGTCTGATTGATAGCTCCTGCTGCCTCCAACTCTAGCTTCTAATCAGTTCTTATTTTGTCACCATGGCATGTCTAGAGTGAACACACGTATAGTAATAATTTGGGAGCCAATCCCCTTACATCTCTGATGGTTCAGAAAATGAAGGCAGTGCTCTGAGGTCATTTCTATTGCAAATTCTAGAATCTTATATAGCTTAAAGACATCTAGCCACCACCTCTCCTTTGTAAGACCTGTTCATTCTCTACTTTGTGAGCTCTAATGAATAACTGACACGAATAGTAGACAAATGTCAAGCAGAAGCAAACCGCTACATTTGATCTTCCCATGACTTAGCTGCAGCACCTTATTTGCTTGTCTTCAGTTTGGAATGTTCTGAAAGAGATAATGAAGTAGATCTGGATAAAACAAAGAATGTAACAAGATCTTTACATTAATTACAGCTATAAAACATTAACAAGAAAGGGAATGTATAAAGTTTTGGAGTCTTGTTGGCTTATGAATTGTACTGCTAACAATGTCAGTGGTTTGAACCCACAAGTATCTCTGAGGGGAAAAAAGCTGTCTTCTGTAACGATTTAAATTCTTGGAAACCCCAACGGGCAGCTCTACGCTCTCCTGTGGAGTCAACAGAATAGACTTCATGACTGAGTTTTTGAAAATATGTAAGGCTATCTTTCTGTAAACTGTTAAGTCACAGGTTTCTCATTTTTTCGTAGTTGACAGTTATTTGGTACTGAAGATGATCAATAACTACTTCTAATAAGCTTAGATAGCCTGGATGTTCTTCCTAATAAAATGAGACACATGCATCCCTGCCCACCAGGTAGCACTGTGGGTTAGGCATTGGGCTGTTCTGTGTTAGCCTGTATAATTTTGGACAAGTTGGTATAGTTGTGTAATCCATACCTTCTCAGGATTAAAAAACAACAACCCATTTTCTGATTTAATGATTCCCCTTTAGGTAATGTTTCATTTCATTTCTTGACAACTGTTTCCATGGGGACGAATTGTGGAAGTAGTAAAATGAAATCCGCAATGACATCAATAGTTTGATAATGACATCATCTATCATGATGTTGCTTATTGGTCCAGTTGTGAGGGTTTTTCTTAATGTTGAGGTGTAATCCATATTAAAAGCTGTAATCTTTCATCTTCACCAGTAAGTCTTTCACCTTCAGCATGCAAAATATGTTATCTGCATATTATAGGTTAATGAATCTAAAATCTTGATGTCATATCCTTCATATAGTTTGGCTTCTCAGTATATAGATTGAATAAATATTTTGAAGTGATACCGCCCTGACGTACAGCCTTCCTGATGGTAAGCCTTGCCATGCCCACGTGTCCTCTTTGAATAGTACCTCCTATGCAGAGTTTCCGCATGAGCACCGTCTAAGGGTTCTGGAGTGCCCAACTTTCACCATGTCCTCCATTCCTTGTTAGGACCCACACTGCCGCCGCACGTCTTTGCATAGTCAGCAAAGCAGGTAAACATGTTCTGCTTTCGGCCAAGATCCATTTGATATCAATGATAACACTCATTCCACAGCCTTTACTGGCTTGACTTTCTTGACGTTCTCTGAGAGTAAGTCATGAGCAGTGCTGTATCTCCTGAGCAACTGTAGCCATAACAATGTTTTGAAATCATACTGGGGTAGTAAGTTGCATCATAATCTCATTTATCTGTGGTGTTTTTGCAAGAAGCTGATGGATAATAGAGAATGCTGTCAGTTGTAGCTACAGGCAATGTGGAATCTGGATTTTCTCTGGCTTTTATAATGTGGCTTTTGATTTAGAAAATGCATTCTTGATTCCCAGAAAGGTGGATCAAAAGTAGTTCGTGTTTATCTGGCTGGAATCTGCTCTGTTATAATCTAATCTGATGATCTTGGTCATCTTGACATTCCACAGATCATGCAACCACTATCCTGCTGACAGTGCTGAGTTTGCCTCTCAGAACTTAACAAATACTCCAAACACACAAGTATATTGCTCACACGGGTGCCGAGTGTGGGCAGTAAATTTCATGAACAACCAGGGACCTCTGCCCCCTTGATATTGTTAGAGGACTGAGTGGGGGCATGATCAGCTACTCCTTCCACATCAGTTAGTACCCTGCACTCCTTAGCACCAGGAGGCATGGGGTTAGTAGGCCTATTTGGATGTTGGAAGCACATTTTTTACTTGAATTATTTCTCGAACCCATTTACTAAAGCTGCATATTCCAAGTGGGTCACACAAAAGATCAACAACGGTTTCAGACTTCACCATGAACTGCCTTGCAACTCTGGGTGCCATGAGATTTAAACAGCCAGAGTGCGGTGTCGCATCAACGAAACACAGCATTCTATAGTTCTTTAATGCTTCCCCCCCCCCCCCCGCCACCTGTCATGACCCCTGGTCTACCTTACAAGCCCGGCTAGACTGGAACATGTACACTGGTACAGGGAAGAGTTCTCAACATGGAATCCAGGACAGATGAACCCTTCAGGAACAATAGTGGGAGTAGCAATACCGTGAGGGGAAGGGGAAGGTGTGAGGAGACAAGGGAGAAAGGGGGAACCAATTGCAATCATAAACATATTAATACCACTACCCCCTCAGGGGACAAATAAAAACATGGGTTAAGGGAGACAGTGGACAGTGAAAATAATTTATAATTTGTCAAGGGAGGTAGGGTAAAAAGAGCTGATACCAAGGGCTCAAGTAGACAAAATACTTTGAAATGATAACGGCAACATATGTACAAATGTGCTTGATGCAATTGATGTACATATTGTTATAAGAGCTGTAAGAACCCCCAACAAAATGATTTATTAAAAAAGAAATTTAAAAAATAGGAAGTCTTGTCAAAAGAATAGGTCAACTGGAGAACTATAGGCCAAAGAATAGATCATTTTAGCAGCAAAAAGAATGACTGCAATGGATTTCAATATATGACATGAAATAATTCATGAGTGATACTCTAAAAATAAACTGAAAATTAATTTTTATTAGGGGAAAAAAAGAATCCTATACTTGAGCAAGTTCTGGTAGAAGTTGACAGCACAGACCTGTGGGCCATGCTTTCTGCAACAAAGAACGACTCAGGTCCCTAGATGTTATGAGACAACGTGACTAAGCCCCTGAAATCATCTCCTTATGACTTAGGTACTATCAGAGCTATGGAGTCATAAATTTAGATGGGCACAGTGTAAATCCACTGTATAATGGAAATCACTGCAGTGAGGATCGTACAAGTAAATGACATGAACAGGTGACCCAGACTCCTGTAGCACTCGCCTTTGTTACTCTGTTGTATCTTTGTTGTATCTTGTCAACCCACACCTGTGGTCTTATGGGGGAAAGGGCAGTTTCCTACAACCAACTGACAAAATATCACTCTTGGGACTGATTCACAGGTAGCGTGATATGTTGGCAATGGTTGTAAGTGGACTGCTGCCACATGATCATTCAGCAGGGGTGCTTCTAGTGGCAGGCTGGTGAAGGGACATCCACTCAGTGGGCTGAGATGTGAGCTGTACATTTGGTCATCCACTTTATGTGGAGAAGGAAGCATTCTGAAGAATAAACATATATGTATTCCTGGTACAAATAAATGGCTTGTCAGGTTGATCAGAAACTTGGAAGCAGCCATGCTGAACCGTCAAAGGCAATTCTGAGGTTAAGGGTTGGCACAAATGCTATGCCCACTGGAGAGCATCCGCTGGAGAAAAGGCACGCCGCAGTCAAGTAGACCCGCAGTGGTGTCAGCTCCTCTCATCAGTCTCCTTCACGTAATAGATCCATATGTGGAATGGTCCTGTGGCAGGATGGAAGCACTACAGGGGCCCAGTATCATGGACTTCCGCTCACCAAGGCCAATGTATGATCACCCTGCCAACTGTAGCTTTGGATGTTGAGCCTTCAGTATGGCATTAGCCCTGAAAGACAGCAGGTTGACTCCTTTGTCTGCACTGGCGGATCCAATGATTTGTTTTTGGAATGAACACCTACTCTGGACATGGAAGGAGCCCTGGCAGGATAGTGACCACCAAGTCAGTCATTCCAACCCACCAGCTGCCCCTTGGGAGAAAGAGGAAGGCTTTGGCTCCCACAATGATCTACGAACACAAACCCAGGAGGGCCGTGTCTAGTCTGCTATGGCAGGGCCACTCGTCAGAATCACCTCCATGGCAGGGAGTTTGGTTTTGGATTCGCTCCTTGCACGAACCACTTCAGAGTGCTTTAGCCACACATCTTCCTCCAAACTCTGAGGCAGTGACCGTTTCTTTTTTCTTTCTTAAATCATTTTAGTGGGGCCTCAAACAACTCTTACCACAATCCATACATCCACCCATTGCACATTTGGACATTTTTTGCCCTCATCAAAACATTTGCTTTCTACTTGAGCCCTTGGTATCAGCGCCTCATTTCCCCCCTCCCTTCCTACCTCTTCCCTAATTAACCCTTGATAATGCATAAATTTATAAATTATTATTATTGTCACGTCTTACACTGTCTGATGTCTCCCTTCATCCACTTTTCTGTTGTCCGTCCCCCAGGGAGGGGGTTATATGGGATTGGTTCTCCCTTTCTACTCCACGTTCTCCTTACCCTCCTGGTATCACTACTCTCATTATTGGCCCTGAGGGGTTTATCTGTCCTTGATTCCCTGTGTTTCCAGCTCTTATCTGTACTAGTGTACATCCTCTGGTCAAGCTGAATTTGTAAGGTAGAATCGGGATCTTGATAGTGGGGGAAGGAAGCATTTAAGAACTAGAGGAAAATTTGGATGTTTCATCCTTGCTATACTGCACCCTAACTGGCTCATCTCCCTGCGACCCTTCCATAAGGGGATGTCCATTTGCCTACAGATGGGCTTTGGGTCTCCACTCTGCGCACTCCCCCTCATTCACAATGATATGATTTTTTGTTCTTTGATACCTGATCCCATCGACATCTCGTGATCACACAGGCTGGTGTGCTTGTTCCATGTGGGCGTTGTTGCTTCTCAGCTACATGGCTGCTTGTTTGCCTTCAAGCCTTTAAGACCCCAGAAGCTATATCTTTTGATAGCCAAGCACCATCAGCTTTCTTCACCACATTTGCTTATGTACACATTTGTCTTCAGCGATCATGTCGGGAAGGTGAGCATTATACAATGCCGGTTTAATAAAACAAAGCGATCTTGCATTGAGGTAGTACTTGAGTATAGGCTCAATGTCCACATGCTACCTTAATACTAAACCTATAAATATATGCACATAGATCTATTTCCCCATCATCACATATAAATATATTTTCATATGTACATGCCTGTATTGAGACTTCTATAAATACCCTTGCCTCCTACTTCCTTCCTCTATTTCCTTTTACTTTCCTCTTGTCCCACTATCATGTTCATCCTTCATTTGAGTTTCAGTAATTCCTCTCAATTACATTGCCCTTGTTCAAGCCCTACCAGGCCTCCAACACCCTCCTCGCCATTGATTTTGGATCACTTGTTCCCTTGTCCCCTGGGTTTGTTAACACCCACTACCTTTCCCCCAATCTCCCCCTCTCCCATATCCCCCCAGAACTGTTATTGTTTTTCTCCTCCAGGTTGTTTATGCCGCCTATCTTTTCTAGATAGACGGTAGTGACCACTTCTCTGCAGGTTTTGACATCTTTGTGCCACCTAAGAGCAACGTGCCCTAGGCCAATGCTGTCTGTGTACCTCTTATGTCGCTGCAGAGATTCTCTGGACGCACAACAGCACAATCTGGACGTGTGGGGCAAATGACATGCACAGGGCCACACTCGACCAATGGGGGAGAGGAACTGATGGGCAAAGGCTGTCCCTTTGATCCCTGGGCAGATGCCTGAGCTGTGTTTTCTCGGGCTCTTCAGAAGGTCCTGCATGAGTGACCACCAGACTGCCTCTTGCTCAGGTATCTTTGTAATCGGCTTGCCCCGCTTCCCCTGCTCCTCACTCCTGCTCTCTGGATAAACGGCTGTAGATGGAGACCTCCTCATCTCAAACGTCCTAGTTGCCTAGAATGCTCTTGGCCTGCTTTTCTAGAGTGACCTGCTTCTCACTCAGATCTCAGACTGCCATCACCTCCCTAACAATGTACTCCAAAGTAGCAAGCTCATGAATATCAGATGGCTCTTTTGAAAATCTCTGCCCATCATTTCATATTAGCAGGGTTTTTTTCTTTAACAAAAAATGTGTGTGTGTGTGCGTGTGTGTGTGTGTGTGTGTGTGTGTTGAGGTCTTTTGCACTCGAATGTCCTGCACACGAGAGGAACAGCCTGGTCTCTCTTAGTCTCTGCTGTTTTCCCAGTGTCTTAAACACTTCCTGCCACATAGTAGATTCTGAATAAATCAGTGCTGGTTGAATGACTTAATCCCAGATCTTGAGAGCAAGCCAAGGTCCCAAGCAAGCTGACATCGGAACTAAAGAACATCTGGGGCGGGTGGGTGGGTGGTGGTGGTAAGAAAATGCATAGCTCAAAGGCATCTATTGAAATTTATTTAAAAATGATAAAAATATCTCCACAATCAAGTTGTCTGTGAAAAAAATTGAAAAGCCATCACAATGATCTTGGTCCATTACCAAGCGTCTAAAGCAATTTATAAAATTGAACAGAATTTGGACGTGTGTCTTATCCCTCGGTAGACCCGCGACCCCTTCTTCACATCCCTTCCTTTCGGGTCTGGCAGTATCATTACTGGGACGCCTTCCAGGGCCTTTCTCCTCTGGACTCGATGTAAAATGATTCGGTAGACCCCTGTGATGGCGCTGCGAGTGTCCCTCCCTCGGTTATTTCGGATATGCTCCTCAGTAATCCCCAGGTGCTCTAAAGTGCTTTTGACCTCGTTTTCTTCTTCTTTGAGGATGCTGGCTTCGGACAAATGTTTTGGATCCAGCTGGAAGGGTTCTAGAGGGATGGGGAACGGTACCCCGTGCATCCACTCAGCGCTCATGATGGCGTCGATCCCGTATCTCTCCGTGGGTATGGGCTGCAGGACCCCTCGGAGGAGCCGGTGGCAGGGCGCCGACACGTGCGGAGGCACGCTATAGGCGCCCTCCAGGACGCTGTTCTTCAGCTTGGTCACGGTCTCCGCCCGGAAGGGCATGGTGCCAGTCACCATAAAGAACAGCAGCACGCCCAAGGCCCAGATGTCCACGTAGACGCCCACGTAGTGCTCATCCCGGAAAAGCTCTGGGGCGGCGTACGGAGGGGACCCACAGAAAGTGTTCAGCATCTCACCTTTCTTGCTGACTGTGCTGAATCCGAAATCCCCCACTTTCACGCACGCGTTGCTGGTGTAGAATACGTTTTCTGCCTTTAGATCTCGGTGAATAATTTGGTTTTCGTGCTGTGGAAGAAGGCGCAAGGGGAGAGTTGTTATTTTCAAAGGGAAAAACGGACATAAAAAAAATTTAAAACAATCACCAATTGCTCAGACACACAAACTCAGTGTCAATCAACTTGCTTTATGTCAGCGAAGCTCCAGGCAGTATTTCTCAACCTTCCTCAGGCCGCAACCCTTTAATACAGTTCCGCATGTTGTGGTGACCCCCAACCATAACATTATTGTCATTGTTACTTCATCACTATCAATTTGCTACTCTTATGAATCGGGCAACTGCTGTGAAAGGGTCATTCAACCCCCAAAGGGGTCGCGGACCCACAGGTTGAGAATGGCTGGTCCAGAGCAACACTGTCATAACCTTTCTCCACAGGCAGCACCTACACCCCCAAATCAAGCAGCGGTCCTAGTCTGTGCGCTGACGGACTGCAGTCTGTTCCACCGTGTGCACTCCGGAATTAGTGCCGGAAATAAGGACTGGGTCTTATACAACTGCACAGTGCAAAACACAATGAAACTGCCCTCCTCGGTGCTGTAGAGGTGGCGTTTGAGTGGGGGTGGGAGGGGAGTTATCCTGTGTGGGAACAGAAAGATTTCTCCCAAGTTGTCTCCCCCAAGCATATGTTAGACTTAGGACACTGCTTACAGCTAATGGTAAATGATTGTCAAGTTACCTCCCTGAAGGCAATCAGTTGGCTGGTCCCACCACAAATAGGGCCCACTCAGGCTGTTAGGGACAATGGGCTACTTCTCCCTAAAGGCTTGCAGTCACCAGTTTGGTCCCTACAGGGTGGGGTTTACACCCTACTAATAATGGTTTCAATGAAGATCCAGAGAACAGGTCAAACCTGCTCAGTGACATCCAAAGTTAGGTTGCCATCCTGGGACCCGCCCTTCTTGTCCCAGGTGTGCCCACAATCCCTCCTCTTCCTATTGCGTGTATGTCCCTAGATTGTCTCCCTCTCATTGCTGTATAACCATAGTGCAACCCCTTCCTGTGACGTATGTTTTTACCTGTAATTAGGGGGCTTGCATGCCCCCCAAAGGTATATAAGCCTGGGTTAGCAATGAAGAGCTCTCTTGGCCTCTCATCGGCTCCCCCTCCTCTCTGGCCCTCACTCCCCTGTTCTCTTTCCCCTTGTCCTCCTTCTCCTCACCCTCTCTCCTGCCCTCCAGTGTCCCGTCTCCACATGGGCCACTGAGAGGGGCTGAGGTGAGCATGCTACCATGTAATGTGTCTGACTCCATTATTTCAATCTCTCTCTTATCTCTCATGCTCTTGATGACTTTATTATAATATTTATATATCTCAACCATACAATTGTGTGTATTGAACCATGATTAATTGGGGAAGGCTGGCCTTTCCCCCACACTCCTGCCTGAGCAATCTCTTGACGGGCCAAGACCCGGGTAAGGCTCTAACACCAGATCCCACTGCAGGTTGTGAGCCGCATGCCCTGTCCCCAGCCCAACCTTGGCCTGCCAGGCCCAGATCAATGACTTGAGAATTCTTGACCTGTTCTGTCTTAAGAACTCTTGGGAAATGGTTTCATGTTCCTCTTCCCAATGAATGTCCTGGGATGCAGCTCCAGGCTTTGTAGCCTGATGGCCTGGTTAGTTCTAGGTGCAGCCATGCCAGCTGGATAATTTTAGCATCAGTTTCTTCCTCTTAAAGGAGGTTGAGAACCACCTCAATTGGTTGCTATGAGAACTGTAAACGCTGCTGCGGTTACAGTGCCCGGTGTCGTCCCGGCACGTAGTCTGCGATTCACTCTTCCCTTTTTCAGAGAGCTCGGAGGATGGCATGATGCAGTACCTCAGGAGACTTGAGTCTTGGACCCTATATTGCTCGGTTATTTTTTGCTCTCCCACCAGAATCCTTTTCCAATAGAGTTTGCAAGTCTTTGTCTATCAATTCTCTTTGCTTGGTTTGAACCTGACCCCAGGAAAGGTCACTAAAGCACCCATTCAAAACCTGTTGTCATCAAGTCAATTCACAGTGACTCCACCTAAGAGACTAGAACTGTCCCAGTAGAGTTCCCAAGGCTGTCATCTTTAAAGAAACAGTCACATCATTCTCCCTTCCCTTTCCTCAGCCCCCAAACCCAAACCCACGGCCACCAAGTCATTGGATTCATAGTGATCCTACAGATTTCCCAACTTGTACATCTTTACCGGAATAGATCACCTGTCTTCCTCCCTCAGAACAGCTGGTGGGTTTGACCTGCCAACCTTGCAAGCAGTTCGCAGTCCAAGGTTTACCTGACGGCACTGCCAGGGCTCCTGCCCCTCTGCACAGGGCCACCGAAGGGACAACTGGTAACAGGTCTGAAATACTCAACATCACTATTAGGCCCCTCTGTCTTGCTCCATTCTTTTCTCTCCTCCATCCCTTATTTATTGCTATTTTGGGCCCTGTAGGTCACTAATTCCTCGGTGGGTGAAGTTTTGGCCAGACTACTGGTCCAGTTCTTGCATCACAGAGGAGAGAACTAGAAACCTTTCAACTGCAACAAGTGTCTGTTTTGTACTAGATGGACAGACCACTTGGAACAAGATCTGGGTAAACTGTGTATGCCAATCATGTCTGAAAGCCAAAGTCATCCTGTGCGCCTAGCAATGTGATCTCCAAGAGAGAGGCTACAAAAGCATCCATTCGCAGAAAAACGCAGGTGTCTGCTTTCATATTACAGATTTGTCTAAGGAATCATCAAATAACTAAAATAAGAATGCCATCATGGGCTTTTAATCTGCTGGGCAAAGAAGGAGCTCACCCAAGGCAGAAAATGCAATATGAGTTAATGTGAGATTAAAGAAAGTACGAGAGAGAGAGAGAGAGAGAGAGAAACTAAGATGGGTCAACAAGTATGGGTCGGAGTTGGAATGTTGGAGAAGCTTAGAGGGCAGAGGACATCTTAGAGTTAAGCAGGTCAGGCCTGGAAGCAGGGAGGAGCCAGCTGTCCTGTACTAGATGAGGTTCCAGATGTGAGCGTGACCACAGAGTAAGTTGACATCCATACTGGCCCTTTGAGGGATATAGAAAGACTTTTCCCCAGCTTTGTCTTCCCCAAAGAGATGTCAAACATTAGAGGCTGTTTGCACATGGTGGGAGGTCAGATGCTTAGAGATATTCTCCCTGAGGACACCTACAGTGGGGTTCATACCCTACTGATAATAGTTTCAATGGAGAGCCAGAAAACGGGTCAAAATTGCTCAGTGACATCCAAAGTTAGGCTGCCATCCTGTATCTAGGTTCCGCCCATCTTGTCACATGTGTACCCTCAATCCCTCTACTTCCTATTGCGTTTACACCTCTAGATCATTCCCCTTTCATTACTGTATTACCTATAGTGCAACCCCTTCTGTGACATATGTCTTTACTTGTAATTAGGGGGCTTTCATGGCCCCCAAATATATATAAGCCTTTGTTATAAATAAAGAGCTCTCTCCCCCTGGCGCTCTCCCCCATCCTCTCCTAGTTCCTGATCCCCCTTGCTCACCTGTCCCCACTCCCCATGTCCTTCCTCTTCCTTCCTCTCATGCCTTCTCTGTCAGAGCTGTGTGCGGGCCTGGCTGTTGAGATCATGGCTGTCCAGAAGGTTAGCATGCTACCCTGAAATGTGTCTGACTCCATTATTTCAATCTCTCCTTATTCTCTATGATTTATATATATATATATATATATATATATATATATATATATATTAACCATACGATTACGCCTATCAAACCCACAATTAGTTTGGGGGTTGGCCTTCCCCCACAGCTGCTCACAGGTACTTTCTGCCAACTTCCCTAGAAGTTAAGAGACTGCTGTGTCAGTGGACAGCCCTGACCATTGCTTCACAGGCCAAGGTTACCCTCCCAGCCAGACTTGAGGCACTCACAGAGTATCTGTCTGGCCTTGATGGACTAAGCTACTACAGCCATCAATGAGGACTTTAGTGGGGGCAGGCCTATTACTCCCAGGGCCCCCTGCTCACCATGTGCTTCACTGCCGATACAATCTGGGAGAAGATGTGCTTGCTTTCTGGCTCTGAGAGCTTCCCTTCAGTGCTAATTTTACCAAAGAGCTCCCCACCCCCCGCATACTCCATCACCAAGTGGAGCTTAGAGAGGGTCTCCACGACTTCATAAAGGCGGATGATGTTGGGATGGTGCAGTTTTTCCATGCTGGAGATTTCTCGGGATAGTAGTCTTTGGGTTTTCTGGTCTAACTTGGTCTTGTCCAGGATCTTAATGGCCACCTTTTCTGAAAGAACAGAAGGAAGGAAGAAAAAGATCAAAGTCGGTACACCAGTGATGAGGAGCCGAGAGAGACAGAAGTGAAGGGATCTCGGCTGGAGCTGTACACCTTACGGGCACAGAGGCTGTTCCCCAGCCCACAGGACTCCTAGAGCATCCCTTCAGGTCGTGAGCAACACTTGGACCAGTGTGAGTCTTCCACACCCAGGCCGGGATGCCAACTCCTGCCTCCCACCGGAGGCTTCAGTGTTTGATGATGCTGACCTAACTTTCAGGAGAAAGTTGGAGCTCTAGAGAAACCTTCTATACCAGACCCAACTCATCTCTTGTGCGTCAACTTCCATCATTCCACAAGCCCCACCTGGCTGTGCACCCTTCAGTCCAACCGTCACAGAACATTTTGCTCTGAACATTCATACCTGAGAAACTTTCCTCTCCCTTCCTTCCTTCTCCCCATCACTCCTCCTCTGTTCTTTACTCAACTAACAGCTGCTTACCCTTCAAGGTGAGCCTCAGCGTTCACCTTTCAGGAACCCTTCGGCCACTTACCCTGGGTAGATCACATGGCCAGAGTTTGTATTCAGAGCTCCAATGCACTATAGTCCCAGGAAGATGACCTACTGTCCTCCCAGCAAGGGGATGCTCTGATCTCCCCTTCTATCATCTCCTTCCCCACACAGACTATGCTTTATGTGACCTTGATCGTGTTTGGCACATAAAATAACGGTGTACGATACACAGTAGGAGCCCTAGTGGCAGAGTGGGCTGCGTGTCGGGTCAGCAGTTTAAACCGACCAGCTATGTGAACCCACCAGTCCCACCTCCGAGGAGAAATGGCGCTTTCAGCTCCTGTAAAGATTTACAGCCTCGGAACGCCAGAGGCCCCTGCGAGTCAGAGGGGACTTGTGGGCAGTGAGAGAGAGAGAGATGCACCAGTGTGCAGGGCTTACAAAAGGTTGGTGAGGGCATGAAGCAATAGCTGCTGATGGGGATTAAAATGGTCCGACCCTTCTAGACTGTGGTTTGGTATTCTGCATCACAAGCCTTTCAAAATGCTCACACCCTGTGGCCCAGCCACTTCCCGTTCGGCAGTTAATCTTCTGAAAGGAGCTTGGCACGTGTACAGGGATGTGTGATAAACAAGGATGGCGTGATATCCAAATACTACACGATCTCGCTTATATGACATAGCTGGACTAGGCACTAACGAGAGCGCAGCATTGATTCAGCATGAGGGCAGGGAGGAGGGAAGGGTGAGTTTAGGGTACGCAGAGTTCCTGTTGACGGGGATGGATGGCGGATGGATGCTGGGGATGGGCCGCAACGTGATTAGTGAAATTAGAGCCAGTACAGTGCACCCCTGAAAAATCATGATCTAGCAAACATGTCGCCTATGTGTCCACCACAACTGTCCTCCCGCCAACAGAACAAAAAGAGAAGCTTGTAGTGCTTGGAGGAGCCAAGAGGCTGAGAGGCAGTGTGGTGCGCCTCTTCGCTGTCGCCCGAGGATGCCGACCGTTGTTTATTGAGACGAGAAGGTGGCCAGCATCTAACAAGTGAGGAAAAATGCAAGTGCACATGTTCACAGACGAACGCAGATCTGGCCGGATTTTCTCCAAAATGTTGAGTGGGGTTGATTGGTGGTGGTTACGCCCTTTATTCACATCTCATGGGCTGTGACAAGTCCCCGGTGGGACAGCACGCACTGCGCTGCTACAGAACGGTTATTTTTTAACCAGAGTGGGGGGTCATAAATGGTTGACCTGTCAACCTTGTTTTTCCTGCTTATCCGTTTTTTCTTTTTTTCCGTAATGAGATAGATGAATTGTGTACTAACCATGGCTATTAGTTGACCGTGAATCTATCTTTACTCTGAAGGAAACCTCGTTCTGGGGTGGCGGTGGAGGTTCGAGTCACTGTCAGAGACTGAGGCCACCCAGAGGCACCTCAGAACAAACACCTGGTGATCAGCTGTAAAAACATCAGCCCCGGACAACATGCCGGGGCACAGTTCTGCCGTGACACACCTGAGGTTGCTGGGAGCAGGGCTCGAATCCCCAGCAATGCGTGCTAGGTCTTCTTCCTTTGAAGGGATGCTTGGTGAAGGCTTCGCCCCCCCCCCTCGGGGGCAGGAGTAGAATGGGGGACTGAGAAAGTGAGGGCTTCTTTGAATTCCGCATGTCAGCCGCCTCTCTCACCTGACTCTAGCTCTGACCCCTTCCCTGCACTTTGGATGAAATTAGATCCTAGGCATGTCTCAATGCATACATGCCTAATCATGTAAAAACTGTAAAAGCCCTGGTATCCAATCTGTCATCTGTGAAGGGCTCCGTCTATAAACCCATTCTTTTAAAAACGAGAGATGAACATCAGTCTCCTAGACCCCAAGACCAGAAGACCCGAATGGAAAGGTGACTGCCACTAGCACATGCTCAGAACAAGACCACAGGAGAGGGTCCTGGATAGACTGAGAGGGAAATGTGGGCGAAACACAAGATGATCAACGAGCTAAGGTTTAGTGGTCAGATACAGACTAGCAGAACCATCCAGACCAGGAATCTGGAAATGAATCACCTCCTTGGGTCAAGTTTCAACCAAACAATAGCCAGGTCAATCAGGGGAACAACCACCCCAGTCAGGTGTACACGTCTAAGACTAATCAACCATATGAGAGCAATGTAGCCCAGGACGAAGGCAGGTTACTAAAGGAGGAGACATGGAAATAGGAAATATAAGGAGAGGGCTCCAAACTGATCATGGCAATGACTGCTCAGTTCTTTTTAATATAGTTAAATCATTGAATTTAATGGTACGTGATTTGTGTTCAATAAAATGGTTTTAAGATGATAATGGTCTTTTAAAAAAAAGGAAACAAAGAAGACGTGGGGCAAGTTTCGAGGACTACAGTGAAAGACATGAAGCAAATGTGTGGGAATGGTTGAATGGAAAACTGATGTAAGCCTCTGCCCAATTCACCATCAAGAGCTAAAAATAGATAAGTAAATGAAATGCAAAAGTAAAACTTCGGCAAGCATGTATGAGATAAAACTAGGCATTGTCTGCAGTTAAAAACGATAACCTGAAAACAAACCCAAACAAAAAATCCCTCCTGCAAGTGTGGGAGCATTCGGAGGGGGGAGGGCTAGGAGAATGGGGCTGTGCCTGGGAAGCTGATGACACTGACACTGTGCTCAAGGACCTTGGAGAACTCACAGTGATGCTGGGGACCAGGAATGAGGAAGCATGCCCCCAAATCAGTCCAGGTGACAGGCAGGAGTCAGATCATCCAGTCTCGGAGTTGTTTCAAGAAATGTGATTTTGACGTGTGGCAATCCCATATGAATCTCAGAACCGCTCCTTTGGGATTCTGAGACTGGAAATGTTTGCAGGAGCAAATGACTTTAACTTTCTCAAATCAGAGCAACTGGTGGCTTTGAACTATTGACCTGTAGGTTAGCAGCCACTAAGCTGCTACTCAACAGCCAGGGCTCCTTCTCTGTCCTTCCAAAACAACAAACCCCTCCAAACAAACCAAACCCCTCACTGCCATCAAGTCAGTGTTGACTCCTAGAAACCTCCTGTGGGTTTCCAAGACTGCCACTGTATATGGGAGTAGAAAGCCCAGTCTTTCTCCCAAGGAGCTCCTGGTGGTTTTGAACTGCCAACCATGCAGATGGCAGCCCAACTCATAACCACTACACCATCAGGGCTCTGCAAGGTTGAGGGCGAGTGCTTTCATCTGATTTCTGTTTTAGCAAGAGAACTATGGCTGCAGGGGAAACTAGAGAGAAGAGGAACAAGGCTGAGGACAGAGGCTGGCTCTGGTGGTGACTAGCAACCCAGAGAGAGGACTCCTGGTGGTGGTGAGGAAGAGGGAAAGATGGAGATGGCTAGAGAGGAGTCCGCCACACATCCCACTTAACAGGCAACACATCCCCTAAGCCAGGATTTGCAAACCCATACGTCCCTGAGGTCTAGGTGGTAATAGAGAAGGAGGGTTCATGTGAGACAGTAGGAGTAACAGGGCTGTACCTCTGCCTAGAACTCCCTTTCTCCTGTGTCCTGTGACGTTTCTTAGACCTCAGCACAAGCCTTTTCTTCTCAACACCTCTTTCTCCCCTCGAGGTACATCACACTCTCGTTGCCATATTCCATGGCCACCTGCATCAGGCGCTTCCTGTCTGTCTGTTACACCACTGCCAGTGCCTATAAGGTGGGCAGTGTATCTTATTCATTTCTGAAAGGTCCAGAATGAAGTGTGTGCTCAGGAGATGTCCATTATATGAAAGAAGAGGAGGGGGAGGGAAGAAATGAATGAATAAGCTGGGAGAGAAGAATCTTCAAAACATAAATCCAGAGAGACAGAAAGGAAGCCAAGATGAGGAAAGAGGTCAGCAGCCGGCAGCAGGGGAGACACCCGTGGTCTCTCTCACTTGTACTAGTGACAGCAGATGGGATATGAAATATTCAGAAGCTGAGTGCATCCTCTCTTTGGATATATTTCTAATGAGGCGGAAAGGGAACTCCGTGAATCTCAGCTTGCAGGGCCTGAGGGGAGCTGTTATTATATAGCTGTTAGCTAGGAAAATAGACCCTTGTCTTCAGAGCCCTCCACGGGAACCTTCTTTCTAAGGATCCGGAACAGCTGGTACCTCTCTTGCCTGCTGTCCTGGAACAGTTCCACTGCCTTCCTGGGAACAGTCTGAATGTCGGAGTTAGTCTATTCATGTTTGCTAGAAAAGCTGATGGCCAGTAGGGGACCATCCTTGTGCATACCTCAAACTACACTCATCTGACATGGCCTGGCCATGAGACAAGGCATGTGACATTTCTGACAAGGGTTTCTACATCAGTCCCTAAGCCACCTTCAGAGGATGCTCAACCTTTCTCTATTCCACGCACGCCAGCATGGCCTCTCTCGTTCTCACAAACCACAGTCACAGACAGCCCATCACTGCCTGACTAGACTTTAGATTCTCTCTCTTTGCACTTGGAATGGAGAGGGAATTATATCGGGATAAAACTCAAAGCCATAGAAGCACACCAGCCTGTGCGATTACGAGGTGTCAAAGGGATCAGGTATAAGGCATCATCAGAACAAAAAATCTTACCATAGTCAATGAGGGGGGGGAATGCAGAATGGAGACCCAAAGCCCATTTGTTGGCCACTGGAGATCCCCTTGCAGAGGGGTCTAGGGGAGGAGATGAGTCAGTCAGGGTGCGATGTAGCACCGATAAAGAATACAGCTTTCCTCCAGTTCCTAAATGCTTCCTCCCCCCCCCCCAGCCCCACTATCATGATCCCAATTCTACCTTGCAAGTCTAGCTAGACCAGAGGATGTGCACTGGTGCACATAAGAGCTAGAAGCACAGGGAATCCAGGGCAGATGATCCCTTCAGGACCAGTGGTGTGAGTGGCAATACTGGGAGGGCAGAGGGAGAGTGGGTTGGAAAGAGGGAACCGATTACAAGGATCTACATGTGACCTCCTCCCTGGGGGACGGACAGCAGAAAAGCGGTGAAGGGAGATGTCGGACAGGGCAAGATATGACAAAATAATAATTTATAAATTATCAAGGACTCATGAGGGAGGGGGGAGCGGGGAGGGAGGGGTAAAAAGAGGACTTGATGCAAAGGGCTTAAGTGGAGAGCAAATGCTTTGAAAATGATGAGGGCAATGAATGTACAGATGTGCTTTACACAATTGATGTACATATGGATTGTGATAAGTTGTATGAGCCCCTAATAAAATGTTTTAAAAAAACCTCACTGCCACGGAGTCCATGCCGACTCACAGTGACCCTCTAGGACGGGGGAGAACTGTCTGTGAGTGTCCAAGAGGAACTGCTCACAGGAATAAAAAGCCCCATCCTTCTCCCATGGAGCCGTTGATGGTTGCGAACTGCTGCCACATTGGCTTGCAGCCAATGAGCAACCATTACGCTACCAGGCAATAAAGTTAAGAGGTCGTTTAGAGGAGCTAATCAAGACAACCAGTCTGGGCCTTGCGCATTCTGAGAAGGAAGCCGAGAAAGCCACGCTGCAGAAAGGACTGGGAAGGTTGAAGAGATTCGTCAGGGGAAGTAGAAATGAGAACGCAAGAGGCTCCAGAGAAATAGAAGAAGTTGGGAAAAGCAGTTTCTTGAAACCTGACTTGATTTCCCTACTATGAGTCCCTAGAATTCCCCTGCACATGATAGGTCTTCTCAAAGTGAGCTAAGAGGGTGAGCTTCTGCTCCTTGAAATGAATGATGCTTATCTCAGACATGTCTAAACGGAGAGTAATTGTTAATAATAATAAGAAGAAGGGGGAGAACAAAAAGCAGAATAATAATAGAAAACATCTAATAAGTGGGTTACGCATTGGGCTGCTAACTGTGTGGTCAGCAGGTCAAACCCATTAGGTGCTCCCTGGGATAGAGGAGGCTTTCTACTCCTGTAAAGATGCGTAGCCTTGGGAACCCAAAGGGCTAGCCCTCCTCTGCCTGTGGGGTTGCTATGAGCCAGGATTGACTCAATGGCAGAGTTTGGTTTGGGGGTGGTTTTGTGTAAGCATGTAGCTGGTAACCAAAAGCTTTGAACCCACTCAGTTATACTAAGGAGACATTATCTAGTGCTCTGGTTCCATAAAGATCATTAATAAAAGGAGAGCCAAGCTCATTGCTATTGACCCAATTCCTACTCAGAGGGACCCTGTACAGGGGTTCTGAGGCTACTGATCGTGAAGGGAGCAAATAACCTCCACTTTCTCCCGCAGAGTGACTGATGGGTTTGAACCACTGGCCTTGAGGTTAATAGTCCAATGTTTACCCAAAAGTGCCATAAAGATTTAACCAAAAACCAAACTCACTGCCATGCTGTCTACTCTAAGGTGAGGAAATCCTTATTGGACTCTGTCCTACGGTGCCACTGTGAGGCCGACTGCACAGTGCTCAGCAGCAGCGTGTGCTTTGTATAGGCAGGTACATGGTAGACACGCAATTAAAAGAAATTGTTCCTCCCAGCAAACATACAAAAAATACCTACCCCAAACTCATGGCCCTTGAGTTGACGCCAACTCACTGTGGCCCAGTAGGGCAGGGTAGAATTGCCCCTGAGGGTTTACGGAGTTGAAAGCCCCATGTTTCTCCTGAAGAGTGGCAGAGGGTTTCGAACTGCTGACCTTGCAGTTAACTGACCAGTGCATAACCACTGCACCACCAGGGCTCCTCAGCAAACATGTAGTCACTATATCATCTCAAGTATATACAGAGAAATCTGAGGCATAAGACAGAAAAATAACTTCTTTGTGGTCATACAGTTAGAGGAATTCTATCCAAATCTGGCTCCAACATCAATATCTCTGCACAGTATTGATGACCACCTGTCATTTAAAGACATGGTAGCCCCTCTCTGTCTCCCTCCGACACCATCTGACTGGGGTAGGGCCAAAGAGAAGACAGTGCTTCTTGGTTACAAACTCTTTTATCCTCTTTCAGCGGTTCCTGCTTTCTCAGCTCCTCCGGCATTTTCAGGGCAAGACTCCAGGGGACAGTTCCAGAAATGGGGCTGTCCAGGACGAGTGAAGGCTGGCTGTTATTGCAGCACGGCTCTAATTGGCTAGTTGGCCAAGGGTAGCATCAGAATCTAGCTGAGTCTGACACTGGAGAAGCAACATGTTGTCTCGTAGGTCATGGATGGAATAAGAAAGAACTCTCCCTCCACACTGCACCAGCCCCCTGACAAACCCTGAGGCTGATGGCACCCAATGAAAGCTGAGTTCGAATCCTGCCTGCCACGGCCTGAGGCAGCCACTTCAGTCTAGAGCAAGGACTAGATGAAGCCGTCGTTTCCCAATGTGTAACGTTTAATTACAGATGATGCTGTGCATTGAACGAGCTTTAAACAGCACTGCATCACAGCAACAACAACGGATAATTTCCATTTCAGTTCTTCAATTCTCCTAATGATGGCAATGAGAAAGTCGGGTGTTGATTGGCATGTCTTTTAAAAGACTGTCTGTTACTTGGTACAATATCTTTTAGATTGTTTGCATTGTATTTACTCTTACCAATATCTTCTATCTACATGGCGGCTGTTGGCTATTCAATTATGGTGGTTGTGTTAAAGTGGTTTTCGAAGAACCTTTAAGTAAACTTTGAAGTTGGACCAATGGTCCAAACTCCATTGCCTTCGAGCTGATTCTGACTCACAGCAACATGTAGGGATGTAGAGGGTCCCCAGAGCTGTAAATCTGTATAGGAGCAGATGCCATTTATTGAATGACTACTATACTATGGGTACGTGCTCCATAGGTTATTTCTAATTTTCCTAAAAATTCTCAGAATTATTATTTCTATTATATAGCTGTGTTAGACAGGGCTCTCTAGAGAGACAAACCAGATTGCTAGTAATTATATATAAATATATTTATAAAGATAGATATATAATACAAGAAATGAACCATTAAATTATATACAGATACAGGATACCCATCTTCCTGACATGATCACTGAAGACAGACGTGTGTGTAAGCAAATGTGGTGAAGAAAGCTGATGGTGCCCGGCTATCAAAAAGATATAGCATCTGGGGTCTTAAAGGCTTGAAGGCAAATAAGTGGCCATCTAGCTCAGAAGCAACAAAGCCCACAGAGAAGAAGCACACGGCCTAAGCGAATACAAGGTGTTGAATGGACCATGTAGCAGATACAAAGGAACAAAAGCAATCATTGTGTGATCACCTTCCTCACATAATCGCTGAAGACGAAAGTGTGCATAAGCAACTGTGGTGAAGAAGGCTGATGGTGCCAGGCTACTGAGAGATATAGCGTCTGGGGACTTAAAGGCTTGAAAGCAAACAAGCGGCCATCTAGCCCAGAAGCAACCGATCCCACACGGAAGCAGCACACCAACATAGGTGACCGTGAAGGACAGAGGAGACCAGGTCTCCAACAACAAAGGTGGGGTGGTGGTGAGAATCACATCACCGTGAAAGAGGGGGAGTGCATGATGGGGACCCAATGCCCACCTGTAGACAGCTGGACACCCCTTCCAGAGGGGTAGTGAGGAGGAGATGGGCCACTCAGGGTTCAGTGTAGCAACAATGAAACTCAAAACCTTCCTCTAGTTCCTGAACGCTTCCTCCCCTCCCAATCATCATGACCCCAATTCTACCTTGCCTTGCGGACCTGGTTATACAAGAGGATGTACAGCGGTGCAGTGGGGATCTGGAGGCACAGGGAATCTAGGACAGACGAACCCCTCAACACCAGCGGTGGGAGTGGCGACACCAGGAGGGAAGGGCGTGTAGAAAGGGAGAACCGATCTCGGAGATCTATGTGTAACCTCCTCTCTGGGAGATGGGCAATGGGGAGGTGGGTGAGGGGAGACGCCGGGGAGTGTAAGATAAGATATAATAATTATTTATAAACTATCAAGGGACCAGGGGTGGGATAGGGGAGGGAGGGGGATGGGGGGACAAAAGGGAAACCGAGCTGATTCCAGGAACCCAAGTGGAAGGTGAATTATGAGAATGACGAGTGCAACGAATGTATAAGGGTGCTTTGCTCAATTGATGTATGTACAGATTGTGATAAGAGCCTTATGAGCCCCAATACAAAGATTAAAAAAATTATATACTGATAGATAATACAAGAAAAAAATTTTTTTTGTGTGTGATCCAAATGGGTTTTTATTAAGGAGAGAAGGTGATAGAGAAGAGAGTAGAGGAGAAGAGAAAGGGGAGAGAGGGGGGAGGGGGAAAGAAAGGATTGAGAGAGAGAGACCACAGCAAAAGAGGCGATAATACAAGAAATTAACAGTTAAATTATAAAGCAGTGAGACACTAGCAGTCCTTTAAGGCTTGAGAGCCGCCAGTTGCCAGTCCCTTTCTGTGGAGAGAACTGGGCTATATATACCCAGGCAGCAAACAGCAAGGCCGGTCCCCAACTGTCACCAACTGTCGGTCCCCAGCTCCAGAGACGAACTTTCCAATCGTGTGGGCTTAAAGGGACCTCAACTTACAGCGACCGACACAGTCCACAGGCTAGGCATCCCACAGGTTGTGTACCCCTTTAAACTGAGGCACAGAACAAGCAAGGCAAGGCTCACCGAGCCATTTATCCCTCTGCCCTTCAGTTAATCCTACTTGTGTTTATCGGCCAGGCTGGCACAATAAACTATCGCAAAAGCCAAGGGGATTATGAACCAAAGAGATGAAGTAATACTTGTACATACAAAATTGGATGCCTAAATTACTGAATGAGAATTTGAAGCCAAGTTTGTGTTAATTCCAAAGTTCATACTACTCCCATTCTACTACTGTGTGCCAAGGGCTCTCACATCAGAGTCACTCTCTTGAGAAACAGCTGAAAGTTGGCCTCTGCTCAGACTGTGACTTTGTGACCCCTCTGTAGCATTGGACACGCTCTCTTTCTGCCTTCTTCTCCTAGCTTCACTCGATTCAACTTCTGCTTGGCCTTTCCTAATGATGCCTTCTGGCTCACTTTCTGGCTCGTCCTCTCCCTACATGTGCTGCTATTTTTTTCATTTTTTTGGTCTTTCATTCTTACATCCATCCCAAATAGATTTGAGTTACAGATCTGGGTCCAATTTTACAATAAAAAATGTCAAGAGTCGTCCCCTCTCAATCTGGTGTTATGTGTGAAAAATATTAAATCTATGCCCTCTGATCAAGAGAGCAGACTTCTTGGGAAAAGATCATCCTAGTGGAAAGGCGATACATATGAACCATGCTTTTCCATAGCATGTTATCCATAATTTATTATGGTCCACATAGTCGAGTGTGTGGGAAACAACTTTCTGATACTCTCTGCTTACAGTCGAACTCCAACTCACATGCAATGACATCTTTATGGCACGTCCTCGTCTGAATCCTGGTTGAATTTCTACAGCTCCCTGCCGATACTCAGCTGCAACCATTAAAAAAAATGATCTTCAACAAAATGTTACTCCTTTCTGCCTTCTGGTGGATCACTTTTCTTTGGAATGGGCCCCCATATGGATCTTTTCCACTCGGTGAGTCAAATTTCTTGGCATAAACTAGTGAGTACTTCCAGATTTGCATCTGTTTGTTGAAACATCTGAATTGTCTTTCATCAATTCCTGGCTCCTGATTTTCACCAACGCCTTCGGGGCAGCTTGGGTTTCTTCCTTCAGTACCATTGGCTCTTGAGCAGATGCTATCTCCCAAAAGAGTCTGATGTTGACTAAATGCTTTCGGTACAGTGACTGTGTAGTCCTTCTATTTTCTTTTGATACTCCCTGTGTCATTTAATTTGTGGTTGTTGTTTTTGTTAGGTGCTGTTGGATTAGTTAATTCCAACTCAGTGAAACACTGTGGGAGTCACCTCTGCCCTCCTTTGGCTTCAGTAGGGAGAAGAATCAGGTCTCACACCAACTCAAGGCAGACTGCCATAGGCAGAGGGGAGACATACCTCTCTCTTTCTTTCTTCCCCCCCCTCTATCCTGGCACCAACTGTTCTTCCCATGTTGCTACACGTCTCTTCTGGATTCATTGATAATCAGTTGCAATAGCCAGACCTAACCAGGAACTTAGTAGGTTATCACAAGCTAGGATCAGAAAATGTCAAGTATATTGTCCTTGGCCCATAGCAGCTCCTCTTCTCAGCCAGCAGCCAAGTCTCTCCCTGGACCTCAGCCTCTTAGACACATGGTACATTGGCCTCTATTCCCCAGAGCCAGAAAGTCCAACTGCTGTACTACTTCCTCATTGCCCCATGGTCTCAGTAGCTCAGCTCTCCTGCTCCGTCTTAAATGGGCTCTTTTTCTACTCTGTCAGGCAGGGATCGCGAATGGACTCTCTCAGTGGCTCTTCTCCCTTGTTGATCCTGGGAATGCCTGTTCCTGCTTCTGAGATGGCTCTTATTCTCAAAGGAAAGTTGAGACTCCCCACTCCCTTAGTTAGGCTCCTTTGCGTGTAATTGTGTGGTCCTACCCAATCAGTTAGTGGGAGCTACAAGGACATAGACAAGAGCTATAAATATGGATCTTCACTTCACCTCATGCGTTATCCTTACAGCTGTGATGTTTGAGCCCCCTGGGGCAGCTCCTGTGTCAGTCGATCAGGCTGAAGATCTGTCTCTTTTTAACCGACCTTCAACTTCAACAAGCATGACGCCTGTTCCATCTCACATAGCACTTTCCATTCTCTTGCTGTCTCCCACAGCACTCTCGACTTCAGTTAGGTTCTATAATCCATGACAATGGCCACACAGAACTCATGGAAAGTGCTCAGGATTAGGGGCTTATTACGAAAGTTCACAGGTTGTGATTGAGGTGAAGAGATGCTCAGGATGGAGTTGTCCAGTAAGCTAGATTATCAATGTCCTTTAGGGCTGCTAATAGATGTCCAAAGGGCATGGGACTCTGTGGTAAGCCTCAAACTGAAGGCAATCTGTTCTGGTTGGGTCACGGAACCCATCTCTCCAAATTCAGTGCCCAGAGGCACCTCATCCAGAAGGCAGCATCTTACCCAAAAGCAATCCACTTTACTTGCTCTGTGAGCTGGGAAATCCACTTCTCTGGCTTCTGGGGTTTTAGTCTGCTGCTTCTCTGCCACCACTCTGGTGCCAAAGCTGTCTTCCGGATCAAGGAGGTTCACTGTAGGGATTTCAGAGTCCCCAGAAAACACCCCACTACTGGCTTGCTAGTATGGAAATTCCTCAAGGGGGGTTGTGAGGAGACAGCTCACTTTATACCCAGCCGGATCGCAAGCACATGAATTCTGTTAACAAGCATTTATAACAGCCCCATACGGATCTTCCCCCCACTTCCTCATGTATGATGTCATCCTACAACTCACTTGCTCTTTGGCCATTCCTGTTCAATGTGGCAAATCTATCCTTTTTGTTTTTAAAAAGATTTTTAGTGTTATTTATGAAAGCTTACACAGAAAATTAGGTTCCATTTAACAATAGCTATGGTTGTAAGGTCAGAGGTTTAAACCCACCAGGTACTCCTTGGGAGAAAAATGAAGCTGTCAGCTATCCTTTCAGTTTTTCCGTTTCAGAAACCCAATGCAGCAGGTCTGCTCTGTCCTATAGGGGGTGCTATGAGTTGGAATTGATTGGCTGGCAGTGATTTTTTTAGTGGGAAAATAATTTTTATTTATTTATGTTATTGTTCAGTGATTTGGGTTACATTTTTCACACTGTGTCAGCATTCTCCATATTTCCATCCTGATGGTTCTTTTTCTATTAATCTAGCTCCCGTGCTACCCCGCTGCCCCTTACGGGCTCGTTTTTTGCTTTGGGGTAAGTGCTGACTGGCAAATCTATTCTTGACATGGTCTCTCTATCCGATGGGATATACTCAGGATGTACTTTGACTCTTGTGGACTTATGTTAATGTTTTTCAGTTTTAATTTGAACTTGCATCTGAGCAATCATACCCAGTTCTGCAGTCAGCCTCTGGCCTTGATTGATTGGTGATCCTGAGTTTCTCCTTTGTCTCTTTACACAGGTGAACTAGATTTGAGACCCGTCCATCTGGTAAGTGCAATGTGTAAGGTGACCATAATGTTGTTGAAAAAAAATGTATTTTCAATATGTCAGTCTTTGGTCTTGCAAAATTCTATCATTTTATCTCCACCATAATTTCTTTTACCAAGGTCATATTTTCTAACGACTGATCCTCCTTGTTTGTTTCCAACATTTATATCGCAATCACCAGTAATTTTCAATGCACCTTGGTATATGTTTTCCGATTGCAGAAGTCAGGAAAAATGTTCACTTTCGTCATCTTCGGCATTGGCGGTTGGTGTGGAAATTAGAATAATAATAATAGTCATGCTTTTCCTTGTAGGCATATAGGTATTGCCCTGTCACTGACGACATTGTACTTAGATCTTGCAGTGTTCTTCTTGATGATGACTGTCACGCGAGTCCTCCTCAGTTTGTCATTCCCGGCACCGTAGACCACATGATTGCCCCATTCACTAGGACCAACACATTTCATCTCATTAATGCCTACACAAGTGATCTTGCTGCACATTGTCATTTATTTAGACTTCCAGTTTCCCTTCATTCACACTTCCCACGTTCCTTTTTCCAATTAACAGTGGCTATCTGCAGCTATTTCTTCTCGCTTTGAGCTGTGGCACATCAGTAAACGAAGGCCCTGAAAGCTTGGCTCCCTCCACTTGATCAAGGTCGACCTTACTTGCAGGAAGCAGTAGTATTTTGAGCGTCTTCCAACCTGAGGGGCTCACCTGGTCATTAGGAGAGGGTTTCAAAAATTTCATGGAAAAATGGAAGGAAAAGAGGGAATTTTCCCACAAACGGTTGGAAATCCCCTCATATGTCAGATAATGTTCTGGTGCCATTCATAAGGTTTCCACTGCACAGACTTGTTTTTAGAAGTAAGTGTCTAAGAGGTCTTCTTCCTGGTCTGTCTGAGTCTGGAAGTTGGGCTGAACCCTGTCCATCCTGGGTGGCGGTCCTGAGACTTGAAAGATCAAGTGGAGGTGAAATTGTGCTGGACGTCATGGTATCAGCTTCACGCTTTTGCTCATCTTCTTCTACCTAATCTCCTCTCTCCTGGCATTACTTCTGACCCAAGACCCCAGCCTTCCTAAGGCCCAGCTCAAAGTGCACCTACCCCTCCTTAAAGCTTTCCATTATACTCTTAAAGCGTGAGCGTCTCCTTTCTGAAAGCACATAAGCTTACCCTTACCGCTACTTCCACTCTACCACGGAGAAGCCACTTTTGGAGGCCCGAGTTTCCCTTAACTGTAAAATCAATAAAAGATACAGACCCCACACCATCACTATGAACCTTAACAGGAGGTAAGGGCGAGACTGCTGAGAGAAGGGGGCTGCCTTGTCTCCAGGGCTCAGCCATTGGCGCTCCAAGGTCTGCCCCTGCACCGACTCCCAAGGCCAAGGGTTCGATCCCTGGGAAGTCAGCTCCTACCTTTGGTTAGGGAGTGAATGCCGAGCTTGACTTGGGAGAAGTTTCCACTTCCGATTTCCCCTCTGATTCGGTAGAAGCCGATCCGTTTTCCCAGGGTGATCTCTCTCACCACCTTCTCGTCTTGGGACATGTCCTGGGTCAGCTTCTCGAAGGGCGTCAGCCGGCGCCGCCGCCCTTCCTCCCCCTCCTCGTCCTCCTCGTCCTCCTTGCTGCCCGCGGCCGCCCGGCCACTGTCCACGCTGTGCCGCCGCGGCCCGCGGGCGCAGTGTGGGCTCCGCAGGCTGCCTCCGCGGGCGGACACTGCCGTCATCGGGCTCCGGAGGAGGGGACGAGGCCCCGAGGGCGGGAGGGGGCACCCACGATGGCCAGGGCACAGGGACCTTGAGGGCAGCCTCCGTCAGAGGAGGGCGGAGGCCAACCTGGCAGCAGTCCGCGCAGCCACGCGCAGGGCTGCTCGGCTCGCTGGCGACATCTCACACCTGCCGCCCGGTGAACTTCCAGCCCCCTCGGCGGTCAGCGGGCTGGCACCTCCAGCTGCCCAGTGCCACCTCCTGATCAGTCTCCCTGGCTGCTCATGGGGTCGGCCGCTCCGCAGTCACGGTCTGGCTCCCAGGACAGAAGCTCCGTTCACCATTTCCTTGGATGACCAGGGACTCTTCGATTCTGGTGTGTGAACGCCCCGTGGAGGCCCTCCAGTCCCTGCGGCTGGTGCTCATCTCGAACCTTCGGCATGCCGGCCTTTTGCTTGCCTCGAGTCACAGGCGCCAGAGAGCTGGTAAGTGTGGAAGCCCAGGAGAGCAGACAGGAGCAAAGCGGCCTTCTGGTCACAGGGCAGCCGGAGAAGGATTAAACCCCAGCAATGTCACTTGAGCTGCCTTTATTTAGATGAGCCTTCCTCTAAGCCTCGAGCTGTCGCAAAAGCCGGGCAGGTGCTCGTTCATCCTGAGAAGAGAGAGTGAGAACAGTTACCCACATAGGCCGGGCTTACGCTCGGAAGGGGCATCATCAAAGAACACCGCACGACTTGGCTGCCATTGATCTGGAAGTACTATGTAATCTAAGGTAGGATTCATAGCTGTAGTAGACACTGGGTTATATCTAGTTCAGTAGGAAGAAAAGTGTACACACACACACACACACACACACACACAGAGTTCAATCTAACATTTAGGAAAGGTCTCATGGCCTTTAAATATTTCTAGCCAATCAATTTCCCCATTCCTTGCAGTTTAAGGACTATGTGTACCACCTTGGTTGCTTTAAACCCAGATTTGGAGAATGATAATTGATAGCAATGATGAAAATGAAGATTGGTCAGAACGTCAGTTTTGAAAAGTTCAGGATCAGCTAGATGACCATGAGTTCGTTTGGTTGTTAGTTTTGGGTCAAGTCTAGAAATAAAGCCTAGCTAGACTGCTGTTTCCCCCTCTGCTCTCTAGTTGGAAATAATCACCTCCTTCAGAACCTCACAGTATTGAGTGCACTTTCTCCAATGGCTTGTCTTTATGAAGGCGGGAAATGGGTTTAATTCATGTGGAGTAAGGTTACCAGTTGGGCTGTAAGGGTGTTTTAAAAGACATCTGTGAAATAAGGGATCTGAAGCTGAGGAAAATCGAAGCCAGGTGCTCTTAATCCTTTGGGGACTCTAGATTCCTTTGTGATTCTAAGGAAAGCGGTGACATTATACCCAGGGGGGTGGGGGAACACACACTTAGAATGTGCATCCTCTTCAATTTAAAGGGGTTCATAGGCCCTCTGAAATGCACCCTGTAATTAAGAATCTCTGGGAAGGTGAAATTGTCCAGGATTTCTTCAGATTCCTGGCTGAATGGGACCGTGTGGCTTTTGAGAGACTAGAAATGGGGCACTGTTAGGAAGAAACTTCAGCTTAACCTCATGAAAATGGGAGTGAGTTTTAGGCAGGATGCAGTGCTCAACTGCCTCATGTTCTAACAGGATCTCTTCTGAAGGCCTTGGCTCCACATATATCTGAGCCTTTCACAAGACCCCTGGCATACCGCTCTCAGAGCCCTGCACCATGGAATTGCACGGAGCCCAGCCTCTTTGCATCACTAGATGCCCATCTTCAGGGCAGAAGCCCGACTCTTATTCTTCTCTGTCTTCTCCCAGAGTTCAGTGTGATACCTGCCACTTACCAGCCATTGGATAAATGCTTGTTGAAGAAGGAATGAGCTCATTTACCAATTTATTGGTTGTTACATTTAGGGATCGTTTAGAGAGGCAGTGTCCCCAAAACTTCAAGCTGCAGCATGTTGAAAATGAGGTAAATAGTGGAAACGATAACATCTAAGTGTAGATATGATTAAGACATGCCCCCCCCAGGGAAAAAGAGGTGGTCTACTCCTTTAAATCTACAGTCGTGGATCACTTCTCGGCCTTTTGGCTAAGATCAAGTGTCATAAAAGCTACAGTCTTGGAAACTAAAAGTAGGATAGACAGGAGTTGGAATTGGCTCAGTGGCACTGGGTTTGCTTTGGTTTATTCTCAGAGGCAGAGTGTTGTGTTGTGTTTTGGTTTTGTTCTTGGGTTCTGATTGAGTTTTATGGGCAATAATGAACATTTAGAAACCCACAAGCCAAGAAAGCTGGAGCCACACTATTGTACATCAAAGTCCCTGGAGGAGCAGACGAGTCCTTAAATTATTAGCTGACTGTTGCTTCCAGGCAATGCATTAAGTAAGATGAAAGAAAAATGCTTACTGGGTAATTCATTTGCTTGACTTGCAACCCACTGTGAAAATAGTATCAAAGTGAACCATCACGCCTTTGTTCTTTCTGTCAGAGAAACAATTACAAAACTTCTGGGTAAGTCTATCAGATAGCCACTTCTTCAGTTGGCAAGGCCAGGCCCTGGTTTGCTCAGAGAAAGGGGTGTCTTTTTCCTCTGTGGCAACAAAACCAATAGCAGCCAAGCCAAAGTGCAGTGAAGGCAGCCAGAGGGAGAGGAGGGATCATTAGCAAACACCCTTCCTCTGAAAACCTATCTTGTCCTTAAAATTCATGTGCACCTTCTTAGCTGTTCACTTTGGCTCTCTACTTCTCAACACAAGATTCTTGTGGGGCAATTGCAAAGTCTATGACAGATGAAGATGATCTGCTATTTAAAACGAGGAAAAAGACCCCCAAACAAACAACAAACCCCCCAGCTGTCATCACGTCCACTCTGACTGATGTCGAGGGACCCCACTGGGGCAGAGTAGACCTGGGTTGTATACACTTCCAAGGTTGTGAACTTTGTTCCCCCCTTTAACTTGTAAGTGTGAATTAGGTGAGGACAGAGCAGATCATCAGTGTTGCTTTTTAACAATTCATATGCATTTTGTTTTTAATATATCCATCACAGGCCCCTCAGTACTCCATCACTTATTCCACCTTCCCCCGGGGCTTCCTATTTCCATTCCCCCTTCTTTGCTAACCTACTGTGTTAGTCTGGGTAGACTAGAGAAACAAATCCAAGGAGACTCATATGTGTATAAGACAGTTTTTTATATACAAGAACAGTTGAATATTGAGAAAACATCCCAGCCCCATCCAGATCAAGTCCATAAGTCCAATATTAGCCCATATGTCCAATACCAATCTATAAAGTCCTCTTCAGACTCACGAAACACATGCAATGATGCCAAATGCAAGAAGATCACAGGCTATTGGGTGCGAAGTCTTGTGGATCCAGTGGCATTGTAAGCATATCAGCTTTGTCAGGGGTTTGTTCCACATGGATTCTCCAGGTCCAGGACTCTGGCTGCATCAGGGTAGGTCCATGTGACTTCTCCTCAGGGATGTCTTACAGGGAGTGAGCAGAGGGAGAGTGTCTCGGACCTCCAAGGAGGAAATACTGGAGTTCCCAGAATCCTCAGAAGGTCACACCCACCAGGGGCCTCATTGGCTATATTCTGATTGACAAGCTAGACTCCACCCCTCTACTCTTAATCCTCAGATTGATACCGGATTATGTAGCTACCACACCCACGGAACTTCGGCTTTGGGTAAATGCTGTTATTTCATTCTTGCATGCTTGATGATTGTAACACATGTCTGAGTTTAGCACCAGATCTGAAGGGTGACTAAGGGGCATAGCCTCAGGACTCTCACCTGCCTCTATCTGACCAGTCTGCTCCCTTTTATGATTTTGAGTCTTCTTCCACGTTGTTTTCTCACATTGTCTAAGACCTTCTAATGTGATCCTTCTCAGAGCAGTTGGGGTGGTAACCAGGAACCATCTAGTTCATCATCTAGGTTTGTGGAAGCTAAATTTGCATGGTCCATTGTCCACTGGATTAATTGTTCCTATATGTCTTTAAATTTTCATCACTAGTCTTTTCTCTGGACAGAGAGAGACCAATACACATGCCTTAGATGGCTGCTCACCAAGTTTTAGACCTCAGTTGATACTCATCAATATAGGCTGTAGAACAAAGTCTTTGCGAACAATGTTAATGCCAATTGCCCTGGAGTCCCCAGAAACCATGGTCCTTGCCCTCTAGGCTCAATAACTCATTCTCTCAAGGTCTTTGGTTATGTCTAAGAAGTTTTCATAACTTTGATCCTGTCTACCCCAATATGTTCATGAACATTTTTGCAGCAAAGGTAAAGGCACATATTCAAATATCCTCTGTTAAATCGGTAGTCATTTGTGAGTATACACCCATTCTCCCTCCCATACTTGTTCAGCCTGCGTGTCTGTCCAAGCAGCTAGTCATAGATGATCACTTTGGCAGAGTTGGGCATATAGCGGTTCTTGCCTCTGTTGTCTTTACCCCTTGCAAACCTACCAGTGTTGTCTGTCATCATCATTTTTTGCCAACTTCCCTATTATTGTATGCTGCCCTCTCCTTACCCCAAGTTCCCACTTGTCTACTCTCTAACCCATTATTTCCCCTATTTCTCTGCCTCCTTCTCCCTCCCACACATAGTAAAACATGAAAGAATATTTCCATCAGTGTGGAAATCTTTTCTCAGCTTTTTATAATAGTATCATAAAATAAATATCCTTTTGTGATTGACTAATTTCATTCAGCCATTTAAAGAAATAGCATATGAGTAAGAATCAATGGTATTGAAAGAAGAAGTTCAAGCTTCACTGAAATATTTGCAAAAACAAGGGTATAGGAATTGATGGAATGCCAATTGAAACGTTTCAACAAATTGATGAAGTACTGGAAGAACTAACTAATCTGTGCCAGGAACTTTGGCCAACTGACAGGAAGAGACCCATGTTTTCATCCATTTCAAAGAAAGGTGACCAAACAGAAGACTCAAATTATAGAACAATATCAGTGATATCACATGCAAGTGAAATCTTGCTGAAGATAATTCAACAATGATTGCAGTAGGACATTGACAGCGAGCTGCCAGAGGTTCAGCCTGCATTCGGAAGAGGACGGGGAAGAAGGGATATCACTGCTGATGGCAGACGGAACTTGGCTCAAAGCATAGAATACCAGAAAGTTATTTACTTATGTTTTATTGACTATGCCAAGACATTTGGCTGTGTGGATCATAACAAACGCTGGATAACCTTGAGAAGACTGGAATTCCAGAGCACTGCATTGTGCTCATTCAGAACTTGTACATGAATCAAGAGGCATCTGAATGGACAAAACGAGGGAATACCGCATGATTTAAAATCGGAAAAACTTCAAGAAGGGATCACTGAAGATAAGGGCGCTACAACAAAGTGTGGTACAGAAAGCAGATGGTGCCCATTCCGGTTAATGGTTGAGCACTTAACTGTTTGCACGAGCCACGAACTCCTTCCTTCAGCTCACAGGCGCCTTTTCCTAGTCACTCAGCCCAGGTGTCCCCACTCGTCACACACTCACCCTCCAGGATCAGTCGATAAAGTAGGATGGATTCAATGATATTAAATTATAGCCCAGATCTTTTCACACTGCGTATCTTTTAATTTGAGAATTCCTGAAACCAAGGCCACAGACTGGAATGTTGCAATGCTTAGGAAGGCTGAGCAGATGTTCCAAATCAGTGAAGTTGGGCAAACACAGCAACCAAACTCACTGCCATCAAATCAATTCTGACTCTTAGCAACCCTATAGAACAGGATAGAACTGCCCCAGTGAGTTTGTAACTTTTTAAAATTAAAAACAAAATTTTAATAAATCATTTTATTGGGGGCTCTTACAGCCCTTATAATAATCCCTACATCAATTGTATCAAGCACATTTGTACATATGTTGCCATCAGCATTTTCAAAACATTACTTCCTACTTGAGCCCTTGGATCAGCTCCTTTTCCCCCTCCTTCCCCCACTCTCAGCCCCTCATGAGCCCTTGATAAAAGTTATAAATTATTTTCATATTTTACACTCTCTGCTGCCTCCCTTCACCCACGTTTCTGTTGTTCATCCCCCTGGGAGAGATCATTGTGATCGATTTCCCCTCTACGTTCCCCTACTCTCATGGCATCGCTACTCCTATTATTGTTCCCGAGGACTTTATCTCTCCTGGATTCCGTGTGTCAAGAGCTCTTATCTTTAACAGTGTACATGCTCTGGTCTGGCTGGACTTGTAAGGTAGACTGGGGTCATGATAGTGGGTGGGTGGGGCATTAAAGAACTAGACGGAATGTTGTGTGTTTCATTGTTGCTATGCTGCACCCTGACTGGTTTGTCCCTTTACTTCTGTGAGGGGATGTCCAATTTTCCACAGATAGACTTTGGGTCTCTACTCTGATCCCCCTCGTTCACATCAATATGATTGTACTGGATCTTCTGATGCCTGATACTGATTCCGTCAGCATTTCATTATCGCACAGGCTGGTGTGCTTCTTCCATGTGGGCTTTGTTGCTTCCCATTAAATGGTTGCTTGATTAACTTCAAGCCTTTAAGACCCCAGATGCTCTATCTTCTAATAGCCAGGCACCATCAGTCAGGCACCCAGTTTGACTTCAGTGATCACGTCTGGAGAGACTGTAAAAATTTTTTGGTGGTAGAAAGCCTTGTCTTTTTTCCACAGAGAGGCCTATAGTTTTGAAATGCTGACCTTGTGGTTAGCAGCCCAAGGCATAACTACCACACCATCATGGCTCCTTTTGGACAGGCGCTCCATAGTAATGAAATGGGTTGAGAGCAGTGTCAAGTCCAGCACCATCAAGCAGTCTACGCTGATGGCCTCGCCTGGGAAGTTATGTTGGAAAATCAGAGTTTTAACGTCGTTAACGGGGACTGGAATGCAAGCCCTCTCGTTCCCCCTACCCCCACTCTTTGTGAAATCTCTCAATTGTTAAATTATTGAGCAAATATTTTAAAACACACTGTGTGGCCAAATGAAACGGATGCTAGGCTACTTTGAAGACTCTATTCTAGGTTTTATAGGAACACCATGGAAACCAAGGGTGTCCATAGTCAAATGTCAAGAGCCCTAGAGCGGGGCTGCGATCCACAACGTGGGAAGCTCAAAACCATCCGCTTCTCCGAGGTAGAAAGACAGGGCTTTCTCCTCCTGGGAACAGTTATAGTCTCAGAAACCCACAGGGGCAGTTCCATCTTGTCCTATGGGGTGGCTATGAGTGGGCACTGACTCGACCGCAGTGAGCTGGTTGGTTGGTTCTTGGACTACTGCTTATCACCCTCCTCTAGCTACAAACAGTGGTTGGTTGCCAACAAAAAAGTTAGCAGTTCAAGTCCTCCCAGAAGCACCTCGAAGAAAAGTATGGCGATCAGACTCTGAAAAATCCATCGGAAAGGTCACTGAGACCCCTATGGAGCACAGGTCTATTCTGACGCATAGGGTTACCATGCCCTCGTGACACGGAGATCTATTCTCTCTTCTTCTTTTGTTGTTGTTGTTGCTGCTGTTTTATTGGGTCAGAAGTTTTATTGTTTTAACAGTTTTACTGGCACTTCACATACCACACCATTCAACAGTTCAGTCATATCAAGATACGATGTCCTTTGCATCGTCCCTATATATGATTACATTCTCCCATGGAAGTCCTAGGTGGCAAAGACTGTTAAGAGGTAGGTATGAACCTAGAAGTTGGGGATTAAGACCCGGATAGGTGGCTGGGAAGAAAGACCTGGAAATTAACTACCCACAGGTCCCAGCTGTGACCCCTATGGGACAGTTCTACTCTGCACACACGGGTCACCACGAGGCACAGGGACTCAATGGTAACTGGTTTGGTTTGCCATAAAATTTTCTATAGTAAAAAAATTATAAAATCATGATAGCAACATAGGTTCAAATGTGCTTGATACAATTGGTGTATGGATTGTTAAAGAGCTGTAAAAGCCCCCAATAAAATGATTCATTTAAAATAAATAAGTAAAAATAAAGGAGAAAAATTATCATTTAAAAATAATCCTTGCCACTTGTTGGGAGCCGATAGCCATTAAGACCCTGGCCTCAGACACGTAGCAGAAACTTGGCCGCTTTCTAACAGCAAGGCTTTGTTTCCCGCCCAACTTCGCCCCCACATTCCAAACTACATGCTCAGTAGCATGAGCAGTTCCGATAACTGACCTTGTTGCCATTAGTCAAAGTACTGAGCACCTATTGAACTGCAGATATACCATATTAGGAACATCGTGAGAAGTTCACCCGGTAAGCCTTGATATGCATGCGGACGTCACCACGATGTCTTTGAGTACTGTTGCGTACCCTTTGTACCTTATTGGGAACATGTGGCTGATTGGTTGTTGTACTGTGCGGTTGTTACACAGTGTGCTTCATTGGATTATGTGCCTCCCACTTCCTTCTCTGTTGTGAATATATACCCAGAGTTTTGGCAAAATAAACGGGCTTGATCAGCATTTGTCTTGCCCCATGTCTCTGTTTCTTTTTCCCATCCAGGTTCGTTGCCCCTCCGGGTCACTGTGTGAGGGTCTCGCTGGACGAGACCCTAACAGCCACTGAATTGATTCCAGCTCACAGCAACCCTTTAGGACAGAGTATGCCTGCTCATAGGCTTTCCAAGGCTGTGGGGCTTTACAGAAGCAGACTGCCTCGTCTTTCTGCCTCGGAGCAGCTGCTGGGTTTGAATCAATAGCCTTCAGTTTAGCAGCCAAGCGCTTGACCCTTGTAATACCTTGATTTAAAAACTGCTTGTCTTGAGTTGAACATAATAGAATGACTGAATGATCGTGATAATGATCATGATCACCTGTAAGGTGAGGCCCTGCCACCCCTCTTAAGACATTAAAAAAACAACAAAAGCTCACTGACCCCTGGTGGTGTGTGGTTCTGCGTTAGATTGCTGACCAGGTGAAGCGGTTTGAAACCACCAGTTGCTCCCCGCCTCGGGTGAGAGCTGAGGCTTTTTGGAAACACACAGGGGGCTATTCTACCCTGTCCTCCGGGGTTATTCGGAGTCAGAATATACTGGATGGGGTGCATTCTTTTTCAAAGGCTGATTGAAATTCAGAAAGCTGCCCTAGAGTGTCCTGATGGTGAACCTCATGAGCAGGGAGACTGTGTATTGAAATACAGCAGAAATTCCAAGCTCAGGAGGAAGCCAGTGAGCGGAGTCTCACTAGGGAGATGACAGAAACTCAGTTCCCTTCCTATTGAGACAGTCACTTTATTTACATTTCATTTCTAAAACATAAATCTTCCCTTCTGCTCAGAGGGAGTCCGCTAACGAATGAGGAATGGATGACGATACAGAATGGGGCCATGCATTGAGTCACAAGCAGGTGGCGCTGGACAGAAAAGAAAACAAAACTGAACATTCTTCATCTTCTCAGAAATAACTAATTTAGGAAACAGTGCAGAAACACTCATGCCTATTTGCAGCTCGTGGCTTATTTTTAGGGGACTAAAAATATTTGCAAGTCAAAGCAGAAACTGCTCTTTTGCTGCCTGGTAATTTTCTTGCGCTCTCTTGGAGGACACATTCTAAGAACCAGTGCACAACACCGTCGTCGTGGTTGGTGGCGCCCTTCGGAAATACTAGGTGCCACCTGCTGCTTTCCGATGGAGCAGAACTGGACAAGGGCGCTCACGTCAGCAGGCTGGAGGAGGATGGGCACAGACGCGGACAACCGTGCTGCGGCAAGCGAACGCGAAACCTTCACTCGGAGCCTCCCACATCCCAACACAGACGACTAACTGTGAGCCTCTCCAAGCTGGGAACAAAAGACCTGCCAATGTGCATCTGAAAGGTCACAGCCCGAAAATTCCACGGAGCAGTCCTACTCTGTGACACACGGGTGGCCGGGAGCCGGACTCTATTTTATGGGTCCTGGTTCCAATACTTTGGGGTGATCCTTTCACACACTATGAGCCAGTGCTGAGAATGTTTACACAGTGCCCAGTGGCAGAGTAAGCGAGGGGTAGTCTGGCAGGGGACCAGGAAGAAGTTGTTACATAAACTAGCAAACAAATGTCAGTGAGCAATAGCAATCTGGACTAAAAGAGTAAAGATTTTGTTCAAAAGAGCTCCATGGGTATAAAAAATTAACATGGGAGAGAGGTAGCCTTTCAAACCACCTGACACAAGATCACGGATCCAATATCAGTGCTTGCAGGGGGCGCAGTCCTCTGCCTTGCCTCACATCCAAAGCACCAGAGTTTATTAAAACTGCAGAAGCCCTGAAGTTAAACAAGCCGCCATCTAGCTGAGAAGCAACAAAGTCCACATAGAAGAGGCGTACCAGCCTGTGCGATCATGAAGTGTCGATGGGATTGGGTATCAGGCATCAAAGACCCAGAACAAAAAATCATATCGATGTGAATGAAGGGGAGTGCGGAGTGGAGACCCAAAGCCCATCTGTAGACAATTGGACATCCCCTTACAGATGGGCCACAAGGAAAAGACCAGCCAGTCACGTTCAGAGCCTAGCACTGATGAAACATACAACTTTCCTCTAGTTCTTTAATGCTTCCTCCCACCACTATCATGACCCCAATTCTACCTTACAAATCCAGCTATAAAGAGCATGTACACAGGTACAGCTAAGAGCTGGCAGCACAGGGAATCCAAGACAGATAAACCCCTCTGGACCAATAATGAGAGTAGCAATACCAGGAGGGCAAGGTTAAGGTGCAGGGAGAAAGGGGGAACCGATCACAATGATCTACCTATAACCCTCTCCCTGGGGGATGGGCAATAAAAAAGTGGGTGAAGGGAGACATCAGTCAGTGTAAGACATGACAAAATAATAATAATTTATAAATTATGAAGGGTTTCTGAGGGAGAAAGGGAGGGAGGGAGGGAAAAATGAGGAGCTAATACCATGGACTCAAGTAGAAAGAAAATGTTTTGAGAACGATGATGACAACATATGTACAAATGTGCTTGACTCAATGGATGCATGTATGGATTGTGATAAGAGCTGTATGAGCCTCAATAAAATAATGTAAAAACAAACAACCACAGAATCCCCAGCCTTACCTCCAAAGATTTGGATTTCTTTGTCTGGAGTTGGGTTGTAGCAAATGTTTCTGCTTAAGTTTCCTGGTTGATTCCGACTTGAAAACCACTGTTCCTTAATACAGACACGTTAGTTGCCCCAATGGCCGCCCAACTGAAGACTGTTTCCGAGTCTCCCACTGAATTGGCTTTGGCCATGTATTTGAGATCTGGTCCCAGCTGTGAATGAAACCAGAAAACCAAACTCACTGCAATTGAGTTGATTCGGTTCATAGCCACCCTACAGGACAGGGTAGAACTGCCATGTGACTTTCCAAATCTAATGGGAGAGAAGCATGTCCACCCTCTCATCTTGCTGGCTGGTATTTGGTTGTATAAAGGGAAATAGACATCTCAGGCCCAGATAAAAGCTGAGTTATGAGGATGGCAGGGTCACAAAACAGAAGGAGCCTAGGTCCTGTCATTGCACAGCCATACTATCAGCCCTGGTACATTGGAGAAACAAATACACAGAAACTCATATGTAAAAGAGAGAGTTTTATATAAAGGGTAAGTGCACATCAAGAAAACATCCCAACCCAATGCTGCCCAAGCCCACAAGTCCAACATTAGCCTATATGTCCAACACCAATCCTCAAAGTCCTCCTCCAACTCACATAACACACTATGATGCTGACTGTAGGAAGAAAGCCAAATCAGCGCTGGCAGGGGTCTCCACAGGGCTGTTACAGCACCCAGGGCTGCATCGGGGCAGGTCCATGTGGCTTCTCCTCAAGGATGTCTTGCAGGAAGTGAGCCTTGCCAACTGAAGCAGGGAACTGGCTAAGACAGCTGCACCCTGGTCCAACAAAGCAAGAGACCTGAGAACTAGAAAGGTGAGGCGCACTGAGCCATTTATCTCTCTGCCCTTCAATTAATCCCACATGTGTTTATGGGCCAGGTTGGCACAATCAACTTTATCTCACTTGTAGACTATGATGTAACAGAAATAAGGTCTTATCTTCTTTAGGCATTTGTTTCTTTGATTTATATTACAGCAGCCTAATGTTTATACAAGGGGTGGGACGGGGTGAAGAGTGCCTGGGAGTCACATCTGACCTGTGACTACACGAAGGAGAAAAATCCAGCTTCACAGGAGCCCAAGGCCACTTACCACCAAGCAGAGGTCAGCGAGTCCTCTACTTCAGGTCTTCTTTACCCTCCTCTGACACCAACCTGTCCTTCTATGGTACTTCTATGGTACTCGCCTTCATTGCTGGCTTCATTGCTGACACACTATCACACAGACAGCCCTCATGATTATGAGGGTTTATGAAGGAAGTCACCACAAACCAGGATCATAAAACATTGATGATTCAGCATTGGTCCATCTCATGGAAGCAGACATCAACCAACAGCCCAGTCTCTTTCCGGTTTTCAGTCTCTCACCCATGTGGTAGCTTGGTGTCTGCCTTCATGCGTAGGCCAGGAAGCCCACCCACTGTTCCATCTCACTGTTTCTGAGGCCTGGTGCTGCTCTGTCTCATGGTCTCCTCTGCTCAGCTTTTGGTCTCACTTTGTCATGGCTTCTGCTGTCCCCGCCACTACAGGTGGGGATTTCAAATGTGCTCCACTGGTACCTCTTCTTCCTCAATGGTCTCTGGAATTCTCTCTCTCTCTCTCTCTCTCTCTCTCTCTCTCTCTCTCTCTCTCTCTCTCTCTCTCTCTCTCTCTCTCTGCTTCTCAGGTGGCTCTCTTATACCCAAAGGAATGGCCACCCAAACCGAACAATCCTCTTTATTAGTATTTCACACTCCCTGTTTACAAAGTCCCATCCACTCACTTGGTGGGAGTTACAGAGACATAGATAGAAAACCACATAAAGAAAAAAAATAAAAGAAAAAAAATAAAACCACATAAAGATATTTCACTTCATCACAGGGGGCTTTCATGTCTTATTTTTATATGCTGCTGTAGTGTGTGAGTATTTTAGACACAAATAAATATTTTTAGGAGCCCTGGTGGTAGTGTTTCGGCGCTGGTTCGAACAGTGGTTGGAACAGCCACTCCGTGGATGAAAGCTGAGGCATCTTTGTGTTTCTGTACAGAGCACAGCGTTGGAAATCCTGGGGACAGTTCTTCTCTGTCACACAGGGTTGCTGTGAGTTGTCATTGCCTGGAAGGCAACGGGTGTTTGTGTGCAAGATTACTTTGAGAGCAAGGATAACTAACAATGACAGAGGCTTCCGGTTTTGTCTTTCTGATATCTCCAAATACTTAAAATTATGCATGGTGTCGTGTGAGCTCTGGTGTCACTGTCAGGTAGCGTTGGAATGCCAACTGCAGAGTCTGGAGTTCAAAACAACAGCTGCTTCTTGGGAGAAAGGTGAGGCTGTCTGCTCCCATACAGATGGAACTTCCAACAAGGGGGCCATGAGAGTTTCTTTAAAAGTTACCGGTACAAGGGGGACAGAGGAGAGGAGGAAGTGAGGGGAAAAGAGGGGAAGCCAACAAACTCAGGGACCAGGGAACAACAAGAGACCTAGGAGGGCACAGAATGCCTGGTGGGGTTCCATCAAGTGCAATGTAGCCCAGAGGAAGTACAGAGAGTGGAATGAAGGTCGGACATGATAGCGGGGCAGGAGGAAACTAAAGGGAAAGAGCAGGGGTTCTCAACCTTCCTAATGCCATGACCCTTTAATACAGTTCCTTATGTTGTGGTGACCCCAACCATAAAATTATTCTAATTGCTACTTCATAACTGTCATTTTGTTAATGCTATGAATTGGGCGGCTCCTGTGAAAAGGTCATTCGACCTCCAAAGGGGTCACCACCCTCAGGTTGAGAACCGTTGAAATATAGGAAAGAACTAGGAGGCAAAACACACTTACAGTGTTATAAACATAGGCATGTACATATGTAAATATATTACTATATAATGATAGGGATATAGATCTATGTACATATATTTATAGGTTAAGTATTAAAGTAGCAGATGGACATTGGGTCACTACTCAAGTACTCCCTCAATGCAAGAACACTTTGTTCTAATAATCTGGCATTCTGTGATGCTCACCTTCCCGACACGATCACTGAAGACAAAATGGGTGTATAAGCAAATGTGGTGAAGAAAGCTGCTGGTGCCTGACTATTACAAAATATAGCATCTGAGGTCTTAAAGGCTTGAAGTTAAACAAACAGCCATCTAGCTGAGAAGCAAACAAAGCCCACATGGAAGAAGCACACAAGCATACCAACCCATGTGATCACAAGGTGTCAATGGGATCAGGTATCAGGCATCATAAGACCCAAAACAAACAACCATTTTGATACCAACAAGGGGCTTCAGAGTGAAAACCCAAAGTCCATCTGTGGACAATTGGACATCCCCTCACAGAATGGTCACAAGGAAAGGACAAACCAGCCAGGATGCAGTGTAGCACCAACGGAAAAAACAACATTCCTCCAATTGTTTAATGCTTCCTCCCCTTCCCTTCCCTCACCTCCACAATCATGACCCCTGTTCTATCTTACAAATTTGACTAGACCCGCATGTTCACTGCTACAAATACGAGCTCTCAACACACAGAATCCAGGATAAAGCCCTCAGGACCAATATTGAGAGCAGTGATACCATGAGGCTAGTGGGAAGATGGGAAAAGAAGGGGGAGAAAGAGAGAACCGATTGCAATGATTGACAAACAACACCACCACCCCTCCCAGGGGGATGAACAACAGAAACATGGGTGAAGGGAGACAGCGGATGGTGTAAAATATGAAAATAATTTATAAATTTCATCAAGGGTTCAGAGAAGCTGATACCAAGGGCTTAAGTAGAAAGAAAAATGTTTCTGGAAATGCTGATGGCAACAGATATACAAATGTGCTTGATGCAATTGATGTATGGCTTGTTATAAGAGCTGTCAGAGCCCCCAATAAAATGATTTATTTAAAATAAACAAATATTAAATTAAAATAAAAGCTACCGGTACATTACCCAAGTTTGAGAACCTCTGCTTTAGAAGGCAATGCCTCTAAATCAGAACCCCAAATGGGGTCATGGAGTGAGCACTGACGTAGAGCCAGGAGAGGAGGTTAGCATAGTGGCCTCTCCGCTGTCTGGAGGACGTTGAGGAGGGACTGTCCCCTGCCTGGGCTTCCGCTGCTTTACTGGCACGTGAGCACATTGACCCCTAAGGTGGATATGGATCGTTGTAGCTCTGACCTGGGGTCCTGGATTTAACAACAGTGGTTCCATTCTGGAACGTTGGTGCAGTTTTACTCTGTAACACCCGGGGCTGTGTTGAGTCAGAATCCATTTAAGGGTATAGGTTTGGTTTTTATGTTGACATGTATGGAGAGATGGATTTGCACAGAACAGGAGAAACGCTGGATGCTGACAGGAAGGAGGAAATGAGATGAAGGTGAAGGTGGGAAATTCAAGAAGTCTTCTCACAGTTTACCCTTATACTCTGTCTTGACGGTTTGCAATTACCACAGAAATTTTCTTTCTTTTGAGATCTGTAAGTAATGGTTATGTGTTGGGCTGCGATCTGCAAGGTCAGCAGTTCAAAACCACCAGTCACCATGCAGGAGAAAGACAGGGCTTTCTACTCCATAATGAGTTACAGTCTCAGAAACCCATGAATTTGATTTGTTTGTTTGTTTTGGGGGGTGGACCGCCATCTGGGAATGTGGCCTGTCTATAAATGTGATAAATCTCTGATGCTCTAAACAGGGGAGAAGGTTGGTCTAGTACAGCTCTCCAAAGCCTCAATTTTCCAGATTTTTGCATCCAGAAATAAGATAATGTAGAAAGACACACCATATAAGTCATGTGGTTGAAATAGTTGCATCGTTTACAATTTACTACAGCCTACATCCCCAGGTGGGATGGATACTTAAACACTGAGGGTGTAACGGGAGAACGGTCAACTGCTGGACACGGACTCCTATCCTGGGCCTGGAACAAGGGGCAGGAGTCAAAGAGCTAACAAAGAATATACCTGGCATGCACTCTGAATTCGCTTTTCTTCAAGTCAGGGCTTTGGGAACTCTGAAGACATCAGTGACTCCAGAATGCTGGAGAATATTCTTTTCCCAACTCAGTCTCCAGTGCTTCCGCACATTCAGGAGCAAACCCAGACATATGAAGCCTCGTTCCCACATGGGCAGAGTTGGGTCAATTATGCATGAAGTTGTGGGCTAGAGGTCCATTAGGTAACAGCCACCCCTTCTGGCACTGAGCCAGATGCAATATCCCAGCATGAGTAAGGGAACCCGGTCTCCCCTGCAGGGTGAACCACTAAAAAGAAAAAGATCAAGAGCTGGGAGCCAGAAAAGGGGCCCTGCTGGCCACTCCCCTCCTGAGCCAACGTGGTGTCCGGAGCCTCATGGGAGAGCTGTTCTGAAACTGTGGCTGTGTCAGAGGCCAGACCTGGCCCTGAGGCTTTTCAAAGTTTATTCTAACAGTTTTATTGACAGAGAGTCCACATAGCATACAATTCAATGTTTCAACATACTTTTTTTAATGGAGGAGACTTTATTCTCCTTATAATAAGCTTAGATGTCCAAGCAGAGACTTCAGAAAATGTTTCTCAGTTTTTCCCACCCGTGGGTGAAATCTGACATTACAGCCACATTGTTTTCTCGATAAAGGTGATCGCTTTGAGTCGGTGCATGTTCTTGGTTTTGCTTCTCTAGGATCGGGGAGTCTGGACATTGCTATCAGTAAAGAACCGACACTCACGGGAGTCAGCATCAAGAGTCTGACAGAGAATGGGTGACAGCCAAGGTGAGAACTGGCCATTCTCGCTGTGGCAAAGTGTTGAGGGAGGGCATGCCTGCTGGAAAATTCACTCAAAATCTTCCATGTTGCCTCTAGGATGGACAGCTCAACGTTGGAGATCAGATCTTGGCTGTAGATGAAGTAGTTGTTGGTTATCCATTCACGTTGCAAACCCAGATCTCCAGACTGTTGCTTCAGCAGCTGGCACAGCAAATGGAGAGAAACACAACAGCTCCCTGTCGCCCATGGACCCATCTTCTGGCTCCTCAGAACCAGAACCTTTCCGAGGTAGGGGCTGGGCCTCTCTAAGGCGCCTTTGTGCTCTGCAGAGCATCTCAGTCTTCAACGTACTTTTAGAAAAAGAATAGGGCAATCAGTACCATAACTCAGATTAGAACTTTTTTCTTCATTCTTGTACTCATTATTCATAGCTGCCCATTTCCCCTCGATCTTCCTTGCCATAACCCTAAGCAACGATTAAGTCAGTTACTGTCTTTATAGATTACCTATCCTAGATATCATATGAAGAAGAAAAAAATCACCCAAACAAAACAACAACAAAATTAAGAAGATAAATGTCTATGGGAAACCAAGCAAAAATATAAAAAAGAATAAATTAGGAGACCTGAGGCTTTCCTGGTGAGTTCTGGTTCTCACAGGTTTCACCAAAGGATTATGTACACCCAAAGAATTGAAAGTGGAATGTAAATAGATAATGGCACATCAGAGCATGTACCTGCATTCACTGCGGCACTATTTTCAATAGCCACAGAATGGAAACAGCCTACATGCCTATCAGTCAGTGGATGGATACACAAAAGGTGGTACACGATGTAGCATTACTCAGTCCCTAAGTGCCCTGGTACATTCTACAGCATGAAAGAACCTGGAACACATTATGCTGAGTGAAATATGTCAACAACAAAAGGACAGAAACCGTGTGCTACCACTTATATGAAATATCCAGAATAAGCAAATAGAGAGAGGCCAAAGTCTATTACTGGTTACCAGAGGTGACTGGGCTAGAGAAAGGAGACAATGCTTAGAGCACTACGTTTCTCTTCAGGGTGAGGGTGTGCTTTGGGAACGGGTAAGGATAATGCTTGCACAATGCGTTGAACACAGTGTCATACTTGAAGATTGCAAAATGCCAAATCTTTTGTTGCATATATATTTATGTATATTTGGGGGAGGGAGACTACAGCACACACACAAAGTCCGAAAAGGAATTTATTTTGGACTCTCAGATGAAGGCATTTTAAAATACCCATGGGGACAAGAAAAAATAAAATTGCAAAGATTAAAGGCAAGAACAGATGTTGGAAGTGTGCCTGCTAGGGAAGGGGCTCTGCCAGGAGTCAGGAATCCCAAAGCAATATGCAACCATTCCTCTAGGTGCCATTCCAGGCTTCGCCCTCTCCCTCACCCAATCTTGTTGATCTTTCCATTTTAATGCCACCTCCATTTTTTAAAACAATAATATCCTTTTCATTAATGATCACAAAATCAGCAAAAAATATTACAAAGGAACAAAACAAGGGAAAAGTTACAATTTGCCACTTCATAAGACAATTATAATTTTATATAAGCTTTATATAATTTTATATATGTTCAGCTAAACAACCACACAAAAGTATTTAAATATATCCATTTATTTTATTAAAAAAATAACAGCCGAACACAGTAGAGTTTCATAATGCCTTAGAGAACACACTTTGATCCTTTGCATTTTAATGTGTTGTTAACAAATTTTCAAACTCAGGCAAGTTTAGAAATGTCTTCCTATTGGATCCCTTCAACTCTGTATCCTTTGAAAGGGCCAATTGCAATAATTACAGTAGTTGCTGAAGTCTTCTGACTGATGCATCCAAGGGTGCCCTCGTTCCCTCTGTAGGGAACTACATGTGAAACTAGAATCTGTCTTCCCGGTGCTGCTATTACGGTTTCAAAAAGAGTCAAGTTTCCGCTGGTCTCCAGAATCAACCACCTTTATAACAGCGATGTAGCTCTCAATTACTTCCTTCACAACACCCTTATTATATCTTTCTCCAAGGTTTTTAGTTACAATTTTCACAACGATATCAGGCTGTGTAGCCAGGAGTCTGTGCGGCCAGCTCTTTTCTTTTCCTCTTCAATCTCCAGGATTTCATCAAGTGCACATTTCTTTTTCTTCTTTGCTTTTGACTGAGCTGAGTTCTGGGAAGGGTCTTTCCTTCCACCAAGGCTGAACTCCCCATTGCCTTCACCGCACTGGGCCCCAGGCAACTCCGTTTGGATGGTGTTGCTCCCGAACAACATGCTCCTTCATTCAAAAATGTGTAACAACACGCTTCATCGTTTTGCCGGCTTGGTTCTGTGAAACAGGGGTCTCCTCTTGCCCTTCCAGCCTCTTCGCACTTGTGCTTCAATTAATTTGACGTTTTTTTACCTTGAAGGTCAAGGTCTTGCTAGTTCCAATTGTCGGTGGGTTGTTTCTGGGTCCCTATCAACGTACGGAATATACCAACCGTTTGGTGTTTCATCTGCTTCGCACAAGCCTTCTCTGCCCAGCCACTCGGTGCTCAAGCAGTCGGGTTCCCGCTGAGCAGCATTCAAGTGGATGTGCTCTCGATGGCAGAGACATCCAGTCTGTACGAGGTTGTTGGGGTCTCTCTCCGTGCCAAAGCGTCTCCGGAGAAGTTCTAGACAGTAAGATTATAATTCCTCTGTAAAATGATCCATAAATTGCTGAGGGTCTTCTGAAGCCAGCAACAGTTGTTGCTGATGAGATTCGGACACACAGTGACACTGAAACCCATCCTCATCCCGGCACCGCTTCCAGCACACCTGGTAATGAGCGCCAACGTTCTAAGTCCCTTGGACTTGATCCTGTTGCCGATACCCTATACCCTGGGGGTAAGAAAATCTCATTTCCCCATCGCAGATGCTGCGGCGAACTTCTGAAGGTCAGCGCCCAGCCCACCGGAAGCGGAAGGAGCAGGCTGAGTGGGCGGAACAAACGCCGACTTGGCTGAGTGATGGAACCAGGTGGACACAGGACTCCCAAGGCTCACAGGTTTCCCTCTGCCACCTCAATTCTTTACCAATCCATCCCAGCCTCTCCTCACCGTGGGGCAGAGATGGATTTCACAGTCGGAAAAGATGTCCATGCGTAGGGCACCAGCAGGCCAGAGACAACCAAAAAAAAATGGAGAAAATAACTACCTCAAAATATTCTTCATACAGGGATCTACATATAACCTCCTCCCTGGGGAACGGACAACAGAGAAGTGGGTGAAGGGAGACGTCGGACAGTGCAAGATATGACAAAATAATAATTTATAAATTATCAGGGGTGCATGAGGGAGTGGGGAGTGGAGAGGGAGGGGGAAATGAGGAGCTGATGCCAGGGGCTTGGGTGGAGAGCAAATGTTTTGAGAATGATGAGGGAAACGAATGTACAAATGTGCTTTATACAATTGATGTACGTATGGATTGTGATACGAGTTGTATGAACCCCCAATAAAGTGATTTTAAAAAGAGAGAAAGAAACAAATGATCAAACTCTTAAAAAACAATCTTCATATTGGATCTTTTTAGTGCATCTAAATAATCATCACGAGAAGAATCAGAACTTATTTTTTAGACTCATTTTATGGGCAGGAACCCTGGTGGCGCAGTGGTTACAAGTTGGGCTACTAACTGCAAGGTCAGCGGTTTGAAACCACCAATAGCACCTCAGGAGAAAGACCGGGTTCTCGACTGCTGTGAAGGGTGAGAGTCTTGGAAATTCCCAAGGGCAGTTCTACCCTGTCCTAAAGGGTCACTCTGAGTAGGCTTCAACTCAATAGCAGTGAGTCTTAAGTTGGATTCGCTAGATCAGCTGTATGTATAGACACTATGTGTATAGGCTTATTGATTTTTATCAATTCCACTCAATGCCATCAAGCCCATCAGACTCAAAGAAAGTCTGTAGGACAAAGTAGAACTGGGTCTTTGGGTTTCTGAGACTATAAAGCTTTACTGGGGCAGAAAGCCTCACCTGTCTCCTTGGAGAAGCTGGTGGTTTTGAACTACTAGCCTGTGGCTAGCAGCCCAGTGAATAATCCATTATGCTACCAGTATTCCTCAAGTTTATATACCTCACTGCCATCTAGTCAATTCCAACTTGTAGCAACTCTATGGGACAGGGTAGACCTGCCCCTGTAGGTTTTAGAGATTGTAACTCTTTATGAGAGTAGAAAGCCTCATCTTTCTCCCATGGAGCCACTGGTAGTTTCAGATTGCTGACCTTGTGGTGATCTAGAGGTATACATATAATAGGAAGAGGAGAGATGGGGGAAATACATGTGGCAAGATGGGTGGATCCTAAATTCAGGATGGCAGCCTAACTTTGGACGTCACTGAGCCGGTTTGACCTGTTCTCTGGCTCAACTATAGAGACCATTATCAGTAGGGTGTAAACCCCACTATAGGAACCAAGCTAATGGTCACAAGCTTTTAGGGAGAAATAGCCCATTGTCCTTAACAGCCGGGAGTGGGCCCTATTTGTGGTGGGACCAGACAGTAGTCTGGCAACTGACTGCCTTCAGGGTGGTAACTTGACAATCATTTACCATTAGCTGCAAGCAGTGTCCTAAGTCTAACATATATTTGGGGGAGACAATTTGGGAGAAATCTTTCTGTTTCCCACACCATAATGACTAACGTTTACATACAGAGAAGCTTATACCAAGGATATGGCTCACACAGTTGAAGAGGTGGGCACGTTCCAAGTCCTTGGATCAGACATTAGGTTGGAGGCTTCTCCTGACCCAGATTCAGAGGCTGATGAACTCAAGATCGGCAGGTCAGATGTCAACAGGCTTCTGACTGCAGAGGACAATGGATCCAAAGCTGGTGTGTAAACTGTCAAGTTGCTGGTGACGCCCAGTGGTAGCAGGCAATATAGCAGGCTGCTGCCTCAAGTCCAAAGGGTCAGATGTCAAATAACAAGTCACTTGTAGGGTTCAGACCCAGCAAAAAGCAAGCAAGCTTTTCCACAATGTCCACTCTTGTTGGAAACAGGCCACACCTCCAAGAAGATCACATCATAGAGGATTACTGTATCTTTTTTTTCTTTAATCGTTTTATTAGGGGTTCATCTTATCACAATCCATACATACATCAATTATGTAAAGCACATTTGTACATTCATTGCCCTCATCATTCTCAAAACATTTGCTCTCCACTTAAGCCCCTGGCACCAGGTCCTCATTTTTCCCCTCCCTCCCCTCCCCCTCCCTCATGAGCCCTTGATAATTTGTAAATTATTATTTTGTCATATCTTGCCCTGTCCGATGTCTCCCTTCACCCACTTTTCTGATGTCTGTCCCCCAGGGAGGAGGTCACATGTAGATCCTTGTAATCGGTTCCCCCTTTCCAACCCACCCTCCCTCTATGCTCCCAGTATCGCCACTCAAACCACTGGTCCTGAAGGGATCATCTGTCCTGGATTCCCTGTGTTTCTGGTTCCTATCTGTACCAGTGTACAACCTCTGGTCTAGCCAGACTTGCAAGGTAGAATTGGGATCATGATAGTGGGGGTGGGGGCTAGGAATCATTTAGGAACTAGAGGAAAGTTGTATTTTTCATCATTGCTACATCCCACCCTGTCTGGCTCATCTCCTCCCTAAGACCCCTCTGCAAGATCCCTCTGCAAGGGGATCTCCAGTGGCTTACAAATGGGCTTTGGGTCTCCACTCTGCACTTCCCCCCTCATTCACTATGGTAAGATTTTTTGTTCTGATGATGCCTGATACCTGATCCCTTCAACACCTCGTGATTGCATAGGCTGGTGTGTTTCTTTCCATGTGGGCTTTGTTGCTTCTGAGCTAGATGGCCGCTTGTTCACCTTCAAGCCTTTAAGACCCCAGATGCTATATCCTTTGATAGCTGGGCACCATCAGCTTTCTTCACATTTGCTTATGCACCCATTTGTTTTCAGTGATTGTATCATGGAGGTGAGCACACAATGATACGATTTTTTTGTTCTTTGATGCCTGATAACTGATCCCTTCCACACCTCGTGATCACACAGGCTAGTGTGCTTCTTCCATGTGGGCCTTGTTGCTTCTGAGCTAGATGGCCGCTTGTTTACCTTCTAGCATTTAAGACTGGATTATTGTATCTTAACTGCCAAACCACTGAGAATCCTGGTGCAACCAAGTTGACACAAAACTTCAACTCTCACAGATACCTTTGCTTGAATTTTAATTGTATATGAGGAATGATGAGCAGTGATGTTCTTTAAGGGCCTGTAGCTGTTGTTAAGTGCTGTCAGGTCAGTTCCAACAAAACTGAATCATGCCTGGTCCTGCATCATCTTCATAATCCTCACAATGAAAACCAAACCAAACAAAAAATGCTCTTTGTGGGAAACTATTGTTGCAACCACTGTGTCAATCTATTTCATGAAGGGTCTTTTTTTAAATGGGATAAATTAATGAATAAATAAGTTTTAAAAGATTTTTTTTTCTTAGCACAAGCTTTATTTAAATTCTTTTCTCTTTTTCTCATCACAAGCACCTCGTGGTTGAAATCCTCCCTATGACTCCAAACCCAGCGTAAGTACTCTTCCTGACACCACAAGCAGAATTCAATTCCCCCTGCAGAATTTCCCTACTCCACTTTATTTTTCTCTGATACCTTCAAATCATGTCTGGTGAGTTTTTAAGAAGTAGGTCCTTGATCTGAATAAATTCAGGATCTGGGCTGCTAGTTCAAAGGAGGCTGAACTGACTTGAATTATATAGATATTTTAAAGGTAGTTGGAGCCCAGAAGACATAGACATAAACATTTCTCTCTTAAACACCCTTTTGGAAAACACACACTAAGTTCTAAGATGAAGAAGAGAAGGTAAAAAAATTAAGGAACAAACCTCTCCTATTTATTCTCAGTTGAAACAAGAGTGGGTTTCTTAAGAGCATCCCTAAGCAGGCTGGAAAATTTCTGAAAGGCTGTCGCTTGTGGAGACGTCCGTTGCTTTTGTGTAACATGCTGAGGTTCCCAATGAAGTACACTTTGAATGTGGTGTTGGCAGGGGAGGGGGTGGCATTCCGAGAAGGCTTCAGAATTGGAAACATTGGGATGTTTACTGGCGGCATTTACTCCAATCCATAGACAGTAAAAACAACCCGATTATGAATTCCCCTCAGAAGATGACCACACTAAGAGTCAAACCACCATCACCAAGCCTCCGTTTTCCTTCTCTGTTATTTTTAGGGTGCTATATAATTGTAACCTCCAGCAGAAGCTGCTTTATTCTACAGCATGAGAAATAGAGCCCTCATCTATTTCCAAGCCTGTCTCAATCCCGCCAGACGTTTCTGCAAATATACACACCCGGGCGTTTGCCTTTGCTCCTCTTTGCCTTCTTCTGTTGTCAACTCCCCAGGGGAGCCAACGCAACCCTGATGAGCAGGGGATTAAATGCTACCTCTTGGACACTGGAGGCATGGGAGGGCCAGAGCTCAAAGGCTTACTGTACAGAGCTTGAAAGAAAGTTCTGAGAACGAATCAAGGATTCCATGTGTCCCCGACATCTGACCCACCCATCACAAACACCTTTTCCTGTCCAGGTCGACTGACATAACCACTTTGCCTCAAGTGCACACTTGTCCATTTCCTTAGTTGACTTTCAAGACTCCCTGGAATGTCATCTTGGCGCTCCCTCCCTCCACTCCCCTGGAGAGTTTGTTGCTTGATCCTTAGCACCCGCACTCAGCTCTGCTCTTACTTGTTGATAGCACTTGTTAGTTCGTCTTGTAATTATGCTGGAACTTTCTAGACAGGACACTTGGGCTTATTTTATCTCTGTTTTCTCACTATAACCCCAGCATCTGGTGAAATCTAGGATACGGCAGACACCAAATAGATAAGTGTAAAAAAAAAGTCCTGCAAGCATGATACAGGAAAGGTGCCGAAACGTAAGCTACAACCCGATAGAACTTCTGTTTCAAAACAATTTTAGTGGGAGTTAATACAGATATCATGTCATTCCATAGTTCAATCACAGCAAGCAGCATTGCCCCATTGCTAGCACAATCACTTTCAAAACTTTCTCTTCCTTCTTGAACTCCTTGACATCAGCTTTTATCTTTTACCACCACCACTGCACCGCCCAGAAACCCTTCTCTGACTCGCTCTCTCTATAGGTTCATCAGTCCTGGGTTTCGTGTACTGAAAAACGGACAGATATTTAATAAAAATTCAAGAGGCTCACCCCCAGTGATTAGACACATCTGAGATAAATCCCAATGTGAAGAAATATATATATGTGTGTGTGTGTGTGTGTGTGTGTGTGTGTGTGTGTGTGTGTGTTAAAAAGCAGATCAGGCCTAACGTGCATCAGAAAGGGATCAACTGACAAGGTTTTAAGTGTTCAAGTCAGGTCTATCATTTCCACCTTCTGTAGTCACCTCTCAACGCACGCTGTTTCGTAACCAGTGTCCCCCATCCCTCTATTATGGATACAAGTGAAATCACCAGAGGCTCAAATCCGATGAAGTTCCCACAAATGTATCTTGGGCTCTCTGCAAACCAGATTCTCACAATTTAGGCTCTGATATTATTCCCTCCTTTGGCTTCAGATGACCAGATGCCGAGTTTTTCAGCACATTTTTTTGTGTGTGTGTGGGGAGAGTTTATTAAAGGCCCTGGCAACATTACTTCTTCTTCTCCACATCCTGCTCTGCAGCCTCCTTGGCCCTTTTCGCTCGGATACCAAAGAGCCGGGCGTTGGCACGGGCCATGCGGAGACTGGCGAAGGCCTTGAAGTCCTTCTCTTCTTGCGTGATAACCCGGGCTTTCTCCTTCTTGTAGACGTTTCGGATGAGCATCACAGGTCCAGTAAGCTGCGTGGCTAGTTTGAGTTCCTCCGCAGAGCTGTCTCCCTTCTTGGGGGCCGAGCGTTTCCGGGGGAAGAGGATGAGCTTGGAGCGGTACTCCTTCAGCCGCTGCACATTGGCCTGCAAGGACTCCGTGGACTTGTTCCGCCGCCTGGGGTCTACGGATGCCGATGGTGCGAGCCACCTTCTTGTGGATGCCGGCCACCCTCAGCTCTTCCAGGCTGAAGCCTCGGCCTGCACGGACTTTGGTGTGATAGCGCACCGTGGGGCAGCGCACGATGGGCCGGATGGGGCCGGACGCGGGCCGCGGGGCGATGCGGCGGGCTTTAGCTTGTCGTGCCTTGCGCCTGCGTATCTTCCGCGCCGGCTGGTTGAACCACGTGGACACACGCCGCTGCCAGTCCTTGTGGAAGTGGGGCTTCAGGATCATGCCATTCCGGCTGGGCGCCATGGTTGCCTACGGCCCTCCTCCAGGTGCAACGGGCAAGCGGAAAGAGAGCGCGCCCGCAGTGCACCTTGGCTGTAGGATTCAGCACATTTTTAATGCAGTTTTGTGGTAAAATTCGGTGCCTCAGCTGATACTTGGGTCGGCTTATACTGGAGTATATGCAGTATATGATTTACAATCCTTCAGTCACTGCTGTTGGCATGCTTCTTCCATGTGGACTTAGTTGACATCTCACTCAGATGGCTGCTTGTTTGAAAATAAGGCTTTAAGTCCCCAGACACTGTTTTATCTGATAGCCAGGCACATCTTATTTCTTCACCACACTTTGCTATAGCACTGCATCTTCTGGGAAGGACATAGGGAAATCGCCATTTTAGCATTTAAGCCAATTTAACAGAGAAAGTTTACTAAAAATCAGAAGTTTCCTAGATGCCAGTCACTGATCGACATGCTCTCACATTCCCAGTTCAATCATCATAACCGCCCCCTTAAGGCAGATACTACAGTCTCTACTACCGTGGCGAGATAAATAACAGCTAGTGAAATGGAGGAGTTTGCCCCAACTCAGAGATCTAGCTAGTGAATGGCTGGGCTGGCACAGAATCCAGGTCTATCCGATTGCACCTGATGTTTCCAGTTGGTATGCTCCAACCTCCCCCGGCCCCCCACCCACCAAATTCACTGTCATGGAGTCAATTCCAATTAATAGCCGCCCTCTGTGGGGTTTCTGCAGCTGTAAATCTTCATGGAGGCAGAAGGTCTCATCTTGCTCATCCAGCCAGGTTGATGGTTGCTAACAGCCACTCTACCACCGAGGCTCCCCTCTGCTTGGTACACACTGGCATGTAATGTTGAAGCCCATGTTCAGTTTAGGCATGCCATGAATCATCAATACTATAGTAGCAAGATCAAGAAGAAGAACCAGAGCTTCTTTTAAGTGATTTGTTATTTGAATACATCATAGAGCCCGATTCATATCAATGACAGCATAAATATAAAATGAGACAATTCTTTATTTCCAACTTTGTAATAGAAATATTACATCACTGTTGCAAGTATCCACATTGGCTGAATAAAATTCTGCAAAAAGGAAAACCCCCACACTCATGCTATCCTATGCCCTGGTGGCACAATGCTTAAGTGCTCAGATGCTAATCAGAGGATTTGCAGTTCAAACCCACCAGCTGCTTCACACCAGCAAAAAACGTGGTGATCTTCTCCCCTCATGAGAGCAGCCTAGGAAACTATGACAACATAAACAACGAAGGTCCAATATGGGTCATGATTGCAATCACTCTACTAAATGAGTTCAAATGGCTCAATTGTAGTTATAAATAAAATTTCAAAACTATGCTGCTACATATTTGATGGATTGATTTATATCCCCCCTTTAAAATGTGTGTCAAAGTGTCTGGGCCATGATTCTCAATATTATATAATTATCCTCTATTTTGTGATCTGATGTAATTATCCTGTGTGATATAAATCCTACCATAGATGATGTGATGATTATAATGAGGTAGGTTACAATCTATTGGACTAGGTTGTATTTTAAATCAATCCGTGATAGGTTTTATGTCAACCTGACTAAGTCAGCATCCTCTCATGATGTAATCTAATGTAACACAATCAATTCCACGATGACTTCTGGGAACAACCAAACAGTTTGGGGAGGATTAGAGCACAGTGCTACCACTTTAATTGGGTCACAGTTTTGATACAATTGAAAGGACGTTTCCTTGGGGGTGTGGTCCTATTTAAGCAGACTCTGAGAAGTCTTCTTCTTTCTTCTTGCTGAGTCTAGATCCTGAATCTGTCTCCTTGACCACAGGTTCATTGGACTTGAGTCAACTGATTCAGAGAGCCATCAGTGGCCTGACATTTTGCTTGCTGACCTGGTATTCATTCACTTCTGTCTCTACCACCAGCCTGTGGTCTTCCTGCTTCCTAGTCCACCAGTCCTAGCAGTTATCTGAATCAGGAAATGCATCCAGCTTAGCATCTGATGATCCAGACTGAATTTACTCACTTCTAAAACTTTGTGATCCACTTGCTTGATATAAACTTTCTTTCTCTCTCACTCAATCTCTCTCTCTCTCTCTCTCTCTCTCTCTCTCTCTCTCTCTCTCTCTCTCTCTCTCTCACACACACACACACACACACACACACACACACACACACACACCAGGCTTCAGTATGGATTGCTTGCAACTCAATGTTAAGAAAACCATAGTCCTCACAACTGGACCAATAGATAACATCATGAGGAAAATATTGACACTGTCAAGGATTTTGTCTTGCTTGGATGTACAACCAGTTCTCATGGAAGCAGCAATCAAGAGATTAAATGACACATTGCATTTGGGTAAATCTGCTGTACAAGACCTCATTAGTGTTAAAACAGGGTGGTTACTTTGAAGACTAAGGTGTGCCGGCCCCAAGGACTGCCAAAAGAGCAAACATATATGTTTTGGAAGTACAGGCAGAGTGCTCCTTAGAGGCAAAGATAGCCTTTATCTCACATACTTAGGACATGCTATCAGGAGGGACCAGGCCCTGGAGAAGGATCCCATGCTTGGGAAAGTAGAGGGGCAGTGACGAGGAGTGAGAAAGGCCCTCAACAAGACAGACTGACATGGTGGCTACAGCAATGGGTTCAAACCACAGAACAATTGTGAGGTTGGCACAGCACTGACGGGGTTTTGTTTTTGCTTCTTTGCAGAACCCAGTCTAATGTACAATCCCTTTTAGAACATAAACGAGAACAAACACGTGAGCAGAGATGAGGGGGACCTCTGCACTACCAGGACATTAGACCCAGAGTCGCTGGGTTGTGAACCTCTTAGACCCAGGGGAAGACTGATGCCAAGACTCAATGAATCACCAAGGACACCAAGCTCACAGATGTTGAAAGGAGATAACTGCTTTCACACGGCCGACAAAGTCACAGCCTTCCCCAGTGCTAGTGTTCCGTTCAGCCTGCTAGGCTCCTTAAATTGTTAAACAATAAATTTGCTTGTTAAATATTCCTGTTATGGTAGCACTAAGACACATACCACCGAAGACACAAGCTATACCTTAGGGTAAAGTCACAGTTCAGGCTACCGTGGAATAGAAGATTTGTTGAAAGCATAGCAGGTAAAACAAGAAAGTGAAATCATATGTTAATTTCACTATGTAACAGAGATACCAACAAATGCAAAATAAAATATTACTAAATCACATCAGATTTTAAATGTAATCAAGTATTACATTTTACAAAATTAAAATTAAAAAATAAATGTGATCAAGCAGAATCAATACCCAAAATATAAGTGTGCTTAACAATAGAAAATGTGTGAATTGAATTAAACCCATTATTGATTAGAAGAATCTCTGGATCACCTATACAGAAACATATAAAAGCATTTAATGAAATTGTACACCCATCCATGACCCATCCACACCCACCCCCACCAGAAAATTTTTGACACATTAGAACTTGCCTAACTTAGGCAATGCTAGCTACCCAAACCCCAAAAGTATTTGTAATGGTTTTATTGACATATACTTCACATATCATACAATTTAATCATTCAGTCATATGAAGGAAATGTTTGTACTCAGAACCACAATCCGTTTCAGAACATTTTCTTCTCATGCTCTTTGTTGCTAGTTCCCTATCTTCCCCCAGTCCCCCTGCCATGCCCCTAGGCAACTATCAGTCCAGTTATGGGTCAAAAGGGAGATCAAAGGATAAGGTATCATATTTCAACCTAACGACATGCACCGTAATAGATTTTGCAAGACTGTCTGACAGCACGGCTACTCACACCCCTTGACTACGGTCACAGGGGACTTACCGGAGGCTTCATCCATCGGTGGACTCTCCAATTAGATTTTGGGCTCCACTGTCATTCATATATATACTTCTATAAAATGAGTGTGACAATTTAAGCTCTAAAACCATTCCCTCCTTTAGATTTCGATTATATTATTTACAATCCTGGATTGCACAGGCTGGTGTGCTTCTTCCATGCAAGCTTAGTTGACGCCTCACTTAGATGACTGCTCGTTTGAAGACAACCATTTAAGCCACCAGACAGACCAGTGATTCTCAACCTTTCTAATGACATGACCATTTAATACAGTTGCTCATGTTGTTGTGACCCCAACCATAAAATTATTTTCATTGCTACTTCATCACTGTAATTTTGCTACTGTTATGAATTGGACGACCCCTGTGAAAGGGTTGTTTGACCCCCAAAGGGGTCACGATCCACAGGTTGAGAACTGCTGCCCCAGATGCTACTCTTTCTGATAGTCAGTGAGGTAGAGGTAGTTATTTTACTGTGCCAGCCTGGCATATAAAGACATGTGGGATTAATTGAAGGGCGGAGAGATAAATGGCTTGGTGAACCTCGCCTTTCTTGTCTCTCGCTCTTTGATCATCGGGCCATTGTGCGGCTGCCTTGCTTGTTCTGCGCCTCAATTTGCAAGCTACACTACCTGTGTGACACCTAACCTGTGGACTGTGTCGCTGTATTTGAGGTTCCTTCAAGACCTGTTTCACTACATAATTGGAATTTACATCTCTTGAGCTGAGGACTGACTGTTGGTGACCTGCCTTGCTGTTTGCTGCCTGTTCCCGGAGAATCTGAATCTCTCTGCAGAGGATTACCTGGTGGCCCTCAAGACTTGAAGTACTGCCAGTGCCTCACAACAGTCTAACACATTTGAATTGTACTGAGCTATTTGTACTACTTTATAACTTAACTGTTTATTTCTTGTATTATCTATCTATCTATCTATCTATCTATCTATCTATCTATCTATCTATCTATCTATATTTGTTAGCAATCTGGTTTTGTCTCTCTAGAGAAGCCTGTCTAACATAGCCAGGCACCATCTAGTTTTTTCATCGTTTTTCTGTAGCACCGTATCTTCAGTGAACTCTTCATGAGGGTGTGCAGCTAGCAGAGTCACTTCGGGATGTATCTTTAATGGTGAAGTATCACCAACATTCTCTATAAACTCGGGAAGACCGAGCTGCCCATGAACATTGTTTTTATTCGATATTTACTATAGTCTCTAGGCAACACAAGAAAACCTTAAGTAACTATTATAAAGGAAGAATTAACATGGTTCTTATTTGCAAAGATTTAGAACACAGAAAATTCCAGAGACTGCTCACAAAAGACTAGCACTATTGCCTCCAATAGTGTGACTAGAGGCGAGATCAATACACAAATTAAGTAGCCAACTCTACTATAAGTCTGGTAGTGAGAAGAAAATGAAAGAATTTAACATCCCATTCACGTAAAATCTATAAGGTACCTCAGAATAACCTGAATCAAAAATCCAAGGATGAGTTTATGAGAGTTTATTGATGAATATCAAAGATGACGGTGCAATGAGTGATGAGTTGTGCTGCTAACGGCCAAGTCAGCAATCTGAAACCACCAGTTGACTGTGTCGATTTCAGGACCCTTCTTACTATGACGGAACTGTTGACTTGTATGATGTGAGTCCTCAGAAATGCTCCTGAGGCCAAAATGTATCTCAATTTTGTGCCTTGAGAGTGCCAAGTGTTCATCACATAAACAAAACTCAGCATCAAACATGCGGTATTTGGTACTAGTGATTTGTTCGAATCCTCGCATACAAGCTATGTATGTTTCCATTTTACAACCATTTCCTAATGTATTTATTCCTGCTCTCCTGGAATTAGGCCTCCCTCATACTTCATTTCCATGGAGACTAAGTTCCTCAACTCAGCTGTCAACTCAGTCATATATCTCCCCTACAAACCCCTACAAGCACTTGCTGTCTAAACTACACCGTAGGCATCCACCACATGGAAACTTGGCGAATTTGTCATGTTTTTGTTGTTTTGTTAATAACTATTATTTAATGCAAGCCGACAATAGCAAGTGCGCAATGCTATTGTTGTTGTGTGGTGCCCATCAAAGCGGCCCAGTGCCCCAAGGAAGGAAACACTGCTGGTCCTGCACCCTCACAATTGTTCCCACGTTTGAGCCCATCCATTGTCGCAGCCCTGGTGTCAATCCCTCTCCCTGACATATGATTTATCATTCAAACCAGGATGTGTTTGACCGCAGATAGAAATGTCATGAATAATTAAACGGGGACAACAGGTGTAAGCCAGGGCCGCCCCTGAGCAATTGGGACACATGGTTATCTCATCAATAAGTGATAATATTTATTACAGGGTGGCTGTGCTTTACTAACTCTTTTTTTCTTTCTTGTTTGCCACCTGCTGTTTGTGACAGAGGTGACCCCTCGGGGCTGGGGGTGGCCATGAGGCACAGTTCCGGCCAAGGAAACCAGAGGAGTTGCCAGTAATTTGGTGACTTTTCTGATAAACGGGTGTAGATGCAGCCATTGCTAGGTGCCATTGAGTCGACTCCGACTCAGCGACCTCAAGTACACGAGAATGAAACACCACGGGACCTACACCATCCTCACAATTGCCCGTATGTTTGCAGCTCACATAACCATCTCCCTTTGCGTCCTGCGGGGAACTTGCCTGAAGGTAGAGTAGCCCCTAAAGACCGTGAGAAATGCGAGGGGAGTGGAGAACGATGGCAACAGTCTGTCCCTGATGGCAGCGGAAGCAGAGCTGTGGATGGCTCGCCTCCACCCAGCACTCTTCTTCGCCAGGCAAAAGAAACGCATCTGCTCAGCAGGAACACACAAAGGCTTCTGTTGTTGTTGTTGTTGCTGCTGCGCGCAGCCACGCGTTTCACTTAGAATCTTGCTCATTATTTTATGCCCCGCCTCCGTGCATAAGCACAGCAAGAAGCTAACTTTCAGAGCGGCATGGGAATGTGCCCAAATGCATACAGGTACTGAATTTCTATCTGATAGCAGAGGTTGTGCCTGGCACACAAAGGATGGCGCCGCGTTGGGAGCTAGCGCTGGACGTGTCCCAGGCAATTCCCACTGTGCCGATGAAAAAACGAGAGCCTGGTCTCTTGCCCCCACCCCCTCCCCCCTCCCCGCCGCCCCATCGCCTCCTGTGCAACGGAAGCGAGGCGAGCTGGCTGCGCCAGGAAGCCCTCCTCAGTGTCAAGGTGAAGGATTCCTAAGAATCCGACTGCTTTTGCCTAAGTGCGCACGGCGCTCCGGGGAAAGATGCCGTGAGGCTCAGTGAAGATATAACAGATAATACAATATGCGCAGTCCGTTGGCCTCCGGATGTGTAATATGACAGACCACAAAGCCCCTCACAGCAGTTTGTCCCAGCATTCCATGAAGTGCGCTTCCCGCCGCTGCTCTAGGCGAAACTCAAGACCCCCGGGAACTTGCGAAACCCTAGTTTCTGGTGCATTGTGGATGAATCTTAATTGGCTGAGATCTCCCAGGAAGAGACTGGAGAGAACAAACTAGCCTAAGCTTCCAGAAGGTCTCTGACCCGTAAGCTTTTCACTGGCTTCCTAATCCCGTTGAATCCCTGAGGGTTCTGGGACGAATCAAAGGGCAGACTGACATCCCATTTGGACTCTGCTCGGTAGGTGGGAATACGTACATTTGCAGGCTTGGTGGCTCCACCGAGCTATGTCCCATTCCTTCTATTCAACCCCCATATCTCCCCCAGAGTACTCCATCAAGTTAGCAGATGAAACAAATAAAAAAACATTGTTGAGAACGAAGGGGTCAGAGCAGAGACCCAAGCCCAGCTGTAGAGAATGGGACATCCCCTCACAGAAGGGTCACAGGGAAGGGATGAGTCAGCCAGAGTGCAGTATAGCACCCATGAAACACACAGTACTCCTCTAGTTCCTCAAGGATTCCTCAACCTCACTACCATGACTCCTCTACTGCCTTTCACTGTGGGCTAGAACTGAACATGTGCCTAGGTACAGATAGGACATAAGAGCTCATGACACACAGAATCCAGGAACAGGAACAGGAGTAATGATACCAGGAAGGTAGAGAGAGGGAAGGTGGGGCCAGGAGGGGAGGGAGGGGGACATATAACCACACCCCTCCATTCCCCAGGGGGACCAACAACAGAAACCATGGAGGAAGGGAGACAGCTGTCAGTGTAGGATATTAAAATAATAGTAATTTATGATTTATTAAGGGGCCATGAGGGTGGGGAAGGAGAGGATGGGGGGGGGGAAAGAGGAGCTGACACCAAGGGCTCAATAGAAAGTAAATGTCTAGAAAATAATTATGGCAGCATATGGACAAATGTGCTTGTTACAATTGATGTATAGATTGTTACACGAGCTGTAAGAGTCCTCAGGGTGCAGTGTAGCAATGATGAAACATACAACTTTCCTCTAATTCTTAAATGCTTCCTCCCGACCCACCACCCACTATCATGATCCTAATTCGACCTTACAAATCCGGCTAGACCAGAGGATGTACACTGGTAAAGATATGAACTGGAAACACAGGGAATCTAGGACAGATGACCCCTTCAGGACCAGTGCTGAGTGGAGATACCAGGAGGGTGGAAGGAAGGTGGAGTAGAAAGGGGGAACCGATTACAGGGATCTACATATAGCCTCCTCCGTGGGGGATGGACAACAGAGAAGTAGGTGAAGGAAGACGTCAGACAGTGTAAGACATGACAAAATAATAATAATTTATAAATTATCAAAGGTTCATGAGGGAGGGGGGAGCGGGAAAAATGAGGAGCTGCTACCAAGGGCTCAAGTAGAAAGCAAATGTTTTGAGAATGATGAGGGCAACAAATGTACAAATGTGCTTGACACAATTGATGTGTGTATGGATTGCGATAAGAGTTGTATGAGCCCTCAATAAAATGATTTTTAAAAGAAATATTTCTGTATATATATATATTAAATGATTTTTTAAAAGTTGTCCCATGAATATTCCCTTATTCTTTTATTGTCCACAACTTCCAGGTGCCATCTCTGGGATGTTTTTATTGTATAAAGAAGAAAAAGTTTTGTCTTAGTTGTAGGGGCTCTTCTCACATTGGTGGTGAGATTTCTTCCTTTTTTTCCTTTAAATCAGTTTTGGGGGGCTCATATAACTCATGACAATCCATCTATCCATTGTGTCAAGCACATTTGTACATTTTTTCCCATCATTTCCAAAACATTTTCTTTGTATTTGAGCCCTTGGTATCAGCTCATTTTCCCCCTGCCTCCCCCCCTCCCTGAACCCTTGATTATTTATAAATTATTATTTTTTCACTATATGATGGCTCCCTTCACCCACTTTTCTGTTGTCCATCTCTCAGGAGGGGGTTATATGGAGATGCTTGTGATTGGTTCCCCCTTCCTACCCCCACTTTTCTCTTAACCTCCAGGTATCTCTCATTATTGGTCCTGAGGGGTTTATCTGTCCTGAATTGCCTGTTTCCAGCTTTTATCTATACCAGTGTACATCCTCTGGTCTAGCCGGATTTGTAAGTTAGAATTGGGATCATGATGATGGGGGGCGAGGGGGCCGCGGGGGAGGAAGCATTAAAGAACTAGAGGAAACTTGTATGTTTCATCGTTGCTACACTGCACCCTGACTGGCTCATCTTCTCCCTGAGACCCTTCTGTAAGAGGATGTCCATTTGCTTACAGATGGGTTTGCATCCCCACTCCGCACTCCCCCTCATTCACAATGATATGATTTTTTTGTTCTTTGATGTCTGATACCTAATCCTATCGACACCTCGTGATCACACAGGCTGGCGTGGTTCTTCCATGGGGGCTTTGTTGCTTCTCAGCTAGATGAACACTTGTTTATCTTCAAACCTTTAAGACCCCAGATGCTATATCTTTTGATAGCACCATCAGCTTTCTTCACATTTGCTAATGCACCTACTTTGTCTTCAGTGATCAGGTTAGGAAGCTTAGCATCATGGAATGACAGTTTAATAGAACAAAGTGTTCTTGTATTGAGCGTGTACTTGAGTAGAGGCCCAATATCCATCTACTACCTTAATACTAAACCTATAACTATATGTACATAGATCTATTTCCCCATCCTCATATATATATTTACATGTGTACATGACTGTATTTAGACCTCTGTAAATGCCCTTTGCCTCCTAGCTCTTTCCTCTATTCCCTTTGACTTTCCTCTTGTCCCACTATCATGTTCCGCCTTCATTTGGGTTTCAGTAATTACACTGCCCTTGATCAAGACCTACCAGGCCTCCTATACCCTCCTTGCCATTGATTTTTAGATCACTTGTTGTTCCCTGTTCCCTTCCCCCGCCCCCCCACCTCCTCCTCTCCCATGTTCCCCTGGAACTGTCTGTCTGCCTATCTTATCTAGATAGACCTGCAGCGATAATAATATGTACAAAAAACAAGGCGCAACAAAAACAACAACCACCTACAAAAAGAAAGAAAAGCCTATAGATAGTTCAGGTCTGTTTGTTGACCTTTAGGAGTGTTTTCCAGTCGAGTCTGATAGGGTGGCATGCTGTGGCCCCAAAGTCTATTTTTAGTACTCCCTGGGGACTTTGTTTCTCTGCACCCCCTGCTGTTCTGTTGCACGTCAGTGTTTCGCCTCCATGTAGTGGGATCAGAACAGAGGCAATTCCTGCACTGTCCCCAGTGCTAGCTTCCTTATCACAGTGGGTCAGTGAGGGACATCGTGTCTCGTAGTGGGGCCGGTTCTATGGTCCTCTCTGCGCTTGGACTGCTCTGAGGAGGACTCTCATCCTCAGGGCTTCTTCCACTCTCTTCCTTCCCTGAGCTGTAGCTTCAGTGCTGTCCTTTGAAGGGAATTCTTCTGGGGGGAGGGAGGGCTGTCCGTGTAGTTGGGATTGGGGCCAGCCCCTGAGATTTCTCTTTACAAGTTCCCAGAGACTAGAAGGAACCAATCAATGGGTACTTTTTTTTCCCTTCAAACCATTTTATTAGAACATAATCAGATATCATACCATTCAATAATTCAGTCATTTCAAGAAGTGTTGTCACAATCAGTTTCAAAACATTTTCTTTCTTCTTGTACTCCTTGATATTAGCTCCTCATTACCCTCTACCTCCCTGCCATATGCCTCAGGAACCCTTAATCTAGTTATTGTCTTTACAGATTCACTCATGCTGGGTTTCATATATTGAAAAACATAGAAAAATACATAAGAGTCAAGAAGGCTACCATCAATAACAAAATACAACAGAAATAAGCACCAGTTTGAAAAAGAATCAGAAAATATTAAAAATCAGATCAAGCTCAAAGTGTATCAAAAGGGATATACAATGATAAGGTTTTAACCACCAAGTCAGATTTTTCATTTTAATCTACTATCATCAACTCTACAATACAATAGCCTGTTTGACAGCCAGACTATTCTCAACCCTCAATTACAGTCAGAGGAAATTACTGGAGGCTTAGTCCATGTGTACACTCTGCAAAAGTATTTTCAGCTTCCATTGTCATCCACAGGTTTCTGTAATCCAGAACTTCACAATTTTAGCACTGATGTAATTTCCTCTTTAGGATTGGTATTACATTATATACTATTCTTGGGTCTTGCATGTTGGTGTGCTTCTTCCATATGGGTTTAGTTGACATCTCACTTAGATGGTTTCAATGGGTACTTCTTGAGACCCTAATATGTTAGTTGTATGTTAGGTACTACACACACACACACACAAACAAAAGAATACTGAATATTCAATATCATGTAGAAAAGCTCAAATATATGTGTGTGTGTATATATGACATTGGAAAATGAAACAAACACAATTTTTATACAATACTCAGTTTTTTTAGTTTGTTTTTTAGCTAACAAAAGTATCGTAATTCTCTGAAATGTTAAACATATACTAATCTCTCTAGCTAGGTTTAGCAAGGAGATTAGACATCAAATTATATTTCTTTCTTTCATTTATTAAGGAGTTCTTGTGGAGTAGTGGTTACATGTTGGGTTGCTAACTTCAAGGTCAGCAGTTCAAAACTACCAGTCACTCCTCAGGAGAAAGATGAGGCTTTCTACTCCTGTAAAGATTACAGTCTCAGAAACTCGATGGCAGTGAGTTTGGTTTGGATTCATCTTAATATTTATTTCTATATCATTTACAATAATAATAATGGCATTTGTTGATTGTCAGACATCATTCTAAGAGTTTTACATGAATTAATTAAATTCTCATAGAAGGCTGATACACAAAGACATCAAATAACTTGCCCAGGGTCATAGGGGCAGAACCAGCATTTAAACTTAGCAAATTGGCCCCACAATCAATGATACCTCTAGATTATGTATTGTTGCATAACGTGTATTTTATAATAAATATTTATTAAAAATAAAGAAAAAGGAGGGGCAATACTGGGAGGGTAGAGGGTGAGTGGGTTGGAAAGAGGGAACCGATTACAAGGATCTACATGTGACCTCCTCCCTGGGGGACCGACAACAGAAAAGGGGGTGAAGGGAGATGCCAGACAGGGCAAGATGTGACAAAATAATAATTTATAAATTATCAAGGGTTCATGAGGGAGGGGAGAGTGGGGAGGGAGAGGAAAAAAGAGGACTTGATGCAAAGGGCTTAAGTGGAGAGCAAATGCTTTGAAAATGATGAGGGCAAAGCATGTACAGATGTGCTTTATACAATTGATGTATGTATGGATTGTGATAAGAGTTGTATGAGTCCCTAATAAAATGTTTTTAAAAAAATAAAGAAAAATGATTCATTAAAAAAAAAAGAAATATAAAGCCAGAGAGCTAAGGGATAAGATGAGGCAGTGTGAAAGGGGCTGAAAAAAATGAATATCTAAAAAATGTCAGGAGTCCTAAATATTTTCCTACTTAATAATTGTGTGATCCTACATATAACATCTCTATATTTATTTTCTCAACTATAAAATGAGAAGGTAAACAAATCTATATTCCAAAGAAAGGCTTATTCTATAGATTACCAATAGTTTGCATGAAAGGTCATTGAAAATTGTCTATCATTTTAGACTGGGCCATTACATTACTGATTAGAGTATAGAAAATTTGCTCTTTGTGCTTATGTTTAAAATAAAAAACAAGTGCATTATTATTAAAATTATTAGTAAGGCAAAGGGTATGACAACTATAGAAATGATAAAATACAGGAAACAGAAGATTTCAAAGACCAGCACTTAACGTAGCAAAGTATTAGAATGACATGACATTTTTTAAAACAAAGAAGAAAACATTCAACTTTTTTCCCACCAGCAGACGAATGGATACTTTTTCATTTATATTTTTGAGTTTATTTATTAAAAGATCATTTTATTGAGGACTCTTACAACTCTTGATGCAATCCATACATCAATTGCATCAGGCATGTTTGTACATGAGTTGCCTTCATTCTTTTCTGGACATTTATTTTCTATTGAGCTCTTGGGATCACCTCCTCTTTTTTTCCCCTCCTCCCTGATAGATTATAAATTATTATTATTTTTATATCTTACACAGACCGCTGTCTCCCTTCCCCCAGAAAACATTTGGTATTTTAAAAGTTGAAAGAACTGCAGGAAAAATGTAAGCCTTGAGTTGCAATGTTGAAGGATTTTATGAGCACACATTTGTGCAATTGATGAAATACCAAATGGAATGTTTCAACAAGCTGATGTAGCACTCAAAGTATTCATTTGGCTATGCCAAGAAATTTACAAGACAGCAGCTACCTGGCCAACCAGCTGGAAAACATCCATATCTGTGCTCATTTCAATGAAATTTGATCCAACAGAATGAATATATGCAGACATTATCGAAATATCATTAATATCACATGCAAGTAAAATCTTGCTGAATATAATGGGAAAAGTGGTTGAGCAATACATTGAGAGCTGTCAGAAATTTAAGCAGCTAGATTCAGAAGGAGATAACACAAGGGATCTCACTGCTGATGTCAGAGGAATCTTAGCTGAAAGCAGGGAATACCAGAGAGCTGTTTACTGGTGCCTTATTGACCAACAGCATTCAACTCTGTGGCTCATAATAAACTATGAGTAGCATTAGGAATGGGCACTCAAGAATACTTCACTCTGCTCACGTGGCACCTGTACATAGACCAAGTGGCAGTTGTTTGAACAGAAAAAGGGGGTGCTACATGGTTTTAACATGAGGAAAGATATGTCAGGGCTGTACCCTTACACTAAATTGCATTCTCTCTATATGCTGAACAAAGAATCTGAGAAGCTGGTCTATGTGAAGACCACAGCATCAGGGGAGAAGAAAGGCTCACGAACCACCTGGGATATGGAGATGACACAACCTTGCTTGCTGAAAGAGAACTTGGAGCACTTGCTGCAGATTAAAGACTGCACCCTTCAGTATGGATTGTAACTCAATGTATAGAAAACGCCAATCCTCACAACTGAACCAATAGCCAATTTCATGAGACACAAAGAAAGGATTGAAGTTGTCAAGGATTTCGTTTTGCTTGAATCCACAATCAATGTTCATGGAAAGGGCAGTCAAGAAAGCAAACACCCTACTATATTGGGGAATTCTGGCGCACAAGACTTCTTTAAAGTGTGAACAAGCAAAGATGTCACTTTGAGGACTGAGGTGCGCCTGACCAAAGCCATGGTCTTTCCAATGCATGTGGAAGGATGCATGCACTTGAATTATGGTGTTGATGAAGGAAATATTGTGCCTGCCAGAGAATAAACAGGTCGGTCTTGGTGGAAGTACAGTCAGCATGCTCCTTAGAAGTGAAGACAGTGAGAAGCCATCGTTCATACGTTGAACGTGTTACCAGGAGAGACCAGTCCCTGGAAAAGGTCATCCTGCTTGCTAAAGCAGAGGGTCAGGAAAAGGGAAGAAGCTCCACAAGGGCTCAGAGATAACATCAATTGTGAGGACAGCAGAGGATCCGCAGTGTTTCATTTTGTTTTCCATAGATCTGTCAGCTATGTGTTGGAGCTGACGAACAGCACCAAGCGACAAGCCCAGGGGCTCCTTTCTGAATAGACTTTTGTCTCCACAGGCCTTGGCTTGTTCATGACTCAAGAACAGACTGGAGTAGGAAGTGGCCACAATGGTTTCAAGCATTGTAAGGACGGGGCAAACTGGGCGGTAGTTAATCCTGTTGTACGTAGGCTAGCTCTGAATTGGAACCAACTTGATACCACCTCGCCGCAAAAATAACATCCCTGCATATAAGCTCCGAATGACCCACACAATATCTAATCTACAAGAACAATTCCTCCATCTTCCAAGAGTTGATTCTTGATCAACTACTTATTAAAATAGCTCAAACCCAGCTGATCGGTAACACTGAATGGAGCATTCAATCTACCTTCCCCCATCTAGACTAAACTTAGGAGTTTTCTTATGTCTAGCCTTTTCAAACAAAGCTATGTTAATGGTGCCGGGGCTGATTACGTATCACAAATTCCATTGCACAAAAGGAGAATATAGTTGGGGGAGGGAAAAGTAAGAAGAGAGTTAAACCTTCCCAATAAGAAATCAGACTCTTTGTAAAATAGATAACTCAAGAACCAACCACATAAGGGAGTTATTTAGAAATACAGCGGTCAGAAAGCAAACAGTTAAGAGCTGAAAGGGGTTGTCTCTTGGGAGTGGGACTAACTGCTGCTTTTGTTGTAATACTTTTATGCCTTCTAATTCATAACATCATATGAATGGGTACATTATTTTGAAAACAAGTTATAGACACTTTGGAAAAGCAAAACACTTGTAAATCTACAATTACATAGCCAAATGTATTATAAATACCCCCAACTAGAAGACAGCAGTATATGGAGTTGCAGAAAGCATTTTTGGTAGCTGAATGATTGACACCCCAGTTTTTTAGCAGCCAGTGTGACAGGCCTGGAGATGGGAAAGCTGTCCCACCCCACACCATTGGGAAGGGAGGCAGGTAGTCAGAATGAACTTTAGTCTGCCACTCAGACTTCCCAGCATATTCCTGATGTAGGTTTTTCAGTCTTTGTTCTCCAACTTGGTTTCTCTTCTGTGTAATTTTTTTCTATTCCCTTTTCCTGTTTTCTCCTCATTCAAAACACTTTTTCCCAACAGTTTTACTCAGCCCCCTCCCGCCCCTCCGATCTTAAACTCTGCCCCAATTTGCCAGCCTGTCTTTCTTCTCACTTCCCCATCTTTAAGGGCTGATGTCCAAGTTTATCCAAGCACAGGTGATTGGGATTTTTGTTCTTTAATTTTCTAAGTGGTCAGTTAAAGCCATTTGAGTCTTGCCAACACAAGCTACCTATCTGGGAAACTATGGACTAGTCTTCGGCTGCTGTCTAATAAAGGCTGCGTCATCCTTGTAGTTCCCGAGAGAAAGCAATTTAACAGCTTGCGATCTGCCTCAAACTGTAGACTATTGTCTTCATAAAAATTGAGCATTTTCTTCTTCTTTGGAAATTTATGACTTCACTGTCAAAGGTTTTTTCTTTTCTTTTCTTCATAGCAAGACAATGGGAAATGCCGAAACATAGAATGGGACCAATGTTACAAAGTCTATCCTTTCAACAAGTGAAAGAAAACCAGATGATGAATTAGGCTCTCACAATTCCTAGAAATAAAACATTATATTTAGATTCGAAGAATGAAACAAGGTCGAACATTGTGTTTTAATTTTTAAGTTTCTCCCAATGGAGTGACATTGGGCTGAGTATTATTATCACATGACTCAGACAAAATTTTTGCTTTCTTTTTTTTAACTTTTTATTATGATTTAAAACGTTTACAGTGAATTGGTTTTCCATTCAACAATTCATACATTGATTTCAGTCCCCCAGATCCAGCACTCTTTCCACTTCCGCCCTCCCTGTGTTTTACCATTATTATTCATCCTTCTTTCTTGTCCCTTCCTGCTTTCCAGAGTTTTATCTCTTGGCAAATGCTGTCCTTTTGGTTTTGTACAGTTGATTGTTCTAAGGAGTGTGTACCTCTCGGATGTGATTCTTCCCCTCTACACCTGTGTACTGTTTGGCTGAGAGCTGAGTCATAGGGGTGAGTTCAGTTCCAGGTGTGAAGAGGGCTAAGGGCCATAGTCTTGGGAGTCCACCAGTCTCCATCAGACCAGCAAGCCTGGTCTATTTACTGATTTGGAGTTTTGTCCCACTTTGTTCTCCCACTCTATTCAGGACCCTCTTTTGTGATCCCTTTCAGGGTAGTTAGCAGTGGTAGCTGGGCACCATCTAGTTCTTCTGGTCTCAGGGTCGTGGAGGCCGAGGTTCGCTGTGGTCCATTCGTCCTCTGGACTAACTGTCCCATACGTCTTCTATTTTCTTCACTCTTCTTTGATAGTACTTTCGTGTTGTCTCCGGGGAGTAACAAAGAGCATGCGGGTGGGGCGGGCACTACTGGCGTCTGGGTGGGCACTACTGGCGTCTGGGTGGGCACTCCAGGGCTTGGCATAGCTGTGATCCAGAAACACCAGGTCCAGCTCTCTTTCGTGCACTGAAAGCTGGAAGAGCAGCGAGGTGCCCATGCGCCGTGCGGATGTCTGGAAGTCCCTCTCCCCACCCCGGTGGGCCATGTCAGTAGAGGGACAGCAATTCAGTGCTTGGGTCGCTGCATGGTAAGTCACCGCGGGCTCCGCCTGGCGCCCCGCATGGCCCGAGTGACCCACGCCCGCTCCGACTGCGGCCGCGACCCCGACCACGACCCCCAGGGACTGCCACCCGCGCCGGGGCCGACCCTCGCCTCACTCGCCGCTTTCTTTTAAAATTGTTACCAATCATACACTCCCCAGCCATGTGCAAAGTTGATTTTCAGGCGTTGGGGGTTGGGGGGAGGTGCTGGTGTAATGAATATGGCCTTTAAAGACGTCAACATTGGCTGCTGAAAGTGTCTTTTGAAATGGTACCGCTGCTCCCCTCAGAGAAGCCTGCTGCACAAACAGCTTCAGGCTGAACTGAGAACATAAAAGTTTGTGTGGCCTTTCCCTAGTTGCTTCTGGGGGAACTGAGGGCCCAGGCAAGCTGACCTTTACTTTAAATGCAGCTTAGTTAATGGAAGAAAGCACACACCGCCACCTAAATATCCAAGCCGCAATTTTTCCCAACACAGGAGGCCTCTGAAGGTTTCCCAGGCTGACCACTTAGCAATGGTCAAGCCAAAAATAACCCCTGAAGCCTTTATGAAAGGGATTCAACAGCACACAAAATGCTGGGACATGGATGAAGAGAGCTTTCTCCCATTAGCCTCCCCCATACCCAGCCCCCGCCCCATCATCTCATCTACTTAGAAAGCTAATTAGGATTTCAAAATTAAATATTAACTGGCAGGCAGATTGGGTTCCTGGCCGCGAGTCCTGGAACATCACACACCCTCCTCTGTCCTCCTGGATTGCTGTGGGTAGGGAGATGGAACAGCCTGTCCGTTTGGGGCCATTTGACTTGCTGGAGGGCAGGTAGCATTGACACGCATTTGCTTGAGAGGAACGATCTGTTGCACAATCGCAAACTCTGAGAAGTTGAAATTAAGGGAAAGAAACACACACACAAATGTGCCAGGAGCATTGAATACTTAGGCTCAATTCTTATTACTATGGTGACATGAGGGGGACATGGTCCTCTCAAAAATAGTTGCTAGTTCTAGCCAGGCAGACATCAGCTTCTCAACAGTGCAGGGCGACTTCTTCAGTTACCATGGCAACCAAAATTAGAAGTGCTTTTGCAACACTAACAGAAACCATCTTTGGAGGCGTTCTGTGAATCACATTGCCTATTGATGATGCAAGCTTAAGCGATACATATTTTTCTAGCGTTTAAGAAAATAAAGACCCTTTAATCATTAACAAACATTCGTTCTAGAGTTCCATTTGAGATCCTGGCTGCGCTTTATTTTCTTGGTCTGATTTTGTTTGGATCCCCACGGCCTCTAGGGCAAACGCGATTTGTTTAATTTCCAAACTTGTCTGAATTGCATGGGTGAGAGCTTAGAATGTGATTCATTCGCTCTTATTTTGAAACGGTATGAGGAACGGAATGGGGGCGGGTGAGTCTAACAGAGAGCCCTCTTGTCTCCTAAACTTTGGAAGAAGAAAACAGCGGGGACACAGAGGGTGCGGGGTGGGGAGGAGCCTGGGGTTCAGCACAGAGGGAGGTGGAAAGGGGAGAAAAAACGAAAGGAGAAAGGAAAGATTGGATAAAAAGTACAGATGGCCGATTATTCGCTACCCGTCTTCGGACTATAAACCCAAACCCCCTGCCACGGGGCCAAAGCTGACTCACAGTGAGCCCCTGTGGGTCTCTCAGACTGTTGACTCTTTAAGGGAGGAGAAAACCCAGTCTTCCCCGCGCCGAGCTGCGGTGGTTTCAAACTGCAGACCACAGCCCATCGTGCACCCACTACATCACCAGGGGCGCTTACGGCACCTCTGTCTATTGCTTTGCTCTCCCCACTTGCCCAGATGTCACCACACCAGAGCTGATCAGAAATGGCTAAAACGCCACGGTTGCGATGCTTCCCGGATAGTATCGCCGTTGTGGGCTCCTAAGATTCCCTCCCAGAGATATTCGAGAAAGGAATCAAGATTTTTCTGACTTCGGATGGCGACTTCAAAGAAGCGCCTGCTGTGGGGACGCGCTGTGACGAGGGGTGCGGCGGGCGGTTGCAGGTGGGCAGCGGGAGGGTCGCCCCCCCCCGAGGGTCGCCCCCCCCCCTCCCAGATAAGGGCTGGCTCCATCCGTCCGTCCGGCGCCTCTAGCCGGCTCGCGTGGGGGCGAGCACCCGGGAACCGGGGCTCAGCAGACACGCGCGCGCATTTCCTCGGGCTCCGCCACCCTCTCCTCGAGTAGGGGCGTCCCTCATGGGGTCCTGATCTCCTGACCCCACTTCGCCGCCTTCTCCAACGGGCCGTCCCTAGTTAGAAGGTTTGCAGCCTGCCCCAAAGCAAGGGCGGCGGGGCAGGGGTGCTTGCTGCGAGGCCCCCGCCCTCGCTTACCTGGTCCCGAGGTGGGCTCCTGGCGTTGGGCCCCTGCGCCCCACAGGGTGCTCTGGGCTCCGCCCTGGACCGGGCCTGGAGGCTCCCGAGCTGTCAGAGACCGCCTGCCGGCCCCACCACCCTCCCGGCCCCCAGCCCAGCTCCCGCGAGGACCAATCGGGAACTAGGGGCCGGCCCGGAGAGGAGGCGGCCCACACGTAGCTGCTGGTTTCTATGGTAGCCGGAAAGGAGGAGCACACATGAGGATGGGGCACGGCAAGGGGACACCTACAGCGGACAGACCCTCGGGAAGAGGGCGCTAGCCTGCCGCAGAAGCCCCTTCTTGACCGCAAATAGGAAGCAGCGACACAGAAGCCAAGTTGACACAGCTTCCAGCAACGCCAGCCGGTACTAAGCTGTCCCAGCCTCTTGAACAAGTTCCCTGTCCTTCAGAGACGGCTCCCGGGGTGAGTCATTTGAGACCTGCAGACAGAAATGCCTGCGTATCCCCAGCAAAGGGCCAGTTTTCCGCCTTGCCAGTTGGGCAGCGGCGCCATCTCCTGCCCACTCCCCATCATGACCCTCTGCTCATGGTGACAAAATTTACAAACAAGCCAAGTCTACTCAATTAGGTGTAGACTTGGAATAAAATGCACAATGTTAAATATGCAAGCTATTAACTGAAGATCAAGCGCTTCATTTTAGAGGCTGGAACTTGGGAAGGCCACACAGCTGGTTTAACAGCAGGGCCAAGGAACACTGGCGCACTCTTTCCACCTCCTCACTCAGCACCTCCACCTCAGCACTCTTCATTTCCATACTCCATTGACCTGTACTCAAGACTATCAGGCAGGCTTGACTGGAGCAAAAAGACTGGAAAGGAAAAGTCTAAGTCTAAAATTCTTTTCTAATAGAAAGTACAAAAGTCAAAGACCCTCCTCTTAGGGGAGGGGAGAGCTCTTTTGCCAGGCATTGTTTTAAATGCCTTTACAAATATCAACCTCAATGAGGCACTCATTACGAGGCTCATCTTGACATAGGGGGAGTCTGAGACCAAGCGGCCATAGGACTTGATTCAGATCCTAGCTTTCAATGGTGCTGGATTCTCAGCCCTGCAGTCTGCATCTAGTCTACGCTCACGACTACCTATTTCCTTGTGTTAAGGGGTCAGACAGAAAAAGCAAACAATAAACCTTGGACAGCTCCAGGGACTAAACACGGAGATTGTCAAGAAACCCCAAGGCATTTATGCGTGTATTTGTATAGGACAAGGGTTGAGTGAGAAAAGGGGTTTGTAAAATTACACACGTTCTTCAGAAGACAAAGGGAACTTAAATACAGCACATGCTATCAATCTGTTTTCCAAGCCAGGTATCTTACATGTACTTTTCATTTTGTAGTTTACAGTTGTTGCTGTTGAATAGATCTGGACACTTGACAAACACGTAGTACTTACAAACAGCTATTTAATGATCCTTTATTTCTTTAAAACAATCAGCCCACGTTAAAACAAAACTGTTCATTAAAATCTTCTCAATTGTTCAATGACAATCCTGTTAGGTTATTCACATTTTAACATGAGTAATCTAGAAGACATGCTTGGATCCTTTAAATCCCGAAATCTTCAATTTCACATTGAATATAGATGGAGCAAATTCACTTGTTTGTGGAATTATTGCTATTTCCATTTCTATATAAAGAGGAGTCTTCTCCAAGTTGTCACGATAGAAAGAGAAGCTTGTTTCTTGCATATATTAAAAGCACTGATGTTTTTCTCTTTATATCTTACATAGTTGGGGGAAACGGGCATGCACTCCAGAGTCCAATGGCATAAATAAGCTTGAAGAAAGATCAGAACAAAGCTAATGCACGAGGTGAGGCTAAAGATATCCCAAATGTACAACTTTTCCAAACTACTGTAACCACTATCTTTGAAATAAACTACTGCTTTCAGGATTCTTCCTGTTTGGGGTTTCATAATTCGCCACCACATCTCAGAACTTCTAAACTTCCAGTTTGGGAGGCTGGCAAGCCCCAAACGCATGTGTCAAGTGTCAATCTGGATGCCTTTCTCAACTCACATGGTTGCAGCAGAGGCTGATGAACCAAAATTGGCAGGACAAACGACAAGCCATAGACTCCAAAGACTCGGGAATCTGGTGACTCAAGTCAGATAATTAGACTGTTGGCTCAAGCCCTGAGAGATGTCCATTCAGGTGGCAGCAGATGCAGTACCAGAGCAAGCGAATATTGCTAGAACATTCATTAAATTACAGATGCAGGAAATGAAATAAATTCAGAGTGGTGACTTGAGCCATCCTTTAGTAAAGGTGGTGAATCAAGATCCCCACTGTTGAGTCATTTGATTCATAGTAACCCTGTAATCTTCATAGGAAGAGCTGGTGGGATTGACCTGCTGATCTAGCAGTACCTATTGCCAACGAGACTCCTTGGTTCAAGAGACATCTCGCCCTAAATCTGACTCATTAACATAACCAACTCCTAACTCCAAAATGGGATCAAAACCACAGGCATAAGGGCTAGGATTTACAAGACATCCCAAAATGAAAGGCTGTGGCTAGAAAGGTCATGGCTGACCTTATGAGAAGTATGTCACTGCTTCATATGGCTGACCTTATGAAGTATTTCACTGCACCATGTAATAACCAAAGCTGCACGATGTTGTTGCCAGATGTCAACAATTCCAAATCACAAGAACCCCAGGTGACAGAGTACCTCACATATTTCCACAGGCTGTAATCTTTATGAAACATCACCAGGTCTTTTTACCAGACCTGTTGAGTGGACTCAAATCAACTACCTTTAGCAACTCAGGGATTAACAACTGTATGCCTAGAGCTTCTTATAGGGATCGAGTTGATTCTGACTCAGAGATCCAAGAGGTGAGAGTAGAACCGTAGACAGATTAACAATCAAAATATTACAAAGGCTGTAATCTTTACCGAAGCAAACTACCAAATATTTTCTCCATAGGACAGCTAAGCTTTATACTGCCGAGTTGGCAGCCCATGCTCAATTGCTGAGCCCCTAGAGCCCCATCAGCTCTTCGTGTTAAGTGCCTTTAAGTCAGTTCCAACTCGCAGCAACCCCTATGCACGAGAACAAAACATGGCACAGTCCTGTGCCATCTTCACATTTCTGTTGGAGTCCATTGTTGTAGCCACTCAAGTGTCTTCCTTTTGTCTGGACCCGCTACTTCATGAAGCACGCTGCCCGCTCTACACTGGTTCCCCGTATCATGCCCCAAGTTTATGAAATGTAGTTTTATTATCCTCAATTCTAGGAAGTATTCTGGCTGCTTTGGTTAATCTTTTGGCGGTCCCTGATACAATGTTTTTTTGCAGACGCTCACTGTCCAGTTTTCACACCTGTTGAGGCAATGGGAATCAGGCACATTTTAGTTCCCAGAGTGACATCTTTGCCTTCCAACTTTAAAGAGGTCTTTTGCAGCAACTTGCAACATGTGGTCAGATTCTTAACTGCCGAATCAATGGGCGTTGATTATGGATTCAAGTAAAACGAAATCCTTGACAACTTCAATCTTTTCTCCATTGACCACGGATCCTGCTTACTGGTCCAATTCTAAGGACTTTGGTTTTCTCTCTATTTTGAGGTATAACTCATATTGAAGACTTTGATTTTTATAAGTACTTCAAGTTCCCTGCACTTCCAGCAGGCAAGGTTGTCACCTCCATACTACAGGTTAATGAGACCTCCTCCAATCCTGAAGCCATGCACTTCTTCATATAGTTCGGCCTTTTGGATTATTTACTCAGCATATAAAAAAACCTACCAAATTCACTTCCATTGAATCAGGCCAACTCAGCACACACAATGAATATAGTGAAAGGATTACAACCCTGACACGTGTCTGTCCTGGTTTTAAACACGACGGTCCTTGTTCTCTTGGTCTATTTTAGGTTCCACTTGAGTACAATGAAGTGTTCTGCAATTCTCATTGTTTGTAATGTTCTCTACAACTGGTCATGATCCACAGTTAAATGTCTTTGCAGAATCAATAAAACACAGGTAGACATCTTCCTAGTAGTACCTGCTCTCAGCTATGACGTACCTGCTTTCAGTAATAATATACCTCATTTCATGTCCTCTTCTAAATCTAGACTGGATTTTTGACACTTAAATATACATCGTGATTTCTAACAACTGTTTTGTTAAATGTTGTGCAAGCAACTAAACCACAGAAGGTGTACCATCAGTAGGTAGCTTTCTTCTCCCCTTTCAATCCAATTCACTGGCATTGTAAGCACAAGGATAGCATTTATGCCTTTTAGGAACAGGGAAATTAATGGTCAAATTAATAACTCACTGCCATTAAGTTGATTCTGGTTCATAGAGACCCTATATAGGGCATAGTACAACCCTTAAGGGTTTCAGAGATTGTAATTCTTTCCAGAAACTGACAGCCTCATCTTTCTCCTGCAGAGTGGCCGGGGGGGGGGGGGGGGGGGGTTTAAATAACCCACCCTTGCCATTATTAGCAGTTTAACCCTCAACCAGTGTGCCATGGGCGCACACATATTAGAAAATAGCTCAGATCACACATCAATTTCCACACTGGTAATTAAAAAAAAGAGCCACGAACACATAATTTTAAAGTTTACTTTAAAAATGTAAATATACTCCCAGTATTCAACAGGTAAAGAAAATAGCATATTGGTTTATTTTATGTGGTTGTTATATTTTATTTTCCAAGTAATACTGATTAAAAATATTTACATACCTACTTTTAAGTCCACAGTTTAGCACTCTTATTTGTATGGCTTTAAAAGTTATAGCACAAAATCTTTACATTAAGGATTGGGGGAGGGGGGTGGATTTCCATTCAAAACAAAGCCTGATATATTATATACATGTTTTTCTCTGCACTTTATTTTAAATACATTAATTTCTTTAACGATGCTCATTTTTTTCCCATCTGGTGGTAAAATACTAGTGCAAACTTTTCATCAAAATAAAGTTTACCACAGATATAAATAAATTTTCCCAATTGAAATGGCACTTCAGCTGCCGCTGAATTAAACTTCTCAACTTAACGTCAATGAAAAAGAATTGGTGGTTCACATTTATAAGCAAAAATATAAAATCCTATAGCATCATCTACATCACTCCTTACCACACAAACGTTGAAAGAACCAGAGATCCTTTAGATAAACTACGTTGGTTTTGAAAAGGCACATGGGTATGTTTTGTTGTTGTTTTTACATTCTAGAAATGCTGCCACCCCCACTCAGTTCCTGGTACAGAGAGGGCATCTGTGACTCTCAGGGTCGACAAGCACATTACTCACACTCAAGGAAGCCAGAAGCCAATATGGAACTGCACAGTCACAATGCACTTTTCTTCATGCAGCCTTGTGTTTCCTAGATATTCAGTTTTCTAACATGCATTAGAATACATTAGCCTGTATTCTAATGATTTACATTTGATTTTACAATAGGAAAAAAAAATTGAGGAAGAACATGACCTAGGAAGAAAAGGGAAAACCCTTACCACAATGAAAATAGATACATTCGTACCCAACAATATAATAAGAATATAACTCATCTAAGTTTCCAGAAATATACTTCTCAAAGTTTCCCACTTATGGGAAAGTTCTCTCTTCTGTAGCATTAGTAGGGGGAAACCAGTGTGGTTCAATAGAAACAGCACAAGAAATGGTTCACTTTGGTCCACTTGTCTGTCAAGAAAGACAGTCACACTGCCCATAATCAGTTGAAAAACGCAACACGTAAATTAAAATATATTCATTTGCTATGTCATTCTAACACTGGCATAGCTGTTCTGTCCTCGTGCCCGGCCTTTGCCGCTTCAGCATCCTCTGTTGGTTTGGTTTGTAAACCCTCCGCATCTTCGTGGTCTTCCCTGGCATCCTCAGCAGTATCCGCGTGGCTAGGATCTCTCTCCTCCTCATTCAAGATTTCAGGGGTCACTTGATCCAAGCCTGCTTCTAGAAGCTCAGTTTGTACTTCCATTGGCATCTGATTTACTCGCTCAACATGCAGCTCCTCAACATGCACTTCTGTACCTTCTTCAGTCTGAATTCGACCCACTTCTAGATAACTCACCTGGACCTGCTCAGGAAGCTCACTGATATGTGAATCGTGCATTTGGCTGTCCTGGAGCAGGTCTGGATGGACCTGTTCCACAGTTACTTGTGCTGAATCCACTTGGACCTGAAGCAATGGTAGCACATGTACCTTCCCAACTTGTTCTATAATTGTCATTGATGTTACAGGTTCAGCTTGCAAGTGTGTTTCCACTGAAAGAATTTCTTCAGTTATTAGACGTTCTGAAATATTATGGGCATCATTGAGATGTCTCCTTAATTCATTTCCTTGCATAAACCACAAATCACATAGAGTACAATGGTTGGGTTTATCTCCAGTGTGAATTACTAAGTGATCTTTAAACTGGTCCCAGCTGTTAAACACACTGTTACAGACCTGAAACAATCAAACACATGGTATTAACAATACTTATATTCAAACAAAAACCACTACAGGCACATTTGTACTCTGAGAGGAAAAAGTGACGATTTCTTCTGAAACCTAGTCTAAACTAACTTCTTAAACATAGTTTTGGGAAACTTTAATATTGCCTTTTTTGGTTTAAGCATGATACAAATTTTAAGATTATAAAGTAGTGAGTTACGTTATATGTAATTTCTTCAAGATACAAACGTTTAGACCCATTACATTATTTGGGGTAAAAAGTTATTAATCAGTAAAGGCATAATTACAGCCACCTTTCTGCCCTCCTTTGGAATTTTAATGATTGCTCTATGGTAGTTTAATCATAAGCTCCAGACTAGCTGAATTTTGCTGACATATAGGGTTGGGTAAATAGAAGTGATTCTAGTTTCCTTGGGAAAATCAAAATAATTATATTAATTACTTTCATTTCTCTGCAGGCATTTTAATTCCTTCTAGTGTTTAGTCCCATGACATTACACACATCATGTTTTTCAATTATCATCACTAATTCCAATTTTTTTCAACACCCTTAAGAGAAATTCAATTAATCAATATGGTATACCCATTTCTCCTTCCCACTGACCCCAGGCTACCACTAATAAACTTTTGTCGCTAGACAGCTGCCTACCCGGAATGGTTTATTTAAGCAAAGATCATATAACAGTTGTCCTTACTGAAGTATTTCACTCAAAATGCTTTCAGGGTTTCATCCGTATCACAGCATATACCAAAACTTCACTTCTCTTTATAGCCGAGGATTACATATTCCATTACAAGAGTGTTTCCCACAGTGGGCAGCACTGCGCGCTCCCCCCACCCCTAGGCGGGGGTCGGGGTGTGGGGTACTGCTACAATATAGGGGGTTGCAAAAGCACAACAACTTTTAACTGTCCGGCAGTACCGAGGGAATTTCTTTTTTCTCTGAAAAGAGGATAGAAGGGGGCGGTAAACCAAATGTGTTTGGAAACCTATGCATCTCAACAGCACATTTTATTTACCCATTACTCTGTTCGTGGGCAACGGCTCGTTTCCACCTTCTGGCTATGTGGTCTAATGTAATGGACACTGTGTCCAGTATATATGTGCGCTCCAGCTCTCAGGTCGTTGGAGAATAGCTGGGTCACTAGCATTTTTAACTAACTTTTTGAAAACGAATCAAAACTGTTTCCTGTAGAGGCAATACTGTGAACAACAGATCCGATTTCTCCACCCCCACTCTCCCCATTTACTCTGTGTTTGTGGGGGGGGAGGCGGGGGTATTTTCAGGCACTAAACTCATTCAATAGTAAATACAGAATATACTCACACGTACCTGACATTCATAAAGCTTCTTTCTTCCCTTTTTGGCCCCTACTCCAGTTTGGCATGCTGTCAGGTGACATTTCAGTGTGCTATTTCTAGCAAATCGCTCGTGACAATTTGAACATTCAAAGGGTTTCTCACCTATTAGAAGAGAAAATATGTATAGTGATAAATCAAGGAAAATGGCAAAAAGCAAGCAATTTTAAGAGCTTGTTTTCTTTGTGATAAATTTTAATAGCACATTCTCATGTTCAGATGTTTTACAATACCCAAAGGTGGAAATAACAACATAACTTTGAGGAATACTGTTTAATCTGATATCTTAGGAATAGGTTTATTAGTTCTTTCTCATTTCTTAAAAATGTTCATTTTTCCTTAGACAAAAATCAAGATTGGTGGTACCTTGGGAAATGGATCAGTATCCATCCTACATCTATTTTTCAATTAGGTCCCTATTGTGCTGTACACTAGATCCTGTGTTGGGGGATGGAGATGAAAATATAAATTGCCCTTGTTTTCAAATACTTTTTATTACAGGCTAGGGTGTGAAGGCTAAATACATGAAAATAAACAAGTGCAATGAGGTGTGGGTAAAAAGGTCATGGACAGGATAAACAATCTGGGGCAGAAAACAGCAGGTCCGTCTGGGAGGACACTGGAGAGGGGGAGACAGGGGAAAGGAAGTGGGTGTTAACAAACCCAGGGACAAGGGAACAACAAGTGATCTAAAACTGATTGTGAGGAGAGTGGAGGTATAGTAGAGCTTGATAAAGAGCAATGTAACAGAGGAATTAGTGAAACCCAAATGAAGGCTGAACATGATAGTGGGACAAGAGGAAAGTAAGAGGAAATAGAGGAAAGAACTAGGAGGCAAAAGGACATTATTTATAGAGGTCTAAATACAGGCATCTACATATTTAAATATATTTATATATGATAGTGAAGTAGACCTATGTACGTATATATATGTCAAATATTAAGGTAGCAGACGGACACTGGGCCTCCACTCAAGTACTCCCTCAACACAAGAACATTTTGTTCTAATAAGCTGGCATTCTGTGATGTTCAGCTTCCTGACATGATTACTGAAGACAAAATGGATGCATAAGCAAATGTGGTGAAGAAAGCTGATGGTGCCCAACTCTAAAAAGGTATAGTGTCTGGGGTCTTAAAGGCTTGAAGATAAACAAGTGTCCATCTAGCTGAGAAGCAACAAAGTCCACATGGAAGAAGCACACCAGCCTGGGTGATCATGAGGTATTGATGGGATTAGGTATCAGGCATCAGACCCAAAACAAAAAAATCCCATCAATGTGAATGAAGGGGAATGCAGAGTGGAGACCCAAAGCCATTCTGTAGATAATTGGACATCCCCTTACAGAAGGGTCACAAGGAAGAGACGACACAGTGGAGTATAGCACTTATGAAACTTACAACTGTCCTCTAGTTCTTTGATGCTTCCTCCCCACCACTTTTATTATCCCAACTGTACCTTACAAATCTGGCTAGACCAGAGCATGTACACGGGTACAGATAAGAGTTAGAAACACAGGGAATTCGGGACAGATAAACCCATCAGGACCAATGAGAGTAGTGATACCAGGAGGGGAAGGGGAAGGTGGGGAGGAGAGGGGCGAGAAAGGGGAAACTGAGCACAATGACACTGATCGACATATAACCCCCTCCCTCCCAGGGGGACAGACAACAGAAAAGTGGATGAAGGGAGACATCAGTGTAAGATATAAAAAAATTACAATAATTTATAAATTATCAAGGGTTCATGATGGAGGGTAATAGAGGAAGGGGGAAAAATGAGCTGATACCAAGGGCTCAAGCAGAAAGAAAATGTTTTGCAAATGATGGCAAAAAATGTACAAATGTGCTTGACACAATGGATGCATTCATGGATTATTATAAGAGCTGTACGAGCCCCCAAGAAAATGCTTTTTTAAGGCCCTGGAGCATGGACTGCAGCAGGGTAAGGGAGGGGCTTGGTTCTGTCTCCAGAGAAGCTCGCTCTAAGCAGAGACAGAGGAGTAAAATGGCACGGGACAAGAGCAAGCAGGACTAATACTGATTCTAGTTACTCTGGCTTAAAATACAACTAAGATAAAGAACACAGAGAAGATTTGGAGTGGAGAGTGTGATAGAATGGTATAAATTCCTTTTATATCTGCTACATTCAAGGTATTCATAGGATACAGTGAAGAGATCCAGATATTCAGAGTGAAGATTCATATAAAAATCCAGTACCTCAAAAGAGGGGGTTGGACGGATAGTCACTGCCATCAAGTCGATTGTGAGTTGGAACTCAAAGCAACCATATACGAGTTTTCAAGACTGTGAATGTTTACAGTAGACAGCCTCATGTTTCTTCTTTAGAGATGCTGGTGGGTTTGAACTGCAGACCTCAGGGTTAGCAGTCCAACTCCTACCCTACTGTGCCATCAGAACTCTTTCAACTGATATACAGATAAGAGTTAAGTGGTAATAAAAACCATTGTTGAGGATAAATTTTCCCAGGAGTTTGATGCCTAATAAAAAGAACCACCAAGTTTAAAAAAGAAGATGAATGAGCCAATCAAGGAAATAAAACTGGAGCAGCCAACAGAAGAAAAACTAGATGAGAAATTAAGAGGAATTAGGAATTAAGGAACTTTTAGGAAAAGAGATAAACTGAAGAGAGGTGTCAGGGAAGATATTAATGACTAAGGGGGTTATAATAGCTCTAGCAAAGAAGTGTTAGTGTTGGATTGGGTCAGAAGCCAGACCACAGTGGGATGAGGAACTAAGTGAGAGGAGATGAAAACAGCATTTCTTGAAATTCTTTCAAAGAAATTTAGAAGTAAAGAGAAATGGCTAGAGGGGAACAAGTAAATCAAAGGATGCTTTAAGTCAGGAAAGGCTCATTAATTGTGGCTGAGGAAGAGAGACAACTGAAAAGAAAAACAGTAGAAAGTGGCAAGTGGAACTTGGTCTTGAAAGGGGCATCAAATGGCATGGGATCCAGAACGTTCCTGGTTGAAAATGAAAATCTCTTCCTCAGGAAGAGATAAGCAAACAATGCAAATGGGTGCTGGGCAAAAAGAGCAGCATGTCATCTGCTGGGGGCTACGTTGTAGACCGGGGTCTTGATCGAAGGTCTGGAATGTTATTAGGTGCCCTTGAGCCGGTTCCTACTCACATGATGTCCTTCTCCAGGGACTGGTCTCTCCTGGCAACATGTCCAAAGTACATGGGACAAAAATCTCACCATCCTTGCCTCTTAGGAGCATTCTGGCTGTACTTCTTACAAGACAGACCTTTTTGAGCTTTTGGCAATCCATGGTAGTTTCACTATTCTTTGCCAGCACAATTCAAATATATCCATTCTTCTTTGGTTTTCCTTATTCAGTGTCCAACTTTTACATGCACATGAGGTGATTGAAAATAACATGCCTTGGGTCAGGGGCACCTTACTCTTCAAAGTAACACTCTTGCTTTTCAACACTTGACAGAGGTCTTCTGCAGCAGATTTACCCAATACAATGTGTCCTTTGATCTCCTGACTGCTGGTTCCAAGAGCACCGAGTATAGATCCAAGCATGACAACATCCTTTTCTCTGTTTAATCATGCTGCTCAGTAATCACATTGTGAGAATCTGGGTTTTCTTTACATTGAGTTGTAACCTGCAACCCTTGATCTTCATAAAGCAAGTGCTTTTCATAAAGAACGGCAATTGGGGCACCCAAACTCATGGCTATCAAGCGGAGTCTGATTCAAAGTGAACCTATACACAGGCTTTCTGAGGCTTTGAATCGTTATGGGAGCTGACGGCTGCTCGGGAAATATAGAAATCAGGCACCAAAAGGTCAAATTTAAGATTCAAAATACAAGTTTTCTCCAGCAGTGTTTAACAACTAGAGTAGGAGTAAATAGCTGCAATGGTTCCATAATGGAGAGTTTACTTGAGCAGGCAAGGGATTATACTACAACACAAGAAACAGAAACCCCAAGTAGTATACAAGATTCAGGGAGGGCACAGAAGTCAGGAAGGCAGTAAGTATAAAACTAGGTGAACAGGGGAGGTGAGGAGAATAAGACTGAATGAGGCAGAAGCTTAAGAACACAGTAAGCAAAGACGTGAGTGAATTTCAGAGAGAGGAGCTAGAATGAGGTCCTCACACTCCAGTAGCACGGACACCGTCAAGTAACTCTGAGTTGTTCCCCCCCACCCCAATAAAACAATTCATTTCTTTTGTACACATTTATGAACTTAAACAGTTTGAAAGAGAAAGCCTAAAAACCTGAAATAAGTATTATTTTAAAAATTCCTTTCAGTTCAAAAATCTGTAGTGATACACCCACTCATCACTGGCATAGGCAGATTCCAAAGATTGGGTCATTATGCAACAATCAGCGTTAGGTGAAAACAGAGGATGAGTGCATCATTACACGACTGCCAAACCATGGAGCATCACACATAGCCCAAGCAAACGGATACATTATCTTGACCCTACAGTCAGCCTTACTCTCACCCCACACCTTGGTATTACTGGGGTGGGGTGGTATTACTGGGGTGGGGTGGTGGTGGTATGTGTGTGTTTTTTTACTTGAAAATGAAAAAAATATACTTGGAAGGATACATTAAAAAAATGATAGAAGTAGTTGTTTCTGAAAAGACCTACTGAAGTAGAAAAGAGATTCACTTTTCATTGTAAACCAAATTAATGAAGTTTTTATTTTTTAAAGGTTTGACGAATCTAATAAAACCTATTATCTGGAAATGGCAACTTTAGATATGAACAGCAGAATTCTCAAAGTACTTACCCCACTTTCTCTTACTTGCTACAACCCTAGTGTGATGGTTAAGGATTATGTTACCAAGACACTCCAGAGTAAAGGGCCCAGCCTAGCAACTGGATCACAGCCTGACACCTCCTTGGTATCATAACCGTTTAGTATAAAAGTGAGAGACACTAGGAACTCTCTCTCACTGCCCCTCCACCTTCCTGCTCACTGGGACTCTGCCTCCAAGGTGGGCCAACCAACACTGAGAGCTGTGGGCACCCTGTCATGTTTCCAATGACTTTGGATGCGCATGACTTTGCACCTACCAGCTTCCGATCTTCCTGCATCCTATATCATCTTTCTACATCACTGGCCTGCAGTGAGTCTGAAGGGGGACTTATAGACCAGTACTGGACTTGTAGACTTGAGCTGGACTGGGCTGGAAAGCCCCTTGATATACAACTACGTACTTCTTGATACATACAGCTTTCTTATACATAAATGAGTTTCAAGTTTGTTTTCTATCCAAACCAGCCTAACACATCTAGAAAGTAAGCATAATCAACTCAGTTTATATAGAAAAGGAAAAGAGGCTAAAAGGTAAAATAACCAGTCAAGTTCATTCTACTGGCTAAAGTCAGAACAGAAGCCGAAATTCTGACTTCTAGGACCACATTCTGCCAACACACCACTACTTCTCAGGGGACAACTACTGGAAAACAACATGAAAGGTCACCTTTTTTTGTTCTTCACACAGGGTAGCCCACAGAAATGTGCCTGCCATCTTCTTGGCACAACAGCCTATTATATCGGTCTTCCTCTCTAAATTAATAATGCTGCCAGAATTGTGCCCCAATAAACTGGGATTGACCCTCTTTGGGGCCCACATCTCACTCATCACCAAAATCTGTTAATTTTGCAACTCTGTGTTACTCACAGAAGACCTCAATGTTTTTCAGATATGTCGCCAGCTTTCTAATTAGAGCTAGTAATTTCACTCCATTCTAAGCCATTTCCAGTTCTAATATAAGCCTGATCAGATCTCTTCCTGCCTTAAGATCTTTTAAATAGGCCGTCTTCAAAATAAAATTCAAACATATTTACAGCAATTATATAAAAAAAAGATCTCAGCCTCACTTTCCCCATTACTCTATTTCTCTTACCCATAAGCCACTTATAGATCTCCCATAATGCCTAGACATGTCACATGGTCAGCCCGTCTTACCTCTTCAGCCACACACCCTAGCATTCTTCTACATGGACCTTCAGCCATAACAAACTACTAGCAGCAGCTTTAAGCAGGTGTCTTCCTCTTACGATGATGTATGTGCCATCTCTTTTACCTGGAATGCCCTTCTAGCTTACATCTTTTTTAGTTCATATTAAGTGAAAAAAATATGAAAGCCCCCTTCCCTCAATGCCCAGGCAGACATTCCCACAGGACTCGGTTCACCTCTATCAGTACTTAGTCACACACTGACCAGACCTGCTTTTCTCCCTCAACATTACAAAACTCATTGAAGACAAGAAGTCTATGACTTAATATTACCATTACTGTTTTCCAAATAATTCAGAAGTAACAGAAAATTTGAAAGCCATAGATTGATTACATTGCACATATTTTGAAGAGCATACAGAAAACCAATGAATAAAATTGTGCAACATGAAATCAAGGGAGCTTCAAAAACTTGCGAGAAATCCTATTATCTTTTCATTCCATTTTCCACTTAGCTTTGAAGCTACCTCATGTTTGTGTTTTTTGATAGGGGAAGGGACAGGAAGGGGATAGTTTTTATCATTAGACATAGATTATCACAAGGGAAAAACAACCCACCTCTTATTAACTTAAACACCATTTAAATTTACTTATGTTCTCTTAATTTAAGAAAATGACCATATCTGCAACCTATCTAATTACTAGTTCAGGCTAAATTTTTAAAAAAATAATTCATGTGCCGAGTTGTTCCTCCATGAGGCATTTGATCCTACAATTTTGAACACCACGTTATCACTCATCATTTTGGAGGGAAAGACAAAGTCAAACAACATATTCCACTGTCCAGTTCAAGATACAAAGTGCAACACGTAAAAGCAGCACATTTACAAACTTGCAAAATTATTTCTGTTGTACATTTTTCAAATAGATTGATGTCACCAGGCAAGTTTTGGGCAAGAGAATGATATCTGCTAGGACACACCAAACTTCTATCAAAGTGCACTAATTACCTAATAACAACTATTGACTACTTAAATGTGTTGTTCATCTATCAGCTCTTGTGCAAAATTAACCACAAAAAACCCAATAGAACATTCATTAGAATAGAGAAATTTGATTTTCAAGGACCAAAAAATTTTTAACTATTGGCATTCTCCAATATATGCTGCACATGCACATGAAGGGGCTTCAAAGTGTTCGTGAAAAAATTGATTTTAAAGCTATCTGAGTTTCGGTAGCTTACAAAGTATCACATTAGTTTTAAATTGGAAGTTCATACACATTTTGTTTCATTTCATTCCTTTGTAGTATCACTTACTCTTTCTTTGTTTTCCATGAACTTTTTGAAGCCCCTTCATCTGTTTTAAAGAGTCTAAAATGTCACCACTGCAAGTGTCCAGAGACATGATATATCACACTCCTAGCAACTGCCACAACTACTGGCTAACCTGGGGTTGGGGGCACCCTAAGTTTCACGGCACCACTACATCTGGTGCAGGAGACCTTGCTCAAAACAAAAATGTCTGAAGAGTAGGAACTGACAAGAGAGAAAATAAGGTATAAAGGATACAGGACTATGAGGGTCAAAGGTCCTGCAGTCACCTCCCTGTAACATCTCTCTGGTGCCCATGAAGGCTCCTAGGATGAGAAACAATTTAAAGACCCCCTTCTCTCCCTGGCTGTCCCTCTGGCTTAGCACTTTTGTCAGTGGAGAGGGGGTGATAAAATGAAGCTCTAGGCTACGAAATTATCTCACAGAGACTACATGTACACAGCAGTATAACCATGTAAGCGGCTGTTTGTAAATGTACTTATTTCTGTATCAGGTTAACATAATACAAAAATATAGACCGACTAGAGTTGTTAGTTACACTTAGGAATCGAGGATTATTACTACTAAGGGTTCCAGTTCATAAATGCATGTTGTGTTATTCCAAACACGTTTAACTGTCTCTGCAATCAGGAGACAAGTTCTGAGTAACATTCTTATAAATCTCAATAGAGAGCCTTCAAAAAGGAAAAAAAAAAAAAAGGTCTAATGGAAACGGTGGCTTTTGAGGAATCTGCTGGGTCAGTAATGTTCAAGAAGTCGGTTGAGAGTTATACGGGATGGTTTTAGTTTTGTTTTTGGGAGGAGACCTACTACAAGAGTTTTTAAAAACTGGAAACTTAAAAGAAACAACAAAAAACTGAAAACTGCATAGATAAACAAAAGGCAAAAAAATTTCAAGATGCGATAAAAGTGTAGAAATAAACCACCTAAAGCCACTGCAACTGAGTTGAATCCAACTCATAGCAACCATATAGGGCTTCTGAGACTATAAATCAAATCTTTATGGGAGAAGACAGCCTCATCTTGTTCCTGGAGCATCTGGTAGCTGTGAATTACTGACTCTGTGGTTTGCAATCCAATGCTTAACCAACATCACCGAGGCCCCTTGGAAAACTTATTTTTAAGAGACTTATGATTTTCTTAGCAATGCTTTTTGATTTACTCTAATAAATCACAAACCATGTTTTATATTATTAAATAAGAGCCAAGGTATAAGAGTGACAATTTCTTTCAAAGTTGACCCAAATTTTGCTAGTTAAGCATCAATATTTCAAAGAATTATTCTGAGAACAGTGTGTATTTATATCCTGCACATTGAAAAATACAAAGCTGGTTTCTGTGACACCAATTAAAAAATAGAATAACTATTAGCATTCATACCTGGTGTGAATACGTAAGACATATACTTGTAATATAAAATACCTGTATGTTTTCGAAGATGCTCTTTAAAGTGTCCAAAGTGGTCAAACTGTTTCTCACAATACTGACAAATATGAATTTTTTTCCCAGTTCTTTGCTTCTTACTGGCACCACCTTCTTCCAGGTGGTAGCAATTGAGGTGCTGTTTCCATGCGCTCTCCCGCAGATACCTTTTATTGCATATTTCACACTTGAAACTCTCAGTGGAGTGTGATTTCATGTGCTCCTTAAAATGGTAAAACAATTTAAATGAACGGTTACATTTCTCACAATGGAACAAGTCCTTCACATGTGACAGCTGAAGTTCCACAATTTCAATACCTTCTACCTGTTTGATTGTGGGGTCAGATGCGCATCCACCTTCTTTAAGATGCCCTTTTCTATCACCCTGACGATACTTGCTGGTAATATCTGCCAACAGAGCTAAAGCGGAATCATCGGAGGAACCTGTGCTTTGAATGTACTTTATAGATTCCTTGGCCGAAGCCACTTCCTCCAATGTTTCAATGCCTTCACCTTCCACTTCAATTGTGTCTTCGGCAATCTCCACCTCAATTTCAACAGGCTCTGATTCTGCAGAGGGCAGTGATTCAGTGATAACATTGGATGTTTCTGCAATCTTTCTCTTTTTTGCCTCACTTTTTCCTGTGCTGTTTTCCTCAAGCGGAGCTGCATTTTCTTTGTTCCTGAAATACATAATGTATGAACTTAAAAAAACCCACAGGGCCAATCAAAATCCTAGCAGGCTTTTCTGAAGAAACTGACAAGTTGATGATAGAATTTACACACAGACTTTCAGAAAGCAAGATCAGGATACCTAGACTATCTGATTTTAAGACTTACTATAAAGCTAAAATAATTATGGTAATGTGATATTGGTGACAAAAACAGACATGACGATGAGCAGAAAGGATTAATTTCAAAAACAGACACACATGTACATAATAAAATACTTATTGAAAAATGTCCCAAAGTGATTCAATAGAGAAGAGATTTTCGCTAATACTGCCGGGAAAAGTGGTGTCCACATGGAAAAATAAACAAGCCTCAACTTTTGCCACAACCATACACAAAATTTAACTAAAAATGAATGGTATATTTAAATATAAGAACTAAACCCATTAAGAACTTCTACAAATCTGGCTAACTAGGTTTCTTAAGATCACACAAAGAAGCCATATTAGAAAAATTGATAAAAAAGAATTTCATCCAATTTAAAACTTTTCTCCTTTGAAATTATTGAAAGTCAACCACAAACAGAAAATATTTGGGAACATTTGTCCAAGGGCTTGTACCTAGAAAATAAAAAGAATTCTCACAATTCAATAAAATCAGTAAAAGAAAATCAATTGCTGTAAGAGAATGAATACCCAGTTAGTCTCCTGCATTACATAGCTTACAAACAGTCCTTGACAGCTTTTATACTGGTCTACCTTTTCAAGAACAAATAGTCTTAGAGGAAAGAGATAGCATCTCCCTTTGGAGCAAAGAGCACATTTGTTTACTGTCCAATATAAAGACTGTCCTCAGGGCAGAAAATTTCAAGGAAGCTTGCTTGTAGCCTGTTTTAAACTACTCGAGTTTCCTAAGCTGGATATACATATACTTCAGCTGTGATGTAAACCTAACTGCATATACGGATATCTAGGCCACTCTGATACTTGAGGAAAAGGACTTAAGGGAGAAGGAGAAACTGACATAGATGAGCAAAATCCCTTTGCATCTGACCCAAGAGCCTTGGATCTTCTGCCAGCTTCAATGAGATGATAGGACCCTAATTTGCCAACTTGCAAAACAGAACCTCTCAGAGTTTCTACAGTTTTTGGCAACGAGGATAAGATACTGATAAAGACAAGACTTTGTAGAAAAAGGAAGAGTCCTTACAGAGTAACGAAAGAGAGGTGGATTAAAGTCCACTGGAACCAGAAATAAATGTCTGGCCAAATGAGCAACAGTTGGTCCTCCATTGTATTAAACACCGATGAGAAGATGGATGTAAGAGTAGCGCAAACAGTAAATCCAAAGACAGCTGCTGGAGCCATGCGTTGATTTTTGCACTCTCCTATGGATGGGGCAAGGAGAGGGAAAGGGAACTTTCCCAAGCATTCTAATGGTTAGCCTTGGTCTGTGCCCCATCACAACTATTACGTACCAAGATTCCTCCTGAGTCAGAAGGATAAAAGGTCCCACCCTTTTTCAAACAAGTTACTGTACAGTGATAGGCACTTACATTGAGTATGAAAGGAAGATTCCATCATCTATATGCAGAACCAGAAGGCTCATTATAACTTCCACTAGTTTACATTTGAGCTGAGGAGATGACTTAATGCTTATCAAGCAAAAAGGACATACTTGCTGTAGTCTAGTTTGTTGTGTCCAGCTTAGATTCTGTTGGAACCAGGCAAAAACACAAAGAAGCTATCAATAGCAAAGCACCAAATGTCCCAGTCCCAGAGTAGGGTGTGTTCGCCAAAGACATAAACTTTCAGATTGGAACTAGAGAGCAATGTGGGCAGAGATATTGAATCAAAATGCATTCCCTTCCCCATCCTGTTAGTATGAGAGAGGATTATCCAATTAGAAAGAGTCACCTCTACACAAGTACTAGACAGAACAAGCTTCCCCAGCATTTGCCACTAATGGAAGGGCAGGATTTACTACAAATGCTAACTTCTGATAGACATACTTTACATTAAAAGATAATGCCTTCTTGATTGGCAACTCAGAAATCTGTCTCCATGGGTGTGATATAGTACTATCATCACCAGCAGGGGGTACTGAAAGACAAATTCAAAGGTCTGCTTACCAGGTAAATTTTCTTGGGCCTTTGCAGGTTCACAATGTTTAATCTCCCCAGTCTAGCATCTTACTGGATTTTTTTAAAGTTCTAGACAGTATTATCACTTATGCATTCTACTTACTTTTTATCAGCTAATCTGAAAATTAGTATTCATTAAGTAGGATGCCAACCAACAAGCTGAAGTGGAAGTTGTCCAACAAGCTGTGTCATGTTTTCTACCTTTAGAGGCTCAAAGCCCTTGGGGTCTCATACCTCTAATGACCTCTTTGAGCAACTAGTCTCTGAGAATGCTGATTCTGGAAAGAGGAGGCAGCCCCACACAAAGCTACTGCTTAGGATCTTGGACTTGTGAACTACTTGACACGCCCATAAGATACAAGGAGCAATTAGCTTGTTCTTGAGCTGTTGTTGAAATCTGAAGTCTAATCCTTGGAGGTCTTTTGACTCCCCATTCTAATATTCCCATTTGTGGGTGTGCTAACTCAGATGTCATAACACAGAATAAGTTTCAAAAACAAGTCATACTTGCCAGAATGAAATAGTACATTCAAGCATAGAGCTGACCTCTTGGGTTTTACATTAAAAAAAAAAAAAGGCAATTCTTCTATTCTGTTGACCAAAGTAAACAGTTCAACAGGGCCCTTGACTCACCAGGTTCACCTAATTGCCTAGACCTGGATTATGGTTTGCCTAAGCTATAACTCGGTGTTCATGGAGATACTGCAGTGCAGATACTAAGCCTCAACACCAACTGTGGAAAATAAAAGTAGGCATGGTTCCTCTGTTCATGCAGTAGTTCCCAAACTGAGTCTTGTTAAAGTTTTGTTGTTGTTTTTTTACTAGCTGTTCCCAATAGCATAGCTGACTAACCTGTCCCCTAGAAAAGTACAAACAAAAGTGTGGCAGGTTAGAAACTTATCTTTGGAATTGTAAATTGGGGGCGGGGGGAGAAGGGGTGGTGGAGGAAACTATTCTAACCCTGGTTGGTTGTTTAGCCCCCCCAACACTGTTTTGGTCATGCCAACATACCCATCAAAAAAGACTGGGAATATTTTTCTAGGGTATAATGTCTTTGCCTGTCAGACTGGTAATTCCCACCTTGACCTGTCTGTAAAGAAGTCAGCCACATCACACAAGGCATTGCAGACACCACCAATTCCCATAAGACTGACTACACGGGACCTTTGACCCTACTTTAAGGCTATCAGTTGATGTCTCACTGTTGGTTTTTTGTTTTGTTTTTACAGACACATTGTTGCCATTCTAGTCGAATCCTGGCCACACGACTGTAACCTTTATAAAATTAACAT